>NC_058132.1:49864597-49918339 GCF_016433145.1 Gracilinanus agilis
AGGAAAGGAGGGAGGAAGGAAGGAAGGGAGGAAGGAAGGAAGGAAGGAAGGGAGGGAGGAAGGAAGGGAGGGAGGGAGGAAGGAAGGAAGGAAGGAAGGAAGGAAGGAAGGAAGGAAGGAAGGCACTCTGCTAAGCCCTTTACATGTATTAGTTCACTTCATCCTCAAAGCCACCCTAGAAAGTAGGTGCTATTATTATCCTCATTTTACACATAAAGAAACTGAGGCAGAAGTCATCACTTGCCCATAGGCATGCAACTAGTAAGTATCTGAGACAGAATTTATACTCAGGCCTTCCTGACTCCAAACCCAATGCTCTTCCTACAATATTATGCTATAACCACGAGGGATTATACTCAGTGATCTCTAAGGTCCTTTCCAACTCTAAATCTTATGTATAAGATGAAAAATCCTATAAGTTAATACCCAACATTCTTATTCTAATGCTGAGCCAGCCTGTTCAGTCAGGAAGCATTTCTTTCCTGAGGTTCATGCTTTGAAACATTTTCTGTGTTCCAGAGAATCCTCTGTTACAGAGGGAGATTTTTCTAGCTCCTGGATACTTAATGACTGCATTTGTTCAGGGAACCGGATTTCCCTTTGTGATTTCTGAATGATTTCGACCACTTCCCTCATCTTCAAAAATATCAGGAGCCTAACATACATAACCACCTAAGCACTTTGCAAATCCAGTCTTTAATTCCTCTTCCTTTCAGTTGCTAATAGAAAAGGTGCCTTTAAAACCCTGTAAATTCTATGTGTGTATACGTGTGCCCCTTTGTTAAACTGAGAAAAAAAAATAGGTTAATACCCAAATGGAGTCAAAAGAAGAAGAAAAGAGTAGTGGTTATTGGTGATTCTCTGCTCCAGGGTCCCAAGGATGGTATTTGTCAGCCTGGTAGCCATAATAGACAGATCTATTGACTTCTCTCCGAATGGATATAAGATATCACACAGAACCACCCACCACTTACCAAAATGGACAACATCTCCCCACTTCCCGTGATTCATGTGGACCCAAATGACACCTTTCAAAAGGAATTGAAAAGTAATATCAACAATCATGAAGGCTTGGGCAAGAAACTGAAGGCAGTAGGAACACCAAGTGTGCTTCCTTCACTGCTAACTTTTGAAGCAAAGGATAGCAAAGAAAGAAATTAATCTGGGAATGAGATTTGAAGGACGACAAAGAGAAATTAATTTGGGAATGGGATTTTGATGTCTACATCTCAGCTTGCAATATTGGGTGGATAGATTCCTGCTGAGAGATGGAGTGTACCAAAGAATGTGTTGTATTTTCCAGGTATCATACAAATCCAATCAACAAAAGTTTAAACAAAAAAAAAGATGGGGGAAGAGAGAAGCCTCCCTATGCATATCTACCAAGTTAGATAATAATAGATGTAATATTGAGTGACTACAGAGGAGGAAATCAAAGAGTATCTGAGAGTCTACTAAAGAAGTTCATGAGAGAGGAGCGAGTAGTAAAGCCCATAGACACAGATGTCCTACATAAATGCCAGAGTTTAGGTACCAAAAAAAGGAATTCGAGGAGAGAGAGAGAGAGAGAGAGAGAGAGAGAGAGAGAGAGAGAGAGAGAGAGAGAGAAACTCAACCTTATTATTAGTCTGTGTCTCTGGATAGATATGTCTGGGAAATTTGATCTTGGAGAAGACCTGGGAGGAACAAGCTAGCCATCCTTAAGTATTTGAAAGGCTCCCTAATTCCCAGGAATTAGACTTGTTCTATTTGAACCCAGAGGCCAGATTCAAGATCAGTGAAAGAAAATTTTGAAGAAATAAAGTTAGGCTTTTTCAGGAAAAACTTTCAAACAATCAGAGCTGTCCAAAAAGTGAAATGGATTGCCTAAAGGGTCAATGGATTTCCTCTTCTTGGGAGTCCCACAGCAGAGTCTGGGAATCACTTGTTGAGTATGTTTAAGTAGAGATTCATTTTGGGTAGGACAAGATGGCCACTGAGGTCCCTTCCAACCTTTATATTCTACTATTCATTCATTCAGTTTTAGTTTTCATCTATTCATCCAAATCAACCATTCATCCAACAAAGTAAGTTTCGGAATAAGGTACTTTCAGGATACCGAGATATGAGTCAAAATCTCCTCATCCAAAATTAATTATCTCAAGTCAATAGCCACTTCTACCCATGAGACTCATGTGTTAAAATCTTAGAATTAGAATCTATTTTAAAATCACACCTCAATGATTTTAACCTCAGACAGGACAGAATTATAAAGATAAAATGTTAGCATCTAGGACAAGTAATATGAAATATGCTCTTTCAATGAGACGAAACTTAATGGAGACAAATGTAGTCTTACTTGGGTTCAAAAAATCATGTTGGATTTTGACTTTCTTTCCTCCTCAAAGAGGACCAAAATGACAACATTATGTTGGAGTCAAGGTATAGTGTGACTGCCTGTAGGTAATCAGACCAATTTTCCTCCTCCTCCTCCTCTTCTTTGAAGTTTCTGAGACCAGATTTGAACCCAAGTCCTCCCAACTCCAAGCCCGGTGCTCTACCCACTGTGCTACCTAGCTTCCCCCTGGATGCCTTCCTTCTTCTAACAATTTCCTAATTATCCTTTATGTTATTTGCTTTGTATCTCTTTGCACATTATCTCCCCCAATAAATTGTGAGCTCCTTGAGGGCAGGGATTGTCTTTTGCCTTCCCCCCACCCCCACCCCATCACTTAGCACAGTGTCTGGCACCTAGTAGTGGTTAATAAAGTTATTGTTTGATTAATAATGATTCTAGCTGGGATTCTGTTGGAAGTATGGATTGAGCTTGATGGCCACTGGTGTTTTTTCCAACTTTGAAATTCTGTGACTTTGTGAAATCCACCTTTTTATAACAAATTCCAGTAAGGGAGAGGAAAGAACCCACGATACTTTCCTGTGGGACAGAGATAAATAGGAGACTGGTTCCTATAGGTCTGGTCTGGGATTCCATAAGGGCATTATCATAGAGATTATTTCTGAGATCTAAGAGGTAAAGAGCAAGGATGCAGGGCCAGGCTGGGAAGCATTTCCCCCATAATGTAGAGTGTATTCAAGATAGAGGGGTGAAGGTGGGGGCCATGTTGAAGAAGCCCAACCTGTGATAGGTACCTATTTAAATATTCTTAATAACTAGACACTAAACTAGATTGCTCTGTATAGCTGAAGGGATGTATACACTCTTCACTCTTCGTGATCTGTAAATTTCAGCGCCAGTGGACAAAACCCTGGTTGCCTTACCCTCTATTGGTCCTACGGGAGGACTAGAAGGCCATAATGTAGTAGAATGAGTCATGCTTTAACCTGATCACTAGTTCAGGGAAAGAAAGAGAGAGGGTGCCATCCAACCAATGGGGAGTCCTGTTTTTCAGCAGTGACAGTATCTGGAGTGAAGAAAAGTCAAGATCCTTGGTTTCTAGTCCTAGTTCTTCACTGGCCTGCTGTGTGACTTCACTGAACCTCATTTTCCTCCTCTTTAAAATGTGATACAATTGGTAGATCTCTGGGTCTGAAGGCAAGGAAGACCTGAGTTCAAATCCAGCCTCAGACACTCATTAGCTGTGTGACCATAAACCAATCATTTAATCCTATTCACCTCATTTTCCTCATCTGTAAAATAGAGATAATAATAATAATAATAATAGTGCCTGCTTCCAGAGCTATTATAGGGATCAAATGAGATTATAATTATAATGTGCTTAGCAACAGTGCCTGCCACATAGTAAGAGCTAAATAAATGCTAGCTATTATAAAAGAAGAAGATTAGACTCAGTAACCTCGAAAAAATATTTTAGATCTGGGTCTATGATCTTATGATCCAATTACCTCTAATGTCCCTTCTAGCTCTAAATCTCTGATCCTTTAATCTCCTCTGTTATTAGGTGGAGGGGAAGGGAGATTTGATTTAGTGATCTCTTTTTTCTTTCTGCATTTATATAATTCATTTTATAAAATGGGTGTGTTGACTTTAAAAAACAATGACAAAAATGGCCAGTTTGCCAGGGATCCTGATCTTTTTTCTTGTGTGTGTATATATACGTGTGCATTTCTCTTTTCATGACAATGATGACTTCACACAGGTTTAGTTGGTACATATTTTCTCCTTGTGATTCTGGCTCTGCCTCACTTCATAAAAGTCTCCTGATATTTCTATGTAGTCTTCATATTTATCACTTCATATGGTGGAATAATATCCCACCACTTCCATATCACACAATTTATTCAGCCATTCCCCTGTCACTGGACACATCAGTTGTTTCCAGTTTTTTTTTGCTCTTATAAATAAAGCTGTTATGAATATGTTTATGCTTATAGGGTATTCTTTTTCCTTCCTATTACCTCCTTAGGGAATACTTGCAGCAGTCAGATCAGTGGGTTAAAGGATATAAACAGTGTTGTTTTTATTGAATATCACCGTATCGGTTTCCAAAAGGATTGTGCCAGTTTACAGCCTTACATTCTACCCACAGAGGCAATATTTCTCAGCAGCCCCAACTAAATTAGGTCTTATTGTTTAAAAACCATCTACTTTAAACTGTTTCCAAAGAAATGCCTGACTGATGATGATGATGATGATGATCCCATCACAGAGGAAGAATAAAGGATAACCAATAGACAGCCAGCCGTGTCCTCCATGGGCATCCTCATGAGGTCAAGAGAACACAGGGATAGCTCCAAGCTCATGGATGGACCCCATGTGACAAACTAATAGGGGAGTACATGTGATAGGATTCCAGATTTAGGACTTAGGAGGGACCATCGAAGTCTCAGGAACATCAATAGAGTTCAAAAGGATCTTGTGGTTGTTGGTTGTTCAGTCGTTTTTCAGTCACACCTGACTCTTCATGACCCTGTTTGGAGTTTTCCAATAAACATACCGGAGTGGTTTGTCCTTTTCTTCTTCAGCTCATTGGACAGAGAAGGAAAATGAGGCAAACAGGGTTAAGTGACTTGCCCTGTGTCACACAGCTAGTAAGTGTCTAAGGCTCCATTCGAATTCAGGTCTCCAGGCCTCACACTCTATCCACTATACCACTTAGCTGCCCCTGGAAGTGACCTTAGAGGTCATCTAGTCAAAACTCTTCATTTTCCTGATGGGGGAAACGAGTCTTGGAACTATTACTGACCCAAGGACATAAAAGTTAAATGAGAGAACTGTGATTTGTGCCCAGATCCTCTGAGTCTAGGAATCATTTTCTTCATTTTCCACCTGGCTACACTCTTCTTTATTTCAGTGACTTCTCTATTAGTTTCTCTTGGTGTGTTGTTCTCTTCCATTAGATCATAAACCCCTTTAGGGTAAGGATTGTTCTTTTTTGTAATTTTTTTCATATCCATATCCCCAGCGCAGTGTCTGGAATATGTCATTGTTTAGTCATTTTTCTCAGTTGTGACTGATTCTATGACCCCATTTTGGGTTTTCTAGGCAAAGATATTGGAGTAATTTCCACTTCCTTCTCCAGCTCATTTGACAGATGGGAAACTGAAGCTAACAGGGTTAAGCAACTTGACCAAGGTCACACAGCTACTACTGTGTCAGAGGCCAGATTTGAACTCAAGAAAATGTCTTCCTGACTCCTTGTACTCTATGTTCTGTGGCACCACCTAGCTGCCCATCTGGCATATAGGAGGCATTTAATAACTTATTTATTGACTGACTAACTTGCATTTAAATCCCAGATCTGCTACTTACTAGCTGTGTGATTTGAGTGACATAATTTTTCTCTGAACATCATTTTTTCTTACCCTGCAAAAAAAAATGGTGCTAGATAATCTCCAAGGCCCTTTCCACCATTTGATGCTGGAGAAGAGTCATACTGGCTGGAGAAGAGATGGGTTGCCATCTGCATCATTGGAGGGAATAAGGCTTGGAGCATCATACTCTTGAGTGGCAAGTGTCTCATTAGCATGCTCCCATAGCGCAGTATGACTCAGGAGGTTTCTATTGGCCAAGGGATTAGATATTTGCTTTCTCTAATTGAGCTAGCCTTCCCAAGCATCCTGTAGCTTTCAGACAGCCCACCCTCACCCCAGCTCTTTGGAATTTCCTAAAAGGAAAAAAGAAATCTCTGAAAGAAAATGCCAAGACCTCAGCATTGATTTACCTGACAGAAGTTTCAAGGAAACGCAAGACAAGGAGATGTCAACACTAATTATGAAAAAGTGGTTCAGATTCCTAGTTTTCTCCCCATCTCTATCTCATGCTTTATGGTCCAGAAATGGCCTCACTTGGCAATAGAGCCACCCTATTGATGAGGCCCCAGGCATGGATTCCACCTGAGTGACATGCAAACCCAAATGAGCAGTGTATCATTGGGAAGAATCTCCTGGGAACCAGTAGAATCACACCCTGTTTACTTCCTCTCTGGGCTACAGCTGCTTGGGCACGCACCTCCTGTCTCTGTCACATGGACCAAGAGTTCTGGCCCCCTGCACAAATTTCCTCTCTTACTTATCACCTTATCTTATCAACTGCTCTTACTAAGATAATGGAATGGTACCAAACCAACCTACCATACTTGATTACTCAAATTCTGTCAGACCAGACATAACCCTGCGCTTGCTCACACATAGTGGTGAGTGAGTCTCTGGCTCTTTCAGCCATAGTTCCTTCATCTTTAAGTGATGAGCTTGGACCAATACAATTCAACAGATACTTAATCTTCCTTAACCTCAGTTTTCTCATCTGTAAAAAGGGTACAATGGTAGTCATTGCCCTATAGACTTCAATGGCTTGAGGTTCAAAAGAAGTTAAATAGAAAAAGGAACTCTGCAGCTATGACTATTAGGTTAATGGTTGTGACTATTAGTTTAATGGTGATATGGCCTCCCCCCTTTGAAACCATGCTTAGTCTGGGCCCAACCTGCCTTTCCATTCCCTATTATATATTCTTCTTCTTCACCACACACACACACACACACACACACACACACACACACACTACAATCCAGTTAAGCTGGTGTTCTTATTGCTCCTTGAACTCTATCAATTCTTTGCCTTTGCTCAGGCTGTTCTCCATGTCTGAAGTACCCCCCCTTCCTCACCTCTGCCTCTTAGAATCCCTCATTTTCTTCAAGGGTCAACTCAAGATCTACCTTCTACTTTCAAGGGTCAGCTCAAAAGCTACCTTCATGTTTTTCTTGAATTGCCCCAACTGTTGTAGGGCTTTTCTCCTCCCCCTAACAAACAAACAAATCTTGGATGTGTTTGTAGAAATATTGATATGTCTTGTATCTGTTTTATAGATAGAAATACTGATGACAAGAGGGATAGGAACTGAACCTGTGATTTCATAGATGGTAAGGAACTTCCAGATGAGGAAAGCCCCTCTAAGAATGCAGATTGCGCCTTCTGTATGACTTAGAATCTTGGCCATATATCAAAGGCAAGGCTTCTACTCAGATCTTCATGGAGACAGCTAGTTGGTACAGTAACAAGACCAATGGATTTGTAGTCAGGAAGAAGAGAGTTAAAATCCTCCTTCAGATACTTGCTCGGTGGCCCTGAGTAAGTCTCTTCACTGCTATCTAAGACTTAGTGCTAGAAAAAGGACCTTGCAGAATGCCATCAATCCATGAACAAGCATTTATGAAGCGCCTCCTGGGTGCCAGGCACCATATACAAAGACAAAATGGAAATATTCCCTGGCTTCAGGCAGATTACAATCTAGCCAGGGGAGACAACAAGTGCATATCCACAAATAGATAGAGGTATCCCTTTTCTACCACTAAGTCTTAGATCCAATCCACAAAGCTGGCAGGCAGGCTCCAAAGATCCGTTGAATCATGGCTTCCAGAGATATCGATTGTACCCGAGGCCAAGCTGGCCCTGACCCCAAATCCATAGACCCAATCTTTTTAGATGATTAGAGCTGCTTACATCTGTATTTCTACAACATTAGTGGTCAGCATTTAGGAAAGAGAACAAATAAAATGATCATAGGTGTGCTTTGTAAGTCTTTAATGAATGGCTTAAAATACTGCTTCCAAGTATGGTTAGTAGCTATCATCCTAGTTTCCCCCCACCAGCAATCGATTTCAATAGTGAGGCCAACTCCATACAAACAGAACATTTCACAAAGATAAAGACTTCCTTCTGTGAGAGTCTAAAGCTGGGGCTTCATTAAGCTCTTTGTTTCCCTGCTGTTGGTTTTCCTCATTATGCCACTTTTCAAGATTCCTGAACCAGAGAGCACTCTGGGCCTTCATACTTGGACCTCACTCAATTAGTCCGGGGTGACTTGGGATGGGCTTACCTCCCCACTAAACTGTAAACTCTCTGTTTGCCTTAGTTTGCCCTGAAACTCCAGAGAAGTTTCTTGACCTGAATTTAAATAAAAGGGTATTTGAGAGGAAGGAGGAACAGAGTTGAGAATTAGACCTGTATCCTATATTCTGTGCTTTAAGGAAACTCCCAACTCTACCATTCTGTGTTCCAAGGACTCTCCCAGCTCTGCAATTCTCTGTTCCAAAGACCCTCCCAGCTCTGGCATTCTAGGTTCTGAGGACCCTCCCCGCTCTGACATTCTGGGTTCTAAGACTCCTCCCACATCTGGCATTCTGGGTTCTAAGGGCCCTCCCACATCTGGCATTATAGATTCTAAGGACCCTCCCAGCTCTGACATTCTGGGTTCTAAGGACCCTCCCACTTCTGGCCTTCTGGGTTCTAAGGACCCTCCCACTTCTGGCATTCTGGGTTCTAAGGACCCTCCCAGCTCTGGCATTCTGGGTTCTAAGGGCCCTCCCACATCTGGCATTCTAGATTCTAAGGACCCTCCCAGCTCTGGCATTCTAGGTTCTAAGGACCCTCCCAGCTCTGACATTCTGAGTTCTAAGGACCCTCCCAGCTCTGACATTCTGGGTTCTAAGGACCCTCCCAGCTCTGGCATTCTGGGTTCTAAGGATCCTCCCAGCTCTGGCATTTTGAGTTTAAAGAGAATTTTCATCTCTAACATTTTGTTTTAAGACTTTTTTTACCTAGAAAATTCTATTCTGTTCTTACCTTCCCCATCTCCCGGATTCTCCAGTTCTGACAGACTATGTTTCAAGTTTCCCTTCCAATTGATTGAGTCAACAAGAATTTATTACATTCCTACTATTCCTTTAACTGCCTGGGATATAAAGAAAGGCTTAAATCCATCCCTGCTTTCAAGGAACTCACAATCCAATGGGGTGGGGAATGACGAGTATCCAACTGGGTACAAACAAGAGAGATCCTGGCTAAAAGTGAGATACTCAACAGAGGGATTGATAGGGATGAGCTTCTTGCAGAAAGGGGGACTTGAACTGAGACTTGTAGGAAGGAGGAGGCAGAGATGAGTTGAGAGAGCACTCCAGGGATGGAGAAAGCCCCTACTTCCTTCCCTACAGAGTCAGGAGATGGAGTGACTGGTGCCAGCAATAACAAGGGAAGCAACATCACTGGATTATAGAATATGGTGGGAGAGTTTGGAAATTGAAAAGATAGGAGAGGGCCAGATTACAAAGAGCTTTGCAAGCCAAACAGAGGATTTTCTATTTGATCCTGGAGTTAACAGGGGACCAGTAGAGTCAATTGAATGGGAGGCAGCATGATCAGACTTACACTTTAGGAAGATGGCTTTGGCTGCTGAGTGGGCAGATGAACTGGAGAATGGAAAGACTCAAGACAGGCAGATCCACCAGCGGCTAATACAGTAGTCCAGGGCTGAGGCGATGAAGGCAGCAGCTATCAGAAGGGACAAGGGGGAACAGAGGAGAGATGTTGTTGTTCCATCATTTTCAGTTGTGCCTGACTTTTCATGATCTCATTGGGAGCTTTCTTGGCAAAGATACTAGAGTGGTTTGCCATTTCCTTCTGTGACTTACATTATAGATAAGAAAACTGAGATAAACAGGGTTAAGTGACTTACCCAGGGTCATGCCACCAGTAATTGTCTAAGACTGGGTTTGAACTCAGGAAGAAGAGTCTAACTCCGGGCCTTGGCAACAGCTTGGAACCAGGATGTGAGAGAGAGTGAAAAGTGAAGGATGACTACTAATTTGGGAGTCTTGGATGCCTGAGAGATTGGTGGTTCCCTCTGTAGTGATAAGGAAGTTAAGGTGAGGGGAGGGTTAATGGGGGTGGGGATAGCGTGGAGGTAATGAGTTCAGTTTAGAACATATTGAGTTTAAGATGAGTATAAGCTCATCTTGTGGAGAAAGGAGTCAAGAACTTCATTTGAATGCTTACACACTTACTAAGACCAGGACCCTGAATGAATTGATTTAACCCCTCTGAGCCACAGTTTTCTCATTAGTAAAATGGGAATAATGATAGCACTTCTCTCTCAGGTTTTTTGTGAGACTCAAATGATATTTTGCAAAGAGCTTAGCAAAATGTAAAGCACTATGTAAATGTCATCTAAATCCTCTTCTACCTATGACATCCTTTGATTTTCCCCCCTGATGGAAACTGATGGCCAACTTCCTCTCCTAAGTGAATGGAGTCCCCTCCTTTTTTCTCTTTAGTTGCATTCTCTGTCTTTATATCCTAGCACACTTCCCCACACATAGTAGGCTCCTGATAAATGTTTACTGTTTATGAATTAAAGGAAGCCTTGCCTTGGCCACTAGGAGGCAGTGCCAGGCTCTGTGTGCCACCTGTTAGTTTCCCTCTCAGCCTCAGTGGACACAGAGCCCTGGGAGCCCAAATCCATGACAGGAGCTCTGAAGTTTTCATGAACAAAGGAAGACCTCTGGAGACAGGCAGCGAACGTGGACCCATCGGTCTTTCTGATGACAAACCAGGATTGCTGTATCTACAGGGAGCTCATGAATATATTTACTTCTGGATTTCAGGGCCGCCATCGATTAGTGGTGGCCCCTGACCTCCTGGAAGTATTGAACAAACAAGATGTAGGTCTGCGGGGCAATTGCTTTCTTTCTGAGCTACTCGGCTGATTATTATTGATTATCTACCCAGGACTATGTTAATTTCCTTTTTGACAGTCTCTCTCCTTAGAACAGTTCCTGGGATGGTCTCATTGCATTATTGTTTCTTGGGTTTTATGTACGGTTGTGGTTTTTTTTTCAGTGTAGTATATTCCTCCTCTGAAAGATTCATTCAAAGGTTCTCTCATCTTGCCCACTGCCTTTGCCATGTGCCATGATGCCACACCTGGCATCAGCAATGCAATTAATTCTCCCAAACAGTCCTGCCTGTTCATAGGGTAAACAGAACCCAGGAAAAGGGCAGAAAAATGAGTTTGTTCCTTTGTATCATTAGAGAGTGGTGTTGGGGATGAGCACTGAATTTAGGATCAGGAGGTACAGGTAAGGGCTGAGCCTTAAATTTGTTGCCTATAGGATCTTAGGCAAATTGTTTTATCTGCTTTCCTTTGATTAAATACTCATCAGTGAAGGAAAGATAATACCACATGGGATAACTGCCTCACTGGATTGCTAGAGACACTTCTCGAACCTGAAGGTTGTAGTTCCCCCTGATGGGAACTGGTAGCCAACTTCCTCTCCTAGGAAACCATCTCATTAGTTCCTGGAAGTATGTGGAGAGGCCGCTGCCAAAATGTGAGCAGCCATTGGTATGTTCTAAGGGCCCTCCCATCTCTCACATTCTATATTCCAAAGAGAGTTCCAGCTTATCCATTTTTAGCTTTGCACAGTGCCTGGTACACAGAAAACCCTTTAAAATAAAATAAATATTTATTTCCTTCCTCCCCTCCTTTCCTTCCTTCCTTATGATCTTCCTTACTTCTTTACTTCCTTTTCCTTCCTTCCTCCTTCCTTCCTTTTTGTTCCTTCTTTCCATCCTTATTCCTTCAACTCCTTCTCTTTCCTTCTTCCTTCCTTCTCCTTCCTTCCTGCGTTTTACAGGCCCTTCCATCTGAGGCACTTCATATTCTAAGGCCTCTTATAGCTCCAGGTTCCTACATTCTAGGTCCCTCCCACTGTGACATTTTCTCTTCCATGTTCTCAGGTCTCTTCCTGAGTTAATCCTGTATGATACTGTGATCAATGTAATTTATAGTGAGAGGCAATGTGGAGTAGGAGATCTAGATATTATTTTATACATATATATTTAATTTATATATATATATATATACATAATAAGATCTAGAACAAAGAGGCTTTAGTTCTAGTCCCAGTTCCTATATTATTCATTCCGTACCATTGGGAAAGCAGATCGCATCTGTGATGTCTCCTCATCTGTAAAATGGGGATAACAATACTTGCAGGCTCTCCCTTCTACTTTCTTCTCTCTGGTGGGAGGAGAAAAAAGAAAGGCTCTGCAAGCCATAGACCTTTTGTCAATTATAATATCCCATTCTATCATCTCATCTCACATATCATTATCATATCATGTATAAACCACTGGCCTATGCCAATGCTAAGTACTATTAGCATCCACTGATATATTTTAAGAGGGCAGACAAAAGCTGCATTATTGAGATCCTCTGCCTTATGGTTCTTTCTCTCTTACCTGTAGAAGGGAAGGGAAGTTGAGTCGGCTGAGCCCTAAACTTCCACGCTAGTTGTACAAGTCAAAATTCAAACTAATAGATTTCTGGATCTAAAGGCATTTTTATTTTTAGCATGGCCTAGTAAAGGAAGCATGGTATTTGGAGGCAAAAGACCTGATTGAATTCATGTTCTTTTCCTCATCTTATTTTGTGACTTCCCAGAAAATAAATCTGACTCCTCTGTACCTCAGTTTCCTCATACTTAAAATGGGATGACCCTTCCTCCTTCCACCTACGTGGCAGGATTGTTTCTAGGGAAACGTTTTTCTAAATCTTGAATCACTACAGAAATGGGGGTCAGGAAGTGGAGTAGCTCAAAAGACCCAGTGTTTTAGAAAAGAGAATATCTAGTGAAATCAGTCCTGTTTTGTGGAACCATACATCACCGAGCTCACCTGCTACTGAAGTTATTACAGAGACTTCAGGGAATGGGGCTGAAACTGAATCAACCCAAGAAGTAAAGAAAATGAATGGAAATGCATAAAACCTTCTCCTTTTCGAACACAGCACCATAATGTCCCATTTTAGAATCACCGTTTCTCTATAACCGCTTTAAAAATTAATGCCTGAACATTTTCCGACATGGCCAGTGTGTTGATTTGTTTTGCTCAGTGGTAATTCTTCGCTATAAAGACAGGTTTCTGGTGGGGAGGAGGCGGGTGGAAGAGTTTTGGGGAAATGACAAGAATGTAAATGAGAAAGAAATGAAGATGCCTTGGTTTGGTCCCAAAGAAGATCTGTAAGAAGGCGCCCTTCCTTCTCTACTGGGATGGGAGAAGGGGGTGCTATGGGCATGGAATAAGGTATTAAATATCCAACTTTTTTAATAGATTGGTTAGTTTTGCTGAGTTCTTTCCCCCACCACCACCGTTCTTTTTCTTTGTTATAAGGGACAATTCTCTGGGAGATGGAAGCAGAGGGATATCCTGGAGAATATAGATGTGAAAACAAGAGATAGTGATTTTTAAAAAGTTCATTTTTTAATGAAAATTATAACAATAGTTTAAATTCATGAAGCACTTTAAGAGTTGTTTAAATACTTAAATATTTAAGTGCTTAAAATGATATGTTACTAGGGGCAGCTAGGTTGCTCAGTGGTTAGAGAGCTAGGTCTTGCGATGGGAGGTCCTGGGTTCAAATTTGGCCTCAGGCACTTCCTAGCTGTGTGACCCCAGGCAAGTCACAACCAACCCCCTTTGCCTAGCCCTTCCTGCTCTTCTGACTTGGAATCTCAGCATCAATTCTAAGTCAGAAGATGAGGGTTTAAGCGAGGAGGGGAAATGGCATGCTGCCTCCTTTGATCCTCAAAAAACTCTCTGAGGTAGATGTTATCTGGCTCCTCTGTACCTCAGTTCCTCATCCTTAAAATGGGATGATCCTTCCTCCTTCCACCTGCCTGGCAAGATTGTTTCTAGGGAAACATTTTCTAAACCTTAAATCACTAAAGAAATAGGGGTTATTGTGTTGTTCTTGTTTAGTTATTTTTCAGCCACATCCAACTCTTGGTCACCCCATCTGGGATTTCCTAGCAAAGATCCTAGAGTGATTTGTCATTTCCATCTCCAGCATCATCTTACAGATGAGGAAACTGAGGCAAGCAAGGTTAAGTGACTTGCCCAGGGTCAATCAACTAGTAAGTGTCTGAGGTCAGATTTGAACTCAGGTCTTACTGACTCCTGGCCTGACACTCCCTCCTCTGCACTGCCTAGCTGACTCTTCTTATTTTATACCTGAACAAACTAAGACAGAGAAAAATTGATTTACTTACCCAGGATTATACAGCTGGCAAGTGTCTGAGACAGGATTTGAATTCAATCCTCTCTCTCCATTGTGCTATCTAGCTTTCCAGATCCAAGATTAGCTTTGCAATACAATATTGGCAAGCACAAATATGATGAGCAATGGGACACCCAGCAAATACTAGCTGCTTCCTTCAACTCAGAATGACATGCATGAATGGAGAAAAATGTAAGTGTAAGTGTGAGATGGGGCTCAAATTTCAAGTTCACAAAAAGATAATGGGCACAAGTTCACACCAGCACCAAATTTGCACTAAGTGCCTACTGTTTGCCATTCATTGTTCTGGTCCTACAGAGATAGAGACCTGGAAAAATGAAATAATTTATCTTCTCAAGAAATCTGTTTTCTACTTGAGGGAATACAATTTGTACACAATCAAAGTAAGTGAAAATGTATACAGATTATATACAAAGTATTTTCTACAGGAAGAAAGCACTTAAAAGCAAGGGAGAGAAAGAAAGGTCTTGTATAGAATGGGACACCTGTACTGCATGCTTTGAAGGAAGCCACAGATTCTACAAGGCAGAGGTAAGGAGAAAGAACATGCCAGTCATGGGGCACAGCCTGGGCAAAGACAAGGAAGGACTTGGAATGATATGTATGGGAAATAGCTAGGTCAGTTTCATTAGAATGAAAAGCATGAAAGTAATAATTTTTTATTTTCATTTTATTGATTATGAAAATTTTTCCATAGTTACATGATTCGTGTTCTTTCCCTCCCCTCCTCCCTCCCACCTCCTGTAGCCAATGAGCAATTCCACTGGGTTTTACATGTGTCATTGATCAAGACCTATTTCCATATTATTGATATTTGCACTAGGGTAATCGTTTAGAGTCTACATCCCTGATCATATCCCCATCAACCCATGTGATCAAGCAGTTGTTTTTCTCCTATGTTTCTGCTCCCACAGTTCTTTCTCTGGGTATGGACAGTGTTCTGAAAGTAATATTTTAAAAGAACCAGAAAGGTAAATATGAGCTAGACTTTTAATTTGCACTTTACCATTAAGATAAAAAGGAGTAGGGGCATCCAGGCTGCTCAGTGGATAGAGAACCAGGAGATGGGAGGTCCTGGATTCAAATCTGACCTCAGACACTTTTTAGTTATGTGATCCTGACCGAGTCACTTAACCCCAATAGCCTCGCTTTTATTGCTCTTCTGCCATGGAACCAACACACAGTATTGCAATATTGATTCTAAAGTGGGAGGTAAGGGTTAAAAAAAAAAAAAAGATAATCCTTCTCCAGAGAAAGATCTGTTGGAATCATCATTCACATCAGTGTATTTATGGTTTTATTTGGGGTTTTGGTTATGTATGACTTGCTCTTATAACAATGAACAATATGGCAGTGTTTTTTTTCATGATAATAAAAATAAAAGCTGAGAGAGAGAGAGAGAGAGAGAGAGAGAGAGAGAGAGAGAGAGAGAGAGAGAGAGGAGGCACAGCAAATATATTTGGCCTCAGATACTTGCTAGTTGTATGTATACTCTTAAGCTGTCCTTTAACCCTGCTTGCCAAGCCCATGCCCTTTTGTCTTAGAATTGTTATGAAGACAGAAAGTAGAGGTTTGGGAGTGGGGGGAAGATAGTAGGGAGTCACTGAAAGTTCTTGAGCAAGACAGCAACATAGTCACATCAGTACAGATTAGAAGTTTTTGTGGAGGATGAAGAAAATCCAAGCCATGCCTGGAAAATTCTAGCATCTGAAGAGGATTCAATTGAGGAAAACAAAAGAACATTCTGCCTTAGTAGGATGTAAAGCATTCTGGGAAAACCCTGAGAGGAGACCAAGTTAGGGAAGGAGAGGGGAATGACAGGTAAGGGGAATGGAAGTAGAAGCGTTTGTGGCAAAAAGCAAACCCCAAGAGAGGTGGAGAACTCTTCTGCATGCCCCTGGTACAAATCCCCAGGTACCCTACCCTAGTTAGCCCTCTGAAGGAAAGGTCTGAGTCTTGCTCTCAGGGCCATTAGCCACGAGTAGCTTCTGAAACAGTGGAGGGGGACCCAGCAGCGTAATACGCTTGGGAGGCAAGAACCTGCATTCCCGCTGCCATGCCCACATCCTGTAATGAATGCTCTGCTCTTCTCATGGTTTATAATGTGTCAGATGGTGATAGGGCTGATATCTGAATTATGTTCCTCCACACCAAATGCTCCTTGAGAGCCTGCTGCTTCTCTGAGGAGAGATTGGAATGTTTCCTTTTCATCTTAAAGGTCATACAGGAATCCACCGTAATGATTCCACCCAGTCCTGGACATATAAGACTGGAAATCTGCCAGTAAATTCTCACCTTTCTGAAAGAGCCTGGATCTAGCATGGATGGGCTGCATGTGCAGGGAACTGATTAAAAAAAATAAATAAATAAGACCTTCCTTCTTGAAGGTGACCCTGAACTTCTTGCTGTTGGGGTGATCACTTTTCCCACTCCAGGTTATTCTTTAGTTAGACAG
The DNA here is from genome assembly GCF_016433145.1 of Gracilinanus agilis. Taxonomy (NCBI): domain Eukaryota; kingdom Metazoa; phylum Chordata; class Mammalia; order Didelphimorphia; family Didelphidae; genus Gracilinanus; species Gracilinanus agilis. Next base: position 49,881,365 of record NC_058132.1, read on the forward strand.
AATTCCAGCTCTGACATTAACCAGGAACTCCTGGGAATTCTTAGCCTGTGACCTCTCTTGGAAAGGGACTCATTGACTCGGAAGGGTATCTATAGTTTGTCAGTCAACAAACACCTATTAAGCATTTACTGTCTTCCCTTTTTAATATAAATTTTCTTTTTTATTAGCTTGAAAAACATCAACAAATTTGAAAATTTTAAATGTAGAGTGAGCAGAAAAGAGGCTCATTCATATGTGAAACCTGTGAACCTGTATCATTATTCATTGTCTTTCCAAGCTCAAACATGCCCTCTGCTGGGTGGGATAATGGCTAGAGTATTGGACTTTGTATCAGGAAGGTCTGAGTTCAAATTCTACATCAGATACTTTCTTGCTGTGTGCCCCCATGCAACTCACTTAATCTCTCTAGTGTCTCAGTTTCCTCATCTGTAAAATGGGCATGATAACTACATCTATCTCATAGGATTGTTATGAGGCTCTCATGAAATAATATATGCAAAACACTTTGTAAACTTTAAAGGTCTATATAAATGCTAGTGATTGTTGAAATCAGTCCTCAGTTCTGCAAACATTTAAGCAACTCATATAATATGCTAGCATCTATGTTAGTCTCCAGTACACAAAGCCAAAAATGATACATTCCCATCCCCAGAGAGCTTCTCTTCTACAGTGGGTCTACTCATCCAGTGTGGGAAATGAGGTGAGTTACTGGAGAAGCCAATGGAGCTACTGCTTAGCTGTCTTTAAATGCACTGGCAAAAAGAAATCAAGTCATTTTATTTCTTTTTTCTACAACTCTTACTTTCTGTCTTGGTAACAACTCTAAGACAGAAGGGCCAGGGCTAGGTAAATGGAGTTAAGTGACTTGCCCGGGGTCACACAGGTAGGAAGTGTCTGAAGCCAGATTTGAACTCAGGTCCTCCTAACTCCAGACCTGGCATTCACCTAGCTGCCCCAAATTTAGCCATTTTTTAAACTTTGGGGGTATCTCATTAAATATCTGGGAAGTGAAGTGTCTGAAAAATAACGAAGGTTTTAGTGGAATCAGCAGGGTATAGTGTGCAGCTGAAGTTGGGCTACATGGAGAGAGGCCCACTGTCTGAAATAGGAAAAGGCATAATTTAGCCCTCCTTTGCCCTGGTTAGGCCATTTCTAGGGACATTCTGGGTGCCATACTTTAGAAAGGACCTTGCCAGGTGAGACTGCATCCAGAGAAAGAGTTTTTTGCTTTCTTTTTTTTTTTTTTAAACCCTTACTTTCCCTCTTTAAGATCAGCTCTGTGTATTGGTCCCAAGGCAAGATAGGGATAAGGGAGGGGCAATGGGGGTTAAGTGACTTGCTCAGGGTCACACAGCTAGGCAGTATCTGAGTCCAGATTTGAATCCAGTACTTCCTGTCTCTAAGCCTGGCTTTCAATCCACTAAGCCACCCAGCAACACCATCCCTTGCCATTTCTCTTTTTTTTCTAACCCCTTACCTTCTTTCATAGAATCAATACTATGTATTGGTTCCAAGGCAGAGAGCAGTGAAGAGCTAGGCAATAGGAGCTAAGTGACTTGCTCACTCAGCTGGGAAGTATTTGAGGTCAAATTCGAACTCAGGACCGCCTGTCTCTAGGCCTAATTCTCAATCCACTGAGTGACCTAGCTTCTTCTACTTCCTTCTGTTCTCGACAATATTAGTTTTATTTGTACAAATCCTTTTTAATTGAATGTATTCAAAATTATCCGTTTTACATCTCACAATGTCTTCTGTCTCTTGTTTATTCAAAACTTCTTCCCCTATCCATAAATCTGATAAATAATATGTTCCCTGTTCTTCTAATTTGTTTAGGATATCTCCCTTTAAGCCTAGGTCTTGTATCCATTTTGATCTTATATGGAGAGGGAAGAGGGGAGGGAGAGAGATACCTGGGAATTTTAAAGTAACAAACTAATCGACTGATTGATTGATCGATTAAAAAGAATGAAAGAGGGCCAAGACAATAAGGAGCCTGGAGATGGCAGAATGCCAGGGGAAGGTAAACAATCTGAAGCAGCTTGTTAATAGGTTATTAAGTCACATTAATAAAAGTATAACATCTAGGAATAAGGAGATGAAAGTCCTACTCCCCCTTATCCTGGCCAAACCACATCTCGGGGGCTGTGTCCATTTCTGGGGCTTGGATGAGCTGGAAAGTGACCGGACAAGGGCAGTTAGGATGGAGGGGGGCCCTCAAGTTCATGCCAGCCAAGGTGCTGCTCTCCCTGGGTGTTCCAGGTTCTCTTCACAGAGCCTTTCCATAGAGTGAACCAAATTGAGATCCAATTGCATGACACATGTAAAACCCAGTGGATTTGCTCGTTGGCTATGGGAGAAGGGTGGGAGGAGGGGAGGGAAAGAGCATGAATCATGGAACCATGGGAAAATAGTCTTAATTAATTAATTAAATTTTTCAAAAAATAAAAATAAAAAAGGAGATCCAGTTGCAACTTGGCCTTTGAGAAGAGTTGAGAAAATGGACCTCTTTCCTTTCTCTTTACAGAGGAGTAGAAAATTACACATGCTTCTAGATAGCATTTGTGTTGTTTACAGTCCTGTCCCCAAAGAGCTTATATTCTTCTCCTCCAGTGGGTCTTCTCATCCATTTTGGGAAATGAGATGAATCAGTGGAGGAGCCAGTGAGCTGTTTACCTTGCTGTCCTGAATTGTACTGGCAAAAAAGAATTCCGTTATTTTATCTATTTATTTTCCATTTGTTTATTTGCCAAACTGATTTTTTTCCCTTCTTTCTTTTTTAATTAGTTATTAGAAGGGATGGCTCACTGGGTTGAGAAGGGTGGACAGATATTTTTGAAAATAAAGGAGATCAGCAGTGGGATTGGGCCCATGCATGAGTGACCTGCCATAATTCCAGCCTGGAAAAAAAAATAGGAAAACCCAGTCTCAGAAAGGAAAACTCATTGTAAAAAGAAAGGAAATTTGAATTGTAAGTTGGATCTGACCTGGCAGGAAGCACTGGAGTGGGATGTGAGTTTTGCAGCCTTTTGGGGGTGATGTGTTGTTTCTGGCAAAGGAAGATGGAGAAGCAGAGAAGTGAGAGAAGGGCAGAGGGGGCTCCTGGTCATTCTGCCTCCATTGTGTGGACTCAGGCCTTCCTCGGCTATACTTATCTTCTATGCTGATATCGACTCAGCCTTCAGTGCTCACCCCCAGCTCCCAAAGCCTTTCTCCAGTTGTAGCAACAGAGGCAATCTTGTGATTAACACTGTCACATCATATTGACCAGTCATTTTTAGGATGAGTGCTAGTGATTGAAGAAGTCAATTATTTTTGCAGAGGGCCTCTTAGTTGCCTCTGAGCCTATTCATTTCCTCATTTGAATGTGTTGTCACTTGTCACAATCGAGTGTCTGTAGCTGCTAACCACCAGCATTAATGATCCGCTGCTCACTTCTCCGATCTTTGTCATAGATTGTCGTACAAATCACAGACTTCAAACTTGGGGCTCTAGAGGCCAGCTAGGCCAACTACGTCATTTTAAATGAGAAGAGGAATGAAACAAATAAGGAAACCGAGGCCTGGGATGTAGAGGCAGCTTGTAGGATCACAGACTTGGGGCTAGAAGGCTTGATCTTTGAGGTCCTCTAACTAGCTTATCCTCTTCATTTTATAGAGGAGAACACGGAAGCCCATAGAGGTGAGTGAGTCACCCAGGACTCCAAATTCAACATTCTATTGGCTCATCATGGCTTCCCAGTAGACTCTTTGGATTCTAGGGGGTTGGATCTGAGCAATCCATCTATTGTCTGCCTGTGTGGTTTCCTGAACTACCCAGACTTTTTTTCACATGGGAAGCTACATCTAATACATCTGGCACCCCTGACCTTCCTTGGAGCTCCTCATTTGTCATCCAGAGAAGGTTACTTGCTGTTCTTTGATTTTCCTATTCCGTGACCCAGAGCTTCAGTTCATTGTGTTTTGCTGCCAGCTGGCATTTGAGGGCAGTGTCCAGGAAGTAAAGATTTCTGCCATGACCTTCATGGTTGCCATCTCTTCAGTCAATGCTGCATGTAAATGCTGCTAAAAACCAATCCAAGCAGCTGTGTGCTTTCTGGTCCATAACCCATCCATGGTGTGTTTTATAAATCCTCACCTTCCATCTTGGAATCAATCCCATGTATTGGTTCTAAGGCAGAAGAGCAGTAAAGGCTAGGCAATAGGGGTTAAATGACTTGCCCAGGATCACACAGAGAGGAAGTGTCTAAGACCAAATTTGAACCCAGGACCTTCTGTCTCCAAGCTTGACTCTCTATTCACTGAGCCACCTAACTACCCCAATGGTATCATTTTGAAAGAGCCATAATGGAGAGCTATGTATTTATCCCTTGAACCATTCATTCATTCATTCATTCATTCAACAAATAATTTGTGCTCAAGGCAATATGTTAGGCAATGGTAAAGATACAAAGTTTAGATAATATGTTGGTCTTTCCTAACCTCATAAGGATCTGAATCAAGGGGTAAGGGGGGAGGCATTGTAAGTATCTATCCATCCATTCATTCAACAAACTTATATTAAATAGCTACTGAGTTTAGAGTGTACTGTGCTAGTTTTAAGAAGTGATATAAAGGTCAGGGAAGAAATAGGGTCCTCCCGTGGTGCTCAAAGTGAAGGTAGGAGAAGGTCTGACTCATCCATGAATTCATTTATTCATTTTTAAGTACCTACTAAGTGAAGACCGTAGCTGTAAGTAGTCATTTTTGCCCCCAGGGCAGTGATGGCAAATCTTTTAGAGACCAACTGCCGTGTCCCACCCTACCCTAGACAGTGCCACACGCTCTGCCCCCACCCCCTTCCTCTCATTAGGCTGCTGGGCAGTGGAGTAGATGATGTGAAAAAATGGTGTCAGGTGCAGTGGAGAAAGGGAGGAGAGCAGCTCTGCCTGAATACCTCTGACCAGTAACGAACTCTGTGAGAGAGCAGCACACATGCCCACAGTGAGAGCTCTGGGTGCCCTCTTTGGCATGCATGCCATAGGTTCACCATCATGACTCTAGGACAACACAAACCGTGGTCAGACAACGGACACAAAATGCACTCTTCAAGCCTATATGCCAGCCTTAGGGCAAAGGAAAAAAGGGAGGGTTGGAAAAGGACAGAGCCCACCCTCTGGAGAAGCTTCCCTGGGCTACGGCCCCTCGGGGAGAACATGGCAGCTTCCAATTCTAATTGGAATTAGGTGTTAAGTTTGAGTTTACATCCAATGCCCTCTAAGAGTATCACCCTGGGACAAAGCCCCAGACACCCTACCAGTTCTAGCTATCATGTAGAGTCATGTGGAACATACAAAGCTCCTGCCTTTTATGGAGTTTATGGTCTGATTAACTTATCTCTTACTATCTCCTCTAAGTCAAGCTAATTTGCATGAGTTCTCAATTTTCCCTTTCAACACGGACATTAGTCTGGGTAAGAGGAAACTCATCACATTGTCTTTTTTCCCCCGTTACAGTTTACTGTCTGTAGCACCAGTCCTGCTACATGCTTTGTCTCTCTACGGCAATTGCAGAGTTAATCTTTTCCATGATGCAAAGCTTGTCGTTTGTTCCAAAGTCAGTGGGAGTCAGAGACATGTAGCCATGTTTTTGCGTATGGCTTTTGAGTGATAAAATATCCTTCTCCAATGTCAGAGAGGATTTGGAGAGCAGACTTCCTCAGACATGAGTCTTCCTTGAGCTCAGGCACTGACATTTCCAACAGGACCCAAGTAGACATGTGATTTGGTGATTTGATGTCCTGGACGGATTCTGAGAGAAAAAAAAAAAACCCAAGAATCAAGGCTCAGGGTAAGCGGAGGTCACAAATTTTAGCCTGTTGTTTTACCCAGAAGCGTTATTGCTTTACATCTCGGTCCAGGGCTCTGGCTTCAGATCCCTTCCATTTCCCTTCTGCCTGACTCCCAAACCATTACAAAGACATTTTTTTATTAGGATGCATTGTGGTACAGAGAACGTGAACTGTCTTGGAAGTCAGAGAAAGGGGGTTTGGGTCCTGGCTCTGCTACACGCTGCCTGTGTGACCTGAAGCAAATCACTCATCTTCTCCCCGCTTCAGCTTCTGCATCTGAAGAATGAGGAGGTCGGACTCAGTGACCCCTAAGGTCTCCTCCAAATCTGAGTCTATGGTCCTGTGCTATGGAGGGGCCTGAGGAATTTGTCAACCGAGTGCTTCCCACGAAACCCCGCTGCTCTCTCTCTGGGAAGACAGGGAGGAGAACGTTGGGCTGATGTCTCCAGTTGGAAGGATATTGTTTCTTGAAGGAATATGGCCCAGTGGATGTGCTAGTAAACAGCAGCGGGTTATTAGAAGTTCAGCTAAATGACCCATTTCAAAGCTAATGAACAGCATTCATTTGGAGGGAAGAGTCAACATAGTGAATCATGGTTTTTTCCTCATTAATTTGCAGACATTAAATACCAAACTCTCCTCCCTCCCTCTCTTTCTCCTTCTGTTCCTCCCTCCTCCTTCTCTCTCTCTCTCTCTCTCTCTCTCTCTCTCTCTCTCTCTCTCTCTCTCTCACACACACACACACACACACACACACAAGAATATATACACAACTTTTCTTAGTATAAATTAATGAATCCAGAACTGGGTTTGCGGGGGGGTGGGGGTGGGGTGCGTCATAGGCTCTGGGCTCTACCACCAATTCTACTCTCTACTTTCTGTGCGGCCCTAGAAGTCATTTTTCCATCCTGGGACTCAGTTTCCCCATCTATGAAATAGGAGGGGGAGGGAACCAGGAGATCTCTAAGATCCATTTCAGCCATTTGATTCTATGTTCCATGACCCCTCCTAGCTCATTCTATGTTCTAAAATTCCCCACCACGCCCCAGCACTGACATTCGGTGTTCCAAGGTCCCTTTAAAAACTAACATTATTCTTAGATTCCTCCCAGCTCTGACATTCTATGCTCTAAGGACCCTCCCAGCTGTGATATTCTACATTGTATGATCCCTTTCAGTACTAATAATCTACCATTTTCTTTTTCTGGGGTGGGGAAAAAAGGAAATTGGTAGAATTACATGATGTCTTTTGCTACCATATCAAACAACTCCCAAGTAGTAGAATTGGAAGGGCCTTTCAATGTTGATTTCAACCCCTTTCTTTTTACAGATGAGGAGACTAAGGCCAGGAGGAGTGACAGGTTTAAGGTCTCATAGCTACAGGTAGTACCCAAGCCAGAGCACGTAGGACATCATTCTTTTGATTTCCAGAATTCTTTGTAATACCTTTCTTAGTTGACACATGTGGCGATGCCGCCATCTACAAAGATGGAAAAGCTGATCAGAAACATCCTCAAGAGAAGGTGTTAGCCTGCTTGGTGTGTTTGTGAGAAAGCAGGGAAGCTCCCCAATCCATTCTCCTCCTCCAGAGTGCCTCTGCCCATTCAAGCCTTAAATTCTACCATTTGAGATCCATTCCTTTGCTTTAAAGACCCTCTCTGGGGAGCTCGCCTAATGATACCCATTCCCTAGGTGTGCTTTATCGACTCTTTCGCTCCTTTATGAAAAAATAAAATCTGATTATCCATTTGACAGGATGAGGAAGGATACATGTGAGGGTCCAGGTATCTTGGGAAGTGTCAAGACAGAGAATGGCGGTGAGCCTTGAAAGGAGGAAAAGGGCACAGTCAGAAAGGGAGTCGGAGGACACCAGAGAGATCCTTTGCTAACCTTGCCAGTTCAGTCACTGTTGGGTCAACATCATTTGGGCCTGTGCAGGGTGTCACAGAATCAGTGACATCACGCAATCTCAGAACAAGAAGGGCCCCCAGCGGTAGCTCCAGAGCCATTTTTTCCCCTCCTGGTAGGGATGAGTCCTTTGAGAATGCCCAGCCTCCAGCTTGCCCTGGCCCCTACTTCTTCCACTGATGATGGCACCCAGTCGTGAGAGACGACCCATTTTGAGGATTTTACCCTGCGGGTGAGAAGCAAAGTAATGTCAAGTCTATTGTACACTATTGTATACTAAATTGTACCCTAAAGACTTTTGGGGCTTTTAATCAAAGGATCATAGATTTAGAGCAGTGGTTCCCAAACTTTTTTTGGTCTACCACCCCCTTTCCAGAAAAAATAGTACTTAGCCCCCTGGAAATTAATTTTTTAAATTTTAATAGCAATTAATAGGAAAGATAAATGCACCTGTGGCCATCACTGCCTCTCTGGATCGCTGCAGCACCCACCAGGGGGCGGTAGCGCCCACTTTGGGAATCGCTGATTTAGAACATGGAGGAACCCTTTTAGTTTACAGACAGGGAAACTGAGACCCAGAGTGAGTAAGCACCTTGCCTTGGATCTTAGACCCTCTGACTCCAAAGTCAACTCTTTTCCACTACATCTCACTGCCTTTCCAAGCCCCAGCAGACCTCCCCGCTAACCTAAGAGCTGGAAGGTAGGCAGAGCTGCCAGTAAAGCCTGGGCCTCCTAACTCCTCGTGCCCAGCCCCATTCATTAGCTATGTCTCTTTCTTAAGTAAAGTGGCCAAAAGACAAATATGTGGCAGGTAGAGAAAAACTGCATGAGATAAAACCCGACTTGGGGAAAGGGGCTGGGCTGGGGGAGCCGGAAAGGAGAAAGAGGGCTGAGGAGGAATAAATCTCCAGTCCCAATGAATTGTGATGAACCACCAATACTAACAGAAGGCTTCGGGGAAGCAGATACGTGTAAATTGAATTCATGGGGAGGCAGCTCACAGAACTTTCAAGACTTGGCTGTTTGGGGGAAGATTAATGTGGCACGGAAGCTCATTGGGTTTTTCCCCTTCCATCAGGCTATTAAAGTGATGAGGGATGGATGTGTTCGTGTTATCTAGAGGCATGAATAAAAGATGCCTCCAGATAGAAGCAGCCCCTGGTATGACAAGTACCAGAGTCTTCTTGACAACCATCTCTGCCAAAGAGCTGTTGGGGGGGACTCTCATCTTGCCAATAAGGAAATGCTGAAAGGTAGTATGGCATAGTGGAAAGAACATTGGCTCTAGAGGCAGAGGACCTGTGTTCAAATCCTGCCTCTGACACTTACTGCCTAAGTGAAAATTGCCTAACTTCCCTAGGCCTTGGTGTAAAATGAAAGTTATGAGGAGAGGTGAATTAGGTGGCTTCAGAAGCCCTTCAGAACTCCAGATCAAGGGTCGGCAACCTTTTTGGCCATGAGAGCCATAAACACCACATTTTTTAAAATACAATTTTGTGAGAGCCGTATAGTGCTCACAGTGCCACTCCTGTAACAGCACCTGAAAAAAATGGACTTTATGGCTCCTGCAGAAAGAGCCATATCTGGCCCTCAAAAGAGCCAGATATGGCTCTCGAGCCATACGTTGCCGAGCCCTGGTCTAAATCGATGATCCCATATTCCTACAATGAAGTTCCCTCCCCTGCTCCATCATCCCTCCTACCCTACATTAAGGGCAGCTAGATGGTGCAGTTGATAGGGCATTGGGCCTGGGGTTAGGAATTTGTTATTAGTATTATTCATATTATTATTGGTTTAGTAGTTTCAGTCATGTCTAACTCTTCCTGATCCTATTTGAGGTTTTCTTCGCAAACATACCATTTCCTTCTCTAGCTTATTTTATAGATGAGGAAATGCAGGTAATCAAGGTTACGGGTTTTGCCCAGGATCACATAGTTAGTATCTGAGGCTAGATTTGAACACAGGTCTTCCTGAGTCCAGATCTGGCATCTACTACATCACCTAGCTGCCCCAAGGAAGACCAGAGTTCAAATTCAGCTTAAGACAGTTACTGACTGGGTGACCCTGGACAAGTCATTTAACCTAATCTGTTTCCATTTCCTCTTCTGAAAAATGGGGATAATAGTACCTACCTGTTGCAAGGATCAAGTAAAAAAACAAAAACAAAAGCTACTTAACACAGTACCTGGCATATAGCAGGTATATAAATGCTTGTTTTCTCCTGGCTGTGCATCAATCAATATGTTTATTAAGTATTTGCTATGTCCCAGGTTCTGTGCTAAATGATACTTTGTGTTCAAAGAATAAAATAATCTCAAAATGCAATGAACCTCGGCCAATGTACACATGGCACTGTTTCCGTCTCAGAGGATACAGTGACAAAAATTAAGCCATTTCATTCCTCAAGAAACTTACTTATCCACATATATAAGTAGAAAACATATAAAAAGGGAGACAGCGAGGTGGCTCAGTGGATAGAGTCAGATGTAGAGATGGGAGGTCCTGGGTTCAAATCTGGCCTCAGACACTTCCTAGCTGTGTGACCCTGGGCAAGTCACTTAACCCCCATTGCCTAGCCCTTACCACTCTTCTGCCTTGGAGCCAATACACAGTATTGACTCCAAGTTGGAAGGTGAGGGTTTAAAAAAAAAAAAAACATGCAAAGGGAGACAGCTGGGTGGCTCAGTGGATTGAGTCAGGTGTAGAGACAAGAGATGCTAGATTCAAATCTGACACTTTCTAGCTATGTGACCTTGGACTAGTCATTTAACCCCCATTGCCTAGCCCTTCCTGCTCTTCTGCCTTGGAACCCACACACAGTATTGATTCTAAGATTGAAGGTAGGGTTTAAAAAAGAAAAGAAAACATACAAAGTAATTTCAAGAGGGAGAGCCTGGAAGATTCAGGAAAGGACTATATGACTAAAGTAGCGAGGAGTACCTACCAGATACAAAGCCCGCGTGTGAAAAGCATGAAGATGGAATGGAATCTATAAGGAACAGCAAGCTGGCCACTTTGATTAGAAGAGAGAGTATGTGAAAGGGAGAGATAAGAAATAATGCTGGGAAGGTAGGTCAGAGCCGTCCTGTGTAACATGATTAAAGGGGCCCAGAAAGGACTCCATGCTGTAAAAAAATAAATAAATACAAGTGTGCCCTTTGAACAGCGCTTCTTGGCAACCTCGTCACAGGAACAGCCTGCATGAGGGAGGGAGAGAACGATCCCCGGGTTGTTCATTCCTCCAGGGATTCTCTGCCCAAAGCAGATCCACTTAATAAATATTTGTTGTGCTTAAAGGGTATAAGATGTACAGGACGAGAAATATGAGGCCAGCCCTTCTGGTCATCTGGCAAAGATCGGGGACACGGAATGGCCTGCATGCTCCGGAGGAGTCAACAGTGGGGCATGACAACCAAAGTTATTTTATGACCCATTAAGAGAGTCATCATGTCTGGAATGGGGAAAGTGATACCCGCATGGTCCACAGCCCTCACCAGACTACGTCTAAAGGCTTACGAGTCTGGGGAGGGCTGTCACATTTTAGGAAGGATGTGGCTAAACTTGTATCCCAAGGAGGGCAGCCAGGATGGTCACGAAAGCTGGTTGAATAAACTAAGACTGCTTAACCTGGAAAAGGGGACAGAAGCTACCTTTAAATATCTGAAGGATCAACTTCCAGAAGAGGGGCTACACTCATTCTGTTTGGGCTCAGGAGCAAAATTACAGTCAAGGGGGCAGCTGGGTAGCTCAGTGGATTGAGAGCTAGACGTAGAGATGGGAGGTCCTAGGTTCAAATCCAGCCTCAGACAATTCCCAGCTGTGTGACCCTGGGCAAGTCACTTGACCCCCATTGCCTACCCTTACCACTCTTCCAACTATAAGTCAATACACAGAAGTTAAGGGTTTAAAAAAAAATTACAGTCAAGTCCAGACTTGGTGTCAAAACAAAACAGGAAGGACTGGCTGAAGAATAATGGGCCACCGTGGCTAATAGTGAGGTTCTCTTCACTAGGAAGCCTTGAGGAAAAGCCAGATGACGCACTACTTGTTAGGGATGCCGAGGAAAGGATTCTTGTTCGGGTATGAGCTGGACAAGATGGTTTTTGATGTCCTTTTCAGTTCTGAGGTTCTGCAATTCTGTACATTAACTTGTTCTGCTTGGTCCTAGATGACAGAACCGGGGACATTTAGTATTTGTTATAGTACGCCACATAGGAACCTAATTGGACTTTCATTTTCAGGAGGGCAGAGATGAGGTCTTCTAGGACCCCTTCCAATACCTTTTCTACTGTTCTGCATACAGTAGGTGCTAAATATATTTTAATTGAATGGAACCCCTCAAAGAGCTATGTCTTTGTCCATGAAGGTCCTTCCCTCTGCTGATGAAGATACAGACCTTCTACCCCCCCTATGCCTTTGTAGCTAGTTTTCATGAGTTACGGTGACTGATAACATTTACTACCTCTGCAGATGAGTCTTCTCACATTTGACAAGACTGGTGCTTGAATGGTAGCTAACATTTATCATAGGACCTCAGATGCTTACTAGTTGTGTGACCCTAGGCAAGTCACTTACCCCTATTTGCCTCAGTTTCTCATCTGAAAAATGAGCTGGAGAAGAAAATGGCAACCCATCCCAATATCTTTGCCAGGAAAATCCTAAATGGGATCAGAAAGAATGGGGCACAAGTGAAGGGACTGAACAACAGCAACCATATATGAGGAAACTGAGGTCCAAGGAGGTTAAATGCCTTTCCCAAGGACATAAATAGCAAGTTTTGTATTGGTAACCCTCACTACTTAATTCTTCAGGCTCCTTTAATCCCATGACCTATTCCTCCTTTCATCCTCACTGGTACCTTGGATATCACCCCTACCTCAAGTCTGTCTGTCCATCTCTCTCTCTCTCTCTCTTTCTCTCTTGTTCTCTCTTTCTCTTGTTCTCTCCCTCTTTCTTTCTCTCTCTCTCGTTCTCCCTTTCTCTCTCTTTCTCTCATTCTCTCTCTTCCTTTCTCTCTTTCTCTCTCTCTTTCTTTCTCTCTCTCTCTCTCTCTCTCTCTCTCTCTCTCTCTCTCTCTCTCTGCGTCTCTGTCTCTGTCACTCTCCCCCCTCTGTCTCTGTCTCTGTCTCTGTCTGTCTCTCTCTCTCTCTCCCCTCCCTCCCAAAATTGCTTCTACATCAGAGAAAGACCAATACTTTAAGTGGTCTTGAAATGAGTCTAAATTATCTGAAGTGATGCTTCTCTGAACTCCTCTCCTTGGCCCGTTAATCTGCTCTAGGAGCATCCTTTCTCCTTGTGCAGTTTATTAAGATTTCATTACCTGGAAGTCAGAGCTAGCTATAAAGAAGCATCGGCTCCCTGCTGGGTCCAAGAGTTACAGTAAGTGGCACTGTTGGACAGCTCATTGGGAGCATCCTCCTAGAATGTTTCCACCCTGGAACAGCTTCCATAATTCTTTCTCAGACCCCCAGCGTCCTTTGAGGCCTCGATCTTTGCAAAGCTTTTCCCGCATCCATCTGCTAACGGGCGACACAGTCTAAAACATCCTCTTTAGACATACTCAGGCAGTTAATGCCCTTGCTGAACCTATTAAGAATCCTCTGCTTTCCTGTGAGTTTCCTCCCTCCTACTCGGGATGCACACAGTATCTCCCCCCCATTTCCCTTCTCCCAAAATTCAATCCAACTCAAAGAAAACATTGATTAGGCAGACCTCCTGGGTGCCAGACACTGTTTTAAGTGCTGTGGATACAAAAACAAAAAGTCATTAGTCCCTATCTTTAAGGTGCAAACATTCTGCTAGCAGACTACAAAATATACTCTGATAAGCAAGAGAACTTGAATGACTGAAGGGATACAGCATCAGGTCACAGTTAGTTCCTGGGCTGAAACTTGAAAGAAGCTGAATATTCTGAAGAGAAGCCTCGAATACCAAGAGCAAACATTTATATAGGGTTTTTTAAACCTTTACCTTCCAGGGGCAGCTGGGTAGCTCAGTGGAGTGAGAGTCAGGCCTAGAGACAGGAGGTCCTAGGTTCAAACCCGGCCTCAGCCACTTCCCAGCTGTGTGACCCTGGGCAAGTCACTTGACCCCCATTGCCCACCCTTACCAATCTTCCACCTATGAGACAATACACCAAAGTACAAGGGTTTAAAAAAAAAAAAAACCTTTACCTTCCATCTTAGAATCAGTAATTGTTCCAATGCAGAAGTAATGGATGATTAAGTGACTTGCCCAGGATCACATCGCTAAGAAGTGTCTGAAGCCAAATTTGAACCCAGGACCTCCCATCTCTGGGTCTGGCACTCTAACCACTGAGCCACCTGACTGCCCCATATTATTTTACTTGATCTTCACCATGAATCTGTGAGGCATGCACTATTATTATCCCCATCTTATATACTGGAAAACTGAGGCAGAAATAAGTTAAATTACTTACCCAAGGTCACTCTGCTATTGTCAAAGCCCAAATTTAAGCACAGCTTTTCCTGACCCCAGACCCAGTGTTCTATCCACTGTATCACTTAGCTGCTGGGTACAATGAAAAAGATGCCAGATATGGAGCCCCAGGACTTGGGTTCAAATCTAGTTCTTCTCTTTACTATTCATGTGACTTTTGCCCAAATCTTTGGACTTTTCTAGGCCAGGACTAGTTCATCTCTAGAATTAGGCAGCAAGATGAGATATCCTCTTAGATCTCCTCCAGGTCTTAATTTGATTTAACCAACATGTATTAAGGACCTACTGTGTCATAGACAGAGTTAGAATGATACAGTGAATCAAAAACCAACCCCAGGAAGACTAGGTAGTGCACACTAGGTAGAGCACCAGGCCTAGAGTTGGGAGGTCCTGGGTTCGACTAGTCTCAGATATTTCCTAGTTGTGTGACCTTTGGCAAGTCACTTAACCTCCATTGCCTAGCCCTTGCCATTCTTCTATGAATTGATACTAAGACAATTCTTAGAATTGATACTAAGACAGAAGATAAGGGTTTTTTAAAAAGAAAAAGAAGACCAACCTCAGAATCAGGAAGCCTCGAGTTCAAGTCCTGCCTTTGACACATACTAGTAGTTGCAAGGAAGGCCCTGGAAAAGTCACATAACTTCCCATTGTCCCAGGCAATTTTCTAAGGTCAAAATTACTTTCCAGAGTTCTCCTTCTGAATTGGCGAAGGGAGGTTTCCCTTCCTGAATGAAACCATAGCTCCAGACCAAAACAAGCATTGACATTTATATAATGATTTAAAGTTTACAAGGTACTTCCTAGCTTTGTGACCCTGAGCAAGTCACTCAAGCCCCATTTGCCTAGCCCTTGCCCTTCTGTCTTAGTTCTTTCTAAAACAACAAGTAAAGATTTTTAAAAAAATAATAATAGAAAAAAGAAAGTTTATGATACACTCCCCATGAACTATCTTTGTGAAGCAGGTACTTTAAGTATTACCAACATCATTTCAGAGAAAATGAAACAGGCACTGTGAGATGTTTTGCTGGTATCTTTGAACCCAGGTCTTTGTAACTCTGAACCCAGCTCTCAGATGAGGAAACTGAGTCTCAGACAGAGGTCTAAGGTCATACAATTTAAACCAAGTTCTTGGGATTCGAAAGCCAGCATTGTTTCCTCAACACCTGGCTGCTCTCCTGTGCGTGACTGAGCAGAGAAATCTTTGGGGCTAATCCCCACTGGGTGAATGTTGAGTTTGTAGTGGGGGAAAATGTCAACAGCACCAGCACATCCAATGTAAGCTCCTCCTCTTTCACCTCCCCAGCTCCCCATGCTGTGTTTGCTCAGGGAGACTGGCCTGTCTGCTACAAGCCCTCGCTCGGCTGATCCCAAATAGACCACGGCTGCATATGAGAGGCGTACAACTTCCTTGAGAGGAAATTAAAAAAGAGATTGGTTTTGAACATAATCAGAAGTAATACAAAAGGGCCTGACCTTTTGTTCCCAAGTAGTTATGGGAATGACATTTGCTAAAAACAAAACTTGAATCTCTGTTTTAACTGCTCCCCACTCAGACTCCAAAGGAAGGAGCCCCACTCTCATCGCTTTCATTTGGACCATTAATACTTTTTTAGGTTATTAGAGGCATCCGTTGCTTTAAGTATTATTAGGTAACCTTTTAGAAATAATATGGTGCAGTCAAGAAGAAAACCCAAGAGAGCCAAGGGAATGCTGGACCCAAACTCAGAACATCTGAGTCCCGCTCGAGTCTCCTGCCACGTCCAAGATGGTACCTTTGGGCAAAGAACTATAAAGGGACTGGAAGAGGGGATCCTTCATTATTAATGATTTCATATCACTTCTGAAATTCTACATCCTATGATTCCTTTCATCCAGGCAATACTCTGTTGTAACGACCTTCCCAGCTCTGATATTTTATGTCCTAAGGACCCTCTCAGCTCTGCCATTCTGTGTTTTAAGGGCCCTCCCAGCTCTAACATTGTCTTTTCTGAGGACCTTTCCAGAACTGACTTTTTCTAAATATTCTCTAAACTCTAACATTCTGTGTTCTAAAGGGCCTCCCAGATTGGACATTCTTTGTTTGAAGGGCTCTCAGAAGTGACATTTTCTGTCCTAAGGGCATTTCCTTCACTTTCTGACTTTCTCTGTTCTAAGTACCCTCTAAATTCTTATATTCTGTGTTCTAAAGGCCCTCCCATCTCTGAGAATCTGTGTTTAAAAGGTCCTCTTATTTCTAACATTCTGTGTTCTAAGCTCTCTCCCAGTTCTGATATTCTGTATTCTAAGGTCTCTCCCAAATATATTGTTTAAAAGGTCCTCCCAGTTCTAACATTCTAAGTTCTAAGTTCTCTCCCAGTTCTGATATTCTGTATTCTAAGGTCTTTCCCATATATTCTGTGTTCAAAGGCCTCTCCAAACTCTGATATTGTGTTGTAAGACCTCTCCCAGCTATGACATTCTGTGTTCTAAGGTCCTTTCTAGCTCTGACATTCTTTGTTCTAAGAGCCCTTCTGGTTCTAACATTCCATGTTCTAAGGACATATAATAGTCCCTCAATAAAGCCATGCTAACAAATGTTGAGTTGCTCCCCTGCTACCAATCAGTGAAGGTCGGGACTGGGGGAGTGGGTAACTCAAAGAGCAAAGAAAGGTGACTTCCATCTGTTCCAAGATCTTTTCTTTTCTTTTTTTCTCAGAAAGACTTCATCCTGGATACCTGTGAGAAAGGCAGCTTTCTGTCCCAGGGAGCCAATTTTAATTCATTAGGGATGATAAATTATTTAAAAAAGAATAAAGGCAGGAATATCTTTTGCATGCTATCACGAGTACTCCAGTTCTAGAAATCACCCCTCCAGGTCTATGGCCTAGCTCCAGGTTCCACTTTTACAGCACCCAAGTGCACTGTTAAAAAGCTAAAAAATTACCTTGACCAAACAGAAGGAAGAGCTTTGGAACTTACTGGCCATTGTCTTAATCACATCAAATAAATGTCAAAAAAAATTCCCATTGAGGTGGGGATAAGTGGTAGGGCCAAAAGTAGCCAACTGCTCAAACCACAGCAAAAAGTCAGTATGAAAAAAGGTGGTTAAGACTACACCAAAAATATATTCACTTTGCAGAGATTTGTCATTTTGATTTTTCTAAAGGTGTTTTGTATATACCAGAAGTACCAAAAGCTTTGGTGCCATTTTAAACTATTTTGGATTAAATAGTATGAGGACCCTTCAAATTTGAGCACTCTGGGCAAACCCATCACCCTATCCCACTCTGTTTGTGTGTGTGTGTGTGTGTGTGTACACATTTGTGTGGGAGGGAGGGAGACAGAGACAGAGAAGGAGAGAGGGAGGGAGGGAGGGAGGAAGAGAGACAGAGAGGAAGGGAGTGGGAAAGAGAGAGAGAGAGGAGGAGAAGGGAGGGAGGGAGAGGAGGAGAGGAGAAGGGAGGGAAAGAGAGAGAGGAAGAAAGAGAGGAGGAGGAGGGAGGGAGAGGAGTAGAGGGGAAGGGAGGGAAAAAGAGAGAGGAAGAGAGAGAGAGAGAGAGAGAGAGAGAGAGAGAGAGAAGAGAAGAGAAGAGAAGAGAAGAGAAGAGAAGAGAAGAGAAGAGAAGAGAGAAGAGAGAGCACACTCAGGAGTGTATAAATATGCCATGGTAATTTTTCTTTCAAAGATTCAGGGGGCATTTTCATATTGCACCTATCCAAACACCTTCTGGCATGAAGTAAAGTGTGGAGAAAAAGTCACACAGCTTCTATCAGCAGAAAGATGGTGGCAGGGGGAGCATTGTTACAGGAGCAGATACCATGGAAGAGAACTGTGTCCTACTCCCATGACCCAATGGGATAATCCCCATGAAGTGCTTTGCAAACCTCCCTGGGCCAAATGAATTCCAACCATCAGTGTCACTTGTTATCGTCATTAGTGCCTTTGTCGGAGTCAGCAGCGTAGGTTGGGTGGATGATGGATCTAACCCAGAATGTCAATATTTTTGTATTTCCATTATCAAGATGGAAGGACGATAAGGCCAACTTGTCTTCTACTGCGATTAACCATACAAACCGATCATGGCAACTCCAGGCCCATGACAATTGGAGGTCAGGGAAGCCCAGTAGAGACAAAGAATCCTACATTTTTGCCTCCTTGTGGATCTCTATTACCTCTGTTTCCAACTTCTTTAGGGAACAGTTTGCTTTTTTTACAAAGGCCAGGAAATTAGTCTGTGAGGAAATGAGGAAATAAGTGATGATTAGAGGGCCTGGATTGTCCTAGTGCCCCATACCGCCCTCTCTAGCAGAAACAATCGCCGAGTGATTGAGATGAAGGCTGAGCCAACAACTCCATTCTGACTCATGACTCAAAAATATTTCAGTCCTTTTCCTTTGGTTCAGTCCTGACTCTCCTTAGACTGAAAAGGTGACAATGCTGATTTAAGATGGGCAGCTCTATATCAAACTTCAATTTTCCAGTAGAAAGAAGATGAGCTTGCCTAGCCTGGAGTCATCCATCATGCCCTACCTTTCAGAGAGAAAGTTCCGATGGCTGACTGTGTCCTAAGCCTTCTGATAAACTCATAGGCAGGGCACCCAATTTGAAATCAAATTCATTTTTCTTCCTACCTGGAATACCACCTAGAAAATGGAAACAGAATAGTCAGCAGACCTGGGTTCAAGGCACGTTCTAACATTTCCTATATGACCTTGGGCAAATCATTTAACCTCTCCAGTTTCCTCATCTGTTAAATAAAGAATTTGGATTAGATGGCTTTGAAGTTCTCTTCCATAAAGAGAACTATATTTTCTGACCTTGTGACCTTGGGCAAGTCCTTTTGTTTCTCTGGACCTTAGTTCCCTTGTCTATAAATTTGGATGGTCGAGGTAGACAGAGTGCCAGGCCTGGAGTTGGGACAACCTAGGCTCAAATCTGACCTCAGACACTTTCTAGCTATGTGACCCTGGGCAAGTCACTTAATCCCATGTGCCTAACCCTTGCCCTCTGTCTTAGAGTTGTAATGGTTAGAATGGGTGATCGCCTAAATTGTAATTAACCCTTAAGTCACAAGATTGTTAATAGCTAGATTTATTAGTAAGGAAAAGAACAATAAGAGAGAAATATAGAAAGGAGGCGAAGAATTGCCTAGCCTAATAATCCAGAGCCAAACAACTCAGTGTCTATCTCTGAATCTCAACCTCAGAAAATAACTCCCCAGCTTTCTGTTGGGTCTCATCTTATAAATCCTTACTGTACCCACTTTCTTACATCACTCCCCAGGAACCAATCACAATTCCTCAATTAGCCTGGCACCATCCAGGGGGGCAGTGCCTATGGAATCAATTCCCTGGTTGCTAATTGACTCAAATTCAAAACAAATGGAAGGGAAGTCTAAATCTCTGACTGATCAAATCAAAATACAAATTCCCTTCTCACAGAGTTGTTAGTAAGACAGAAAGTAAGGGTTTAAAAAATAAAATATTCTAAAATAATACAAACGTATTTTCAAGAAGTCATCCATGGACAGCTGGGTAGCTCAGTGGATTGAGAGCTAGACGTAGAGACGGGAGGTCCTAGGTTCAAATCCGGCCTCAGACACTTCCCAGCTGTGTGACCCTGGGCAAGTCACTTCACCCCCATTGCCCACCCTTACCACTCTTCCACCAAGGAGCCAATACACAGAAGTTAAAGGTTTAAAAAAATAAAAAAGAAGTCATCCATGAATACACTGTGGCACAATCGAATGTAATAGATTTCTCTACTTGCAGCAATGTAATGATCCAGGACAATTCTGAGGGACTTATGAGAAAGATGCTATCCACATCCAGAGGAAGAACTGTGGGAACAGAAATAAGAAGAAAAACGACTGCTTGACCACATGGGTCGATGGGGATATGATTGGGGATGTAGACTTTAAACGATCACTCCAGTGCAAATATCAATAACATAGAAATAGGACTTGATCAATGACACATGTAAAACCCAGTGGAATTGTGTGTTGGCTATGAGGGGGGGAGAGGAGGAAGGGAAGGAAAGAACATGAATCATGTAACATGGAAAATTTTTCTTAATCAATTTTTTTAAATTTAAAAATTAAAAAAAAAAGTCATCCATGAAAGAAGCAGCTGGATGGCTCAATAGATTGAGAACCAGTACTAGAGCTGGGAGTTCCTGAGTTCAAATCTGGTCCCAGATACTTCCTAGCTGTGTGACCCTGGGCAAGTCACTTAATTTTGCCTGTCCCTTACCACTCTTCTGCCTTAGAACTAATACTCAGTATTGATTCTAAAATGGAAGGTAAGGGTTAAAAAAAAAAGTAGTCATCCATGAAACAAAGACTATCACAGAGTCCTGTCCTCTCATGGTACCAAGGGGCATCCATACCCTACATAGGAACACATACTCAGTGGTTCTTTTTTTTTTTTTAACAGCTCAGTAGAAGTCCATCACCACCATATACCACCATTTGTTCAGCCATTCCCCAATTGATGGACATCCCTTCAGTTTTCCAATTCTTTGCCACCACAAAAAGAGCAGCTATAAATCTGTTTGTACAAGCAAGTTCTTTCTACTTTTTGATTCTTTTATTAAAAAACAAAACAAAAAAAAACCTTTTATATTCTGTCTTAGTATCAGTTCTAAGACAGAAGACTGGCAAGGACTACACAAGTGAGGTTGAGTGACTTGCCCAGAGTCATACAACCAGGAAATATCTGCGGCCAGAGCTGAGACTCCAAGATCTGCTCTATCCACTGTGCCCCCCAGGCAGTGGTTCTAAGTCAAAGTTCTAAGTCAAAGCTCACTACCCTGTGAGGTCCTGGAAGTGTCTGGGCGGGATCTGAACTCAGGAAACATGCTTCCAAGCCGGGTGCTCTATCCATTGCACCGCCTAACCCTTCAGCTCCTCCTTTGCCCTACCACAAGACACAACTCCTCCCTACAACGCACGTAAGCAGTCTCTTCCCATCAACAACACAACTCACTCTTGTTTCCTTTCTGCAGCTGATTGAATCACACCAAGGACAGGCAGCCAGAGTGAGAGGGCCAGTGATTGGCGCACTGGGGGAGTCAGCCTTGGCCAGCAACCTGGCATGTCAGGCACTGCGCAGCCCCGTTCATTTCTGCTGACATTTAATTATATTTTTTTCTCATCACTTGTCACTGCCAGCTTCTTGACAGGACACGGGATTATTTTTGAAGCCAATCATCCCATCTCAGGTGCCTTCCCCATTTGGCACTCTGTCGCTGGGTGGCTCTCGGGGAAAAAGGGCCTGGTTTAGGGGAGCCCCTGAGAGAGGATGAAAGCACCTGGTGACATACTGCTTACCAGTCGCTTCGGTCTTATTGACTTTCATTAAAGGAAGATGAGGCTTTATTGACAGAGCTGTCCCTTATCAAGGGACTTGACAAATGTTAACCAATTTGTAAACATGCCACCTCTCCCAGATATGCAGTGGCTTAAAGCCCTGGAGGGCTGGGGAACAGGAGGCCCAGATTCTAAGCACTGATCTCCTGCTACCTCTTTGCGTGACTTAACATGATTTTATGCCTGTGAGCCTCAGTCTCCCTCATCTTAAAAATGGGAAGTGGCAAGGAGGGAGAGAGAACGAGTCACTATGAAAGCTTTGAGGCGGAAGGTTCCTTGGTCTCAGAAGAGATTCAGCTCGACAGTTCAATTGGACAAGCACCTTCTATGTGCTAGGCATTGTGCTAGGGGCAAGAGATGATACAAAGCAGAATAAAACCTGATCCTACCCTCCAAAAGTTAATATTTTACTGAGCATGGAAACGGTTAAGTAAATGCAAAATGATTAAAATAAAATGTAAAGGAATTTGGAAGGGGTGCTTTCAGTAAAACATGGGGAGCACCTACGTGGCACAGTGGATAGAGTGCTAGGCCTGGAGGCAGGAAGTCCTGGGTTCAGTCTGGTATCAGATACATCCTACCTGTGTGACCCTGGGCAAGTCACTTAACCCCCATTGCCTAAACCTCATTGCTCTTCTGCCTTGGAGACAATGCTTATAGTCATTTTAAGACAGAATATAAGGAGAGGAGCTAGGTGGCCCAGTGGAGAGAGAGACAGGCCTGGAGTCCAGAGGATCTGGGTTCAAGTCTGGTCTCGGACACTTCCTAGCTATGTGACCCTGGGCAAATCACTTAACTCCTCTGCCCTCCCATCCTGTTTGCCTACCCCTTGCCCTTCTGTCCTAGAGTTATTATTAGGAAAGAAAGTGTGGGTTAAAAAAAAACCAGGGGGGCAGCTGGGTAGCTCAGTGGAGTGAGAGTCAGGCCTAGAGATGGGAGGTCCTAGGTTCAAATCCGGCCTCAGCCACTTCCCAGCTGTGTGACCCTGGGCAAGTCACTTGACATCCATTGCCCACCCTTACCAATCTTCCACCTATGAGACAATACACCGAAATACAAGGGTTAAAAAAAAAACAAAAAAACAGGGAATGGAAAGGCTGCCTGCAGGAGGTGGCCTTTGAAGAGAGCTAGGGATGCCAGAGGTCCAGATGAAGAGAGGGAGAGAGAAAGTTCCAAATATGTAATGTGGGAGGAAGGAGATGGAGTGTCCTGGAGAGAGAACAGCAAGATCCCGGAACTGAAAAGGAGACTTTTGGGGGAGAATCATGTCAAAATTAGTGTGGAAAAAATAGGTTGGAATCAGACTGGGAAGGGTTTGAGATGCCAAACAGAGGAGTTTGTATTTTGTCTTAGTGATAATAGAGTCACTGAAGTTCTTGAGTTGTAATAGTGTCTGATCTGTGCTTCATCATGATGGAATGAAAAGTGGAAAGGAAAATATTCCCTGCCCTCAAGGAGCTTATATTCTTTATTCTTACCACTGTAGGGGAAAAACCTAAGAGGAAACATCATGGTGTACTTTAAACAGCTTTAGATTTGTAGCTAGAGGGCCTGAGTTCAAGTTCCAGCTCTGCTACTCATAGTCTGGAGGATAATGAGCAACTCTCTTTATTATTAGGCATCTTCATTTCCTCCTGTATAAAATTGTGCCTTGTGCATAGTAGCCATTTAGTAGAATTCATCCAAAGGGTTATTTTCCTGAGCAGTCAACTGAGGAGCTTACTCCTTCCCTTTTAGTGGGCTCAGTCTATGCACCGAGGGCCCCTTGTGTGGCCACATCTTCCTGAGCTTACACTGGAGACCCAGTGTAAAATGTATGCTCTCAGCCTGAGAAGAACCTTGGCATCCTGTCCCAGGTGGTCCCTCCCAATGAACTTTGTTGATACAGCCATTCCAAAGACCAAAGAAACTGGCTCTTACACCCTATTTGTTTCAGGGATCTATTCCTAGCCTTTCTCCAAGGGCCAGTCCAGTCCTCCCTCCCTTCCCTGCCACCATGTTGAGATGCAGCTAACATCATATCCAGTTATGTTATCGAGTTGTACTAGAAAAGAAGGAGAAAAAACTCAAGTATTCCAGCTTGTGAGGATTTTTCCTTGTTCTAATTTTTCCCCAAATGATATAATACTTTTTTGAGTTAGAATTCCATCACTTATATTTGTGGTTCTTGCTCATTCTTCATTTTAAAGAAAGTTGATGTCATCACAGGATGCTGTCTTGCCTTGTGCGTGAATTGGATTTAAGTGAAACAGAGTTGCCCCCAGTCAAGTCTCACTTTCTTTTCTAGAGTCATTGATGTCCAGGGGCAACACCAAAGCCTGGACAACTTGCGATGGCTTTCTCTTATTGTGTTGAGAATTCTCTATCAGCAGCACTTTGGTCCCTGCTAGAAGATTCCATTTTTCATTCCTTCCAAGGGACAGTTTCCATGCTAACCTCTCAACCTTGCTTCCCCCGGGGCACTGGGAAGGATGGGAAATTCGACAATGGAATTCTTTCACTTCTACATCCACTTCTGATGTTAAGACTCAATCCTATCCAAACGCTAGGACTGAGTAGGGTTTAGTGGTGCGTTTATTTCTTTCCTCGCAGTAATTAGCACTTCAGCCTTTCTATTGTAGTATTTATGTGTTTATACGACAGTTAATTGTTTCCAAATGTACCAGCAAGTCGAACTATAAATCAAGCCAGAAATACTGAATCTCATAAAGAGAAAAAACTCATAAGTCGATTTGACAGAACGTCCACAAATGACGATGGTGAATATTTGAGGAAGAATGAAAAGGCAGTGTTTTACCCATCAATAAACATCTGTTAAGCACCTACTATTTGCCAGGCACTTTGTTAAGCACTAGAAGGGTCTAGAGAAGTCATCCTTGATTTTCCATCACCACTTGCTATTTTTGCTACCCATCAATCTCTCCTTTTCTTCTTCCCTTATATAAGGTACCTCCCACAATTAGAACATAAACCCCTGGTGGGCAGGGATTATCTTTTTGCTTGTATTGTATTTGTATCCCCAGTGCTTAGCATACTGCTTGGCACATAGTAGGACAAGTTCACTTAACCCCCATTGCCTAGCACTGATCATTCTTCTGCCTTGGAACCAATACACAGCATTGATCCTAAGATGGAAGGTGAGTTTAAAAAATAAAATAAACTTCCTATTCCTCACTTTCCATGTCCTGCCCTTTATTATAACAAGTATTTATTAAAAGGACCAACAACGTGGAAGACATTAAGTCAACACACACTTTGAAAAACATCTGTTCTGTGCCAGAAACCAGGAGATAAGCTCTGAAAATACAAAGACAATAAAAAAACAGCCCTGGTCCTTTAAGATGTATCGACTATGCCAGTTGGATAAAACTTCTTCTTGGCTACACTCTTAGATTTCAGATGATATCACCCATTGCCATCCTGCCTGCAACTCTCCACCCCCTGGAACAAGCCCATCAATCCTTTCCAAAGATCTCAACTTGAAACAGAGAAGTCTATACCTATGAAGAGAAGAAAAGAATATGATCATCTAGGAAAATCAGAGCAACTAGGTGGTTCATAGTTCACAGAATGACAGATCTGCAGTCAGGAAGAACTGAATTTTAAATCCAACCTCAGACAGTAGCTGCGTGACCTTAGGCAAGTCACTTAACCCTGTTGGCCACCATTTCTTCATCTATAAAATGAGCTAGAGAAGGAAATGGCAAACTACTCTAGCATCTTTTCCAAGAAAACCCCAAACAGGGTCATGAAGAATAGGGCATGACTGAATACAACAGAACAATAAAAAGAATATCAGGGAGAACTTGCCTTTAAGAGCAGACTCCTAAACAGACTCCTCAAATGGAATGAGGAAGTGCAGAGGGAAAAAAGGAGGACATTCTAGAGATGACTAGAAGTCAGCCTGTATGGAGCTCTCTATAATCTTACTGCCAAAATCTTCATTCTCATTCCCTTTTCTAGAAATTATTAGGGTACTTTGAACAGGATGGAAACCTGAACTGCATTCAAAAAAGCCATAATCGCCACAAGAAGAACTGAAAAGAGCCATTAAATAATCATGGAACTATTAAATTCTGACCATACCCAACAGTTTTAAAAGAAGCATTCCTACCTACCAAGAGAAATACTTTCAGAATAATCTGATCCTGTCACTTGCAGAGTAAAGTGGATTTTTTTTTTAAATAAAGTCTCTTTTGCAAAAAAAGGAAATAAAATCTTTGATGTAGGACAATTTTCCTAGAATGAGAATGCATGAAGGGGAGGTAATGCAAAATCAAGTCTGACTGTTGCCGTTGTTCAGTCACGTCTGACTTTCCATGACCTCACTTGGGGTTTTCTCAACAAAGACAGCGGTTTGCCATCTCCTCCAGCTCCTTTTACAAATGAGGAAACAGAGGCAAATAGGGTGAAATGACTTGCCTAGAGTCACACAGCTATGAAGTATCTGAGGCCAAATTTGAACTCAGGTCTTCCTGACTCTATGCCTAGCACTCTATCTACTGTGCCACCCAGATGCCCAGATAGTCTGGAACCTAGATGTTCAAGGCTTCAATGGCCACATGGAGGAGTTTATGCTCAGAGTTTTGGATATTGTTAGATGGGTGAATGAATGAATGAATGAATGAATGAATGAATGAATGAATGAATGAAACAAATGTATTATGAATAAATGTTAGTGGTAGAATCAAAGGATCATTAATTTAGGACTAGAAGGGGCCTTAGAGGCCATTTAGTCCAACCCCTTCATTTCATAAATGAGGAAACTGAGGCCTGAAAGAAATTAAGCAATTGGCCTAGTTCCATGACAGAGCTAGTTTTCTACAACAAATACAGTGCCTTTTCCACTGTATCATTAGGATTAGAAGGAATTTTTCTAAGTTCACACATACAAAATGGACTCCTATAGTTTGTAGGAGACTGTGTCATCATCATATAGATTTTCAATGAGAAAGAACAATTAGCAAATTTCTCAATCATCCTTCTGGCTCTGCCTTTGGCACCAAAAGTTGTTCTATTTAAGTCATGGCAAGAATTCTTAGGATAGAAAATCTCTGATGTTTGCTGTTCTTCTTGGGGACGAAAAAGATAGAAATGGGAAAATGTAGTATGCATATGAAATCTCAACTTAGTTTCATTTACTAATGGCCACTCACTGAGGAAGACCCAAGATATTCTCTAAGCCAACAGAGAGTTTGCTTGTTTGAAGTGTAAACAGAGTATAATTTATTAATTTACTAATTATTCTTCCCTGCTGAGAAGCAACCCTATTATCCACAATAAGCCTTTAAGCGGGACATTACCATTCTTCAGGGTTTATTAGGCCCTGCAATGTACTCCATAAACGTTTTATGGAAGCATTATCTATCTATTGAAGATCTATTGAAGACTCTATTTACTGTTGAGTTAAGAGAACAGCACAATTGGGCACCCACCCTAATGCCTGCTAAGGGAAGTTTCTTAGCCTATAAAGTTAATTACTTTCTGTAGTCATAAAAACAGGGTTAATATGACACAAAATCTAAGGCCAAACTGTTATCTCCAATCCCAACAACTGTTGTCATCTAGGCCATGCTCTCTGGAAACCCAACTTTGCTCTCCTAGCTCAGGAGTAATAGAAAATCAACCATCCAGAGAGATACAATCCACGTCAATTCCACTGGGATTTTTTAAGAGCCTACCAGGTTAGTAGGAGCATAGGATTTAACCTGAAAGGGATTTTATAATACCACATACAAGATGAGAAAACTGAGGCAGAGATGTTAAACAACTTGACTAGATCACATAGTATTCCCTACCATCTTTACCATCCTGCCCCACCTAGCCAAAGTTCGAGGTGATATTAGAAACCTATGAGGAGGATAAAGTAGGTTTTAAATTTTAATATTCCCCAAGTATGGGTCCCATTAGACTTTTTTGTTTGTTAATTTCATCCCTTACTCCTAGGGTGACCCACTCATTAAAGTGGGTCACCCTGAGGGGCAGCTAGGTAATACAGAGGATAGAGGAGTCGAGAAGACTTGGGTTCAAATGTGGCCATAGACACTTCCTGGCTCTGTGACCCTGAGCAAGTCCTTAATCCCCATTGATGAGCCCTTACTGCTCTTCTGCCTTGGAACCAATACACAGTATTGATTCTAAGACAGAAAGAAAGGGTTGTTGTTGTTTTTTTTTTTAAGAAAGAGAAGTACTGAGCGGAAGCTTGAAGAAAGAATAGGAATTTGGGGAGGCCACTGCAAACATGAGTAGTGTCATGGGCAAAGATGTGGAGGTGAGAATATATACATAGTGCAAGTGAGAAAACAGTGTACAAGTCAACCTGTAAGGCTGTAGTGTTCCTGTTGTAAAGCAATGAGCAAGGTTTCTGCCCTCCCTCAAGAATCACAGAACCACACAGAACCTCAGAAGTAAGAGGGTTCTTAAAGTCCTGAATGGCTCTCCTATCTACAGCTGACAGTTTGGGGGCATAGGGAACCTACCAACTCTTCAGTCAGCCCATGCCCCTTGGAAACAATTTTCTTTGCCCCATCTCTGATGCCTAAAAGCTGTTTACCCTGAGCAGGTCCTTAAATTTTCAGTGCAACTCTCTTAGACTCACAGTGGCAGAGAAGGTTCTCTGCAGCCCTCCTTTGTTGAGGGATTTTTCTCATCTAGAAACTGGTTCCCTAAACCAGTGAAATAGCAGGTCTAGTCACTATCCTGTCACCACTAAGAAGTTTTTGCTTATATTAAGCCTAAATTTCTCTCCTCTGTATTTCTACTCACTTGCTCCTATTTTTATGCAGCCCCAACATCTTACTCCATTACTCATTAACCTACTATGGCTCCCTTATTGCCTCCAGGACCAAAGAAAAAAATCCCTTGGTCATTGAAAGTTCTTTATAACCTGGCCCCTTCTCATCTTTTCAGGTTCCTTGTATTCTACTCTCCTCCATGCCCTAGAAGACTCAGTGTCATTGGCCTATTTGAGGTTCCTCCCATAAGATAAACATATCTCATCTCTGGGTTTTTGCATCAGCTGCCCTTATGCTTGGAATGTTCTCCTTCCTCATCTCTGTCCCCTGGCTTCTTTGCTTTCCTTCAAGACTCAGTTCAAATCTCACCTTCCTAGTCCTCCCTGATTTTAATGTGTTCCCCTTCAAAATTACCTTCCATCTACTCCATATATATCATTTTGTTGTGGTTCAGTTGTTTTTCAGTTGAGCCCAATTCTTTGTGACCCCATTTGGGATTTTCTTGGCAAAGATCCTGGAGTGGTTTGTCATTTCCTTCTCCATCTCATTCTACAGATGTGGAAACTGAGGCAAACAGTAAAGTGACTTGCTCAGGGTCACCCAGCTAGTAAATGTCTGAGACTGAATTTGAACTCAAGAAGAGTCTTCCTGACTCCAGGCCTGGCATTCCAACCACTATGCCACCTTGCTGCCCCTGTACATATCTTATAGGCCCATAATTATTTGCATATTGTTTCCCCAGTTAGACTATCATCTTACATAGGGCAACACAACCGTGTTTTTGCCTTTCTTGGTATCCCCAGCATTTAGCCTACTATATAGCAAGCCTTAACAAATACTCATTGTTTGACTTCCTGGTAGGAGCCAAGCAGAAAAAAGGCTAATCCCTTACCTACCATGTCTTCTTTTGCCCAGCTGGGCTGATTTACAAGATCAGCTTTAATGCCTGAAGTTTGTCCAGGGCTCCAGGGCAAAGAGGTTCTGCTGCCTCCCCTATCCCCAGCCCTCAACTGCCAACTCTTTTTTTTCCATTACTCTATGACCCAACCCAGCAAGATGACATAGTGGTTCATTACCTCTTAAAGACCTGAGGATGTTGTTGTTGACTGAAAAATGAATCCATTTCCAAATATCAGAATGATGGGAGCAGTTATAGAAATTGCACAGAAATTAAATTAGGGGAACACACAAACAAACTTGGCATTTAGCTCCCTTTTGTGTGCCTGCAAATGGGGATAATTAAATGTATCTTCCAAGCAGATGGCAGATCCCAGGCTCTGACTGCAGTGGTGGCTGGGCTGCTGTTTCTTTGGGGTGTAGATGTTAGTCGATGCCCCAGTATCACTCCTGGAATCAGAAGAGTGACAAGGAAGGAAACGGTTTGTTATTGTCCAGTGCCATCAGGCCCGTGTGCTGTTTGGAGATGCCAAGATTTCATTGGATCTCTGCTATGGGCTTCTTGTCTCCGAGGCAGTGACTGCCAGCTGTGAACTATGGGCATGGGTGCTGAGGGAATGCCTTGGGGAATCAATACCGTCTTATGGAATGCCCTTTGGGCATTGTAGTTCATTCCAGCCACATGTGTCTGTCCTCTTGCTTCGGGCCTTAAACATTTCATATGTGTATTTAGACAAGGAGACAAGGTGGAGGTGGCTAAGGGAAGAGTATTTCTGTGTCCCAAACTGACTCCTCCTTTGTGGTCCTCAGCAGCACCATCTGTATCATGGGGAGCTGGAGGGAGGACAAGATGGAAGTAACCGCCTCTGAGTCCCCTCCAAGCTTTGACAGCCTAGACTATAAAAGCTATCTGACTCTAAATTCTGTGCTCTAAAGACTCTTCTAGCACTGATGTTTGAGTTCTAAACTCTCTCCCAGCTGTGACCTTCCCTGTTTTAAATCTTCTCTCAACTCTGACATTCTCTGCTCTAAAGATTCTCCCAGCTCTGGCATTCTCTGTTCTAAGGTCTCTCCCAGCTCTGGCATTCTCTGTTCTAAGGTCTCTCCCAGCTCTGACATTCTCTGTTCTAAGGTCTCTCCCAGCTCTGACATTCTCTGTTCTAAGGTCTCTCCCAGCTCTGGCATTCTCTGTTCTAAGCTCTCTCCCAGCTCTGGCATTCTCTGTTCTTAGGTCTCTCCCAGCTCTGGCATTCTCTGTTCTTAGGTCTCTCCCAGCTCTGGCATTCTCTGTTCTAAGGTCTCTCCCAGCTCTGGCATTCTCTGTTCTAAGGTCTCTCCCAGCTCTGACATTCTGTGTTCTAAGGTCTCTCCCAGCTCTGACATTCTGTGTTCTAAGGTCTCTCCCAGCTCTGACATTCTCTGTTCTAAGCCTCCTCCCAGCTCTAACATTCTCTGCTCCAAGGGCCCTCCCAACTCTGACATTCATTTTCTAAAGGCCCTTCCAGTTCTAACATTCTGTGTTCTAAAGAGGTGTTTCTAGCTCTGATGTTCTTTAGAATCATAGACTCTCAGACTTGGAAGTGCCTCTGAAGTCTTCTAGTTAACAGACAGAGAAGTGGCACAGTAGATGGGGATAGCACTGGACATGGAGTCTTGACTTGAGTTAAAATCCTTACTAGCTGTGTGATCCTGGGCAAGTCACTTCATTTCTCCAGGCCTCAGTTTCATCATCTATAAAACAAGGAGGTTAGACTTGATGGTAGCTAATGAAGGTCCCTTGCTGCTTTAAAGCAAGCTGCTCTATGATCCTACAAGCCTTGGATTCTCTTTCCCAGGGTTAGTGACCCCCCTGATCTCAGCTGCCATCTTTTCAGGAAGCCCCCAAGAAGGAAACTCCAGCCACAAGGACCTTTGAAATCCGTGCAGGGAAACATCTCCAAACTCAAAGTCCGTCTCAGAAGTGTCTAACACATGTCTGCAAACTTCAGGCCTCCTTTTCACAGTAGGGGCTTCTGGGATATGAAAAGGCTGTAATTATGAAAATCATGTACAGAGGAGAATTTGGTCTCTCATTCAAGGTGTCCTAATGACACTTTAACAATAGGTTGGAAAGATAATAGGCTTGTGGCAATGACACGGCCTGTCAAATGCAGTCCGGGAATGATTGTGACGCCTGCTCAGAGAGGCAGCTACGGCTAACCTCAGTATTTCTGCTCACACACAGTTGCTTCATTGAAAAAAAAAAGGCAAAACAATTGCCTGAATTTGCCAAGCTGTTCATTATGCTGACCAAGGGTTGAAAATTTAACTCCTTCAGGGACCCCTCTCCCCTGTTGCCAACGGGCCAGCCAGAACCGTAATAGAAATGAACCATGATTTCATGCTTTCACTCTTTCAAAGCTGGGTTCTCTAGGCCTCAAGAAAACCCTGTGATCCCTATTTGACAACTTTTATATTCCCACTTTACAGATAAATAAACTGAGATCACTAAGGTGAAGTGACTGGCCTAAGATCCCATAGCTAGTGAGTGTCAGTGGAGGAAATCTCGCTCTTCCACA
Organism: Gracilinanus agilis; assembly: GCF_016433145.1. Classification (NCBI taxonomy): domain Eukaryota; kingdom Metazoa; phylum Chordata; class Mammalia; order Didelphimorphia; family Didelphidae; genus Gracilinanus; species Gracilinanus agilis. Next base: position 49,913,098 of record NC_058132.1, read on the forward strand.
ATGCCTTACCTCTCCAGTCTGGCTTCATCTAGGGCAGTTCTTGTCATCCTCCTTCTTGTCATCCTCCTACTTCAAACTGCCAACCCTTGGTGGAGTCGACACCATTTTTATTTTGAGATCAAGCCTGTGATTTGATCAGGGTAAAGAATTCCCAGTGAAGAAACTTCCCCTACCAATGCAAATTAGAGGCTCAAATTTGTCTAGGCCAGGGGGTCAAACGCTGGTCCCTTTGGCTGCATCCTCTAGTCAGTCCTCAGAGTGGGGTCCAAAGAAGAGGAAAGGCTAATGAGGAAGATTAGATTATGTTCATATATAGCTTTCTTAAGTCCATCACAGCCTGCAGGAATTCCTCAGTAGGGTCTTCTCTGCTCCAAGAATGGCTTTCTATCCACTCTTCTATGGTTCTTCTCATTACTTGTTGGAGGGCCTCTCTCCCTTCCTTCCTTCCCTCTCCCATTTTCTTCCTTCTCCCTTTCCATTCTTCTCTCTCTTACTTCCTCCCCCCTCCCTTCCTTCCTTCTTTTCTCCTTCCCTTCCTCTCCTTTCCTTCTTTCTTTCCTTCCTCCTTCCTTCCTTTCCTTCCTTCCTTCCTTCCTTCCTTCTCCCTTCCTTCTACCTTTCTCCTTCCCTTTCTCTCCTTTCCTTCCCCTTCCTTACTTTCTCCTCCCCTCCCTCCCTTCTTTTTTCCCTTCCTCTTTACCTTTCTTCTTTCATTCATTCCTTCCTTTCTTCTTATTCCCCTCCATCCTTCCTTCTCCCCCCCTTCCTTTCTTCCTCCTTCCTTCTTCACTCATTTTCCTTTCTTCCTGCTTTCCTCCTTTTGTTCCTTTCTCCTTCCCTCCCTCCTTCTGTCCTCCCTTCCTCCTTTCCTTTCTTCTTTCATTCCTTCCTTTCTCCTTCTTTGCCTCCCTCCCTCTCTCATGTCTTTTCTTCTTTCCTTCCTTCTAAATAGCAGCTCCAGGTTTACCCCCATGTACATTGGTTTCACAGTTCATGGTCTCCTCTCTCAGTTGCTGGTGATTAGTAACTACTAGATGAATCAAATAGAATATTTGCTTGTGTGGCTTCCACATGCACAGTCCCCTCTTCTTGAAGAATGACTGGCCCAGGTTCTTTTGCAGTTACCAGTAACTGTTAGGTGACTCCTAGCTCCCCAGCACTCGCACTCTGTGTCCCTAAGCCCTCTGTTAGCATGAGGCACTGTGCCTATCATTCGGCATTAGGTTCAACGTCTCCGGAGCCAAGCGTTCTGTAGTGTCTGTGATTCCAGAAAACATCCCGTCGTGGTTGGCCATGCTCCACTGGCAAACATCACAGCCTGTTTGTCTTTTGTCCTTGCAGCTGAGAATACAGGTATTCTCGCCCACAGCTGCACAGGATGATGTGCATTACACACGGCACACAGGATGGACTTCTCCCACAGGGAGTCACTAGGCTCCTACCAGCTCTAAGAAGGGTGGTTTACCAGTGCCTCCGGTGTGATAGTGTGTAGGAAGAACTCCAAAGCTAGAGTCCAAGGTCTTAGGTTCAAATCCTGGCCCTGTCACATACTACCTTAGTAACTTTAGGTAAAATCGTTAAGGTCTATGAGCCTTGGTTCCCTAATCTGTAAATGAGGGAGCTAAGACTCTTTGATCTCCAAGGACCCTTCTCCTTCTAAATCAATGATCATTGAGCCTTCTCCATTTTCCCTGGGTGCCTAAAGAAGGAAGGAATGAGTTAAAATAGCATTTCCTTATTCAATAGGCAATTTGGGACTAATAATTATTATTGATAATAAATAATATTGTATAATATTATGTATAATAAATAATAGTAATAAGCTCTTACTGTGTCCTGGGCACTGTGCTTATTAGCATTTTATAATTATTATCTTATTTTATTCTCACAACAACTCTGAAGGCTAGGTACTGGTATTATCCCCATTTTGCAGATGAGGAAACTGAGACAGACAGGTCAAATGATTTGGCCATGGTCATGCAGTTACTGAGTATCTGAAGTTTGATTTGAACTCCAGGTCTAGCACTTTGTATGCTCTGGTGCCAGCTAGCCTACCCATAATAAAGCTCATATTTTCTACTGGTCCTTTTTATTTGTTTGTGGGACTGAACTGGATTGTGGTGGCCTTATGAATGTTCTATTTGCTTCCTAGGGTATCTCTACAGAGTTGTAAGAATAATCTTCCTAAAACATAGGTCAGGTTATGTTACTCTACTACTCTATAACTTTCAATGGCTCCCTATTGCCTCTAGACAGAATAGTTTTAGTATTCATGGCCCTTCATAATCCAACTCCAGTCTACCTTTCCAGACTTATTTCACATAGCCTAAGATCCGTCCAAATTGTCTATTTTCCTAAGTTGGTCCCCACTCCTGGCCTTTATGACTCTGGATCACCTGTTTCTCATAACTAGAATGTATTCTTTCCCCATTTCAATTTCAGATTCCCAGCTTCCTTCAAGGGTTAACTCAGGTGCCACCTCCTACAGGCACACTCTCCTATTCATAAGTTGTTAACCAAGCAATAAGCATTTATTATATCGCTTCTCAGCCTTTTGGCTAAGATCATGTATAATAAATATTTATTATGTTCTTACTGTATGCCATCCCAGTTAGTACTTTTTATTCCCAAAATGGTGCTATATTTCCTTGCCTGTCTATGCTATATTGTTTCATTAGTATGGAAATTCTTGAAGGACAGGGAAGATTTTCATTTTTCCCATGTGTCCCCAGTGTAGAATAAGCACTTAATAAATATATGTTGGATTAGAAAATGATGGGCTTGAACGAGAAGGTCTCTGAAGGTTTTCTAGCTTCCTGTGGACCTAGATTAGATGAAACTGGACATGTAGCATAAGTGATAAGTGCTGTGAGAATAGGGTCAACAGAGCATTATGGGAGTTCAGAGGATGGAAGCGTCACTTGGGTTTGAGGAACACATGGGAGACTTCATGAGGAAGGGGAATTTCTGACTGGGAAGCCCAAACGATGCTTCCATCCTTCGATGGGAAATGTAAATCCAAACAGAAGCTAAGCTTCCAAGATGGAAACTTCTAAGATTTATTGGGGAAATAGCAAATAGACTGGCTTAGCTAAAACAAAAACAAAAGCTATTATTCAGGGTAGAGAGTTAAATGAAATAATGCACGGAAGGTATTCAGCAAAGCTGATCATGCTAGATGTCAGGCATCTTTATGCCTTTTTCGGGACGCCTCCTCCCATCCCTCTCCAAATGAGGTCCAAGCTGGAAGTTTTCAAAATGTTTGGACAAAGCAGAGGAGAAATGTGCTTTGTTTGGTGTGAATCATTGATTATTTGAAACAGTATCTAAAAAGAATGAATAACGTTAACAATGCACATTTCCAGGGGCTGTTTTTGCTTTTTCTTTGTATCCCCCGTGCTTAGCAGAGTGCCTGTCACATAGAAACCACATTGTTAAATGCTGGCTGATGGTTGACTGATTGGAAGTTTACAGCGTGTTTTCCTCACATCAGCCTGGTGAGGTATATGCTGTGGATATTATTATCCCCATTTTGCAGATGACAAAACTGAGGTTCAGAGACGTAAGTGGCTTAGCTGGGGTCACATAGCTTGCTCTTAGAGCTCAGATTCAAACCCTGCCAAAGCCATCAGCCTTTCATGTGTCTGAGTAGGGGTTAAACAGAGCCAACATGTGGCCTCCTTTGTAATCCTCTAAACTCCTGAAGGAGGTGAAATCTCATTTTGGCACTGGAATCTTGACTCCAGGAGGCTGTGATTGAGAAGGCCTCTCCAGTAGTTAGTCTTGCCCCTTCTCAGCTGTACCCATCAAAAAATGCCCTCTCTTAGAGGTGGGGGGACTCTGCTCTACCCTTTTTCAGCCTTGTTACTGTTCAGCCTTTTCCATCATGTCTCTTCATGACCCCATTTGGGGTTTTCTTGGCAAAGATTCTGGAGTGGTTTGACGTTTCCTTTTCCAGCTCATTTGACAGATGAGGAAACTGAGGCAAATCAGGATAAATGACTTGCCCAGGGTCATACAGGTAGAAAGTATCTGAGGACGGATTTGAGGGCATTCTATCCACCGTACCACCCAGCTGCCCTTTCCACTATAGAATATCTCAAATCACTAAAAAGTTTTTTTCCTAATAGCCTGAATTTACTACTTCACAGCTTTCCCCCATTGTTCCTAGTTCTACCCTCTGGGGCAAAGCAAAATGAGTTGAATCCTTCTTCCACATGGCAGTCTTCCAAGTACTTGAAGACAGCCAACATGGCGTCCCTGAGTCTTCTATTCTCCAAACTAAACATCCCTAGTTCCTTCAGTTTATCCACATATAGAATCATAGGTTTAGAGTCAGAAGGACCCTTGGGCTCATCCACTCCAGTCCTTTCATTTTAATAAATTCAAAAAGCTGTGACCAAGGCAAGTGACTTGCCCAAGGTCACACCAGCATCAAAACTAAGATTTGAACCCAGGCTGTCCAAAGTCAACTCTCTTTCCAATACTTCTCCATTATCCTGGTTGTTCTCCTTTAGATTTTCTTCCTCTAATCCAGTGATTCCCAAAGTGGGCACTATCGCCCCCTGATGGGTGCTGCAGTGATCCAGAAAGGCAGTGATGGCCACAGGTGCATTTATCTTTCCTATTAATTGCTATTAAAATTTTTAAAAAATTAATTTCCAGGGGGCTAAGTAATAATGTCCTTTGTGGTGCCCAGAACCAATCCAGCCTAAGAAGACTGACTCATCCTTCTCTGATGGTGTTGTCCCCACTCTTTGACCTTCCTTAACTGGCATCCACCAGATATTGAAAGAATACTTAAGAAGGGGAATGCGTCTTCACCTGTAGACAGCCTTATACTAATTTTCTGACATATCCATAATGGGCAAGCAAAATAATTTGGGATGGCTCCATCTACTTGTGAGGCGGTTAGAGGGTGACCATCTGTATTTACTTCAGTGGCATCTTTTTTATAGGAAAAACAACTTCTGGAGCAGCTAGGTAGCATGGTGAATAGAGTGCCAGGCCCAGGGTTGGCAAGGCTTGGGTTCAAATGTAGCTTCAGACACTTCCTCGCTGTGTGACCTTAAACAAGTCACTTAACCCTCATTGCCTAGCCCTTGCCCCTTTTTTGTCTTATAACTGATACTAGAGCAGAAGGTAAGGTTTTAAAAAGAAAAGAAGGAAAAGAAGAGAAGGGAAAGGAAAGGAAAGGAAAGGAAAGGAAAGGAAAGGAAAGGAAAGGAAAGGAAAGGAAAGG
>NC_058132.1:49918839-49921112 GCF_016433145.1 Gracilinanus agilis
CAGTATTATCTCTGCCCTCCAACCCCTAGCAAAAAGATAAAAAAAAAAGAGTTTGCTACAGTTTCTGAGAGAGGAGGGTGATTGTGATAGGATAAAAAGAAGTCAAGGATCTGGATTCAAATCTTGGTCTCTGCTACCTCCCATTTTGTAAGACTGTGATCAAATCATTTAATCTCAGTTTCACAAATTTGGAAAATGAGGGTATTCCACTTAATTCACCAAGAATTTATTAGGCATGTATAAGGCACAGAGCTAGAAAAAGGGACTCTAAAAGCAAAATGAAAAAATGATTCTACTCTCAAGAAGCTTACTGAACTGGGTAAGATCACCTCTGAGGATGATATCTAATGACACAATAAAGAAAGGACTAGGCTTAGGGGTGGGTTTGTGTCAGGGAACTGAGAATGCTTTGAGCCTAAGGGCCACTGGGGACACCAATATCATAGGGTGTTGTCCTAGAGTGGTAGAAGCAGCAATAGCCTGGTACTTTGATCAAGCCAACAGTATGGGGCTGGTGGACTCCACACCTTTCTCCTCCACCACACCACCTTATTTAGGAGTTGGGGGGTTTGCCAGCTCAGCAATGGCTTTCTTCAACTAGAGGAAAAGAGAAAAAGATTGATATGGGTTGTTTGGGGATAAAGGACATTACTCAAAGACCAAATAATGGCGCCTCTCTATCCCCAACTTCTGGAATACTTTTTCTCTTGACCTTGCCTGGAACTAGAACCAAATCTTGGAGTTGAATTCTTCCTGGGAACCCCTGAGACCCGAGTTGCCTTTGGACAAGGAGTTAGCCTAGAGACTCCATGGGACAGTATCCCAACTGACCCATTGGAGTTCCTTCAAATCACTGTCTACTTCTGTCTAGTTCCTCCCTTCCCCTTCCCTGGTACCTCCACCCAGGAGATGAAACCCACAACTCGACCCAATGATGTCACCAAAATCCTCTCCATTTTCAAGATTTCAAAAAGGTGGTGAACCTGGGGAAAGAGAGATAAGTTCAATATTGCAAAGGGTGGGAAATGGCAGGGATCCTGGAAGGTTGAATCTAACAAAGCCCCATGGGAAAACTAAACAACTATAAGAGAAAGGACTCTTAGGGTCTCTTGAACAAGCCTCTCATTCATACTGTTCCTCAATTTCCCCAATTTGAAGAGTTAAGGGTAGTGGTGAAGGAATGAGCACATTGTCCTATAATTTCCAAACTCACCACCAGAGGTCAACCTGATCCCACATAAAAACCTTCCCAGATATAGGCAATTGGGAGGCTGAGAATTGGACCCAGGGTGTAGGGGGAGAAGGGACCTTAGAAGCCCCACCTGCCCCCCAATTTTGCAGAGGTGGACAGAGAACCAGAAAGTTGAGATAATTTGCCCAAAGACTAAAGTGTACAGACTTGAGGAGGTCCTTACTTCTGACCTAGGACAGGTCCTTGACTCCATGACAGCAAGCACTTATTGTGTACCTACTGTGTGCCAGGTGCTATGCCAAGCACCATGGGTACAAAGAAAGGGGAAAACTTTCCCTGCCCTCAAGGACCTCATTCTCTAATGGGGTAGACATAAATAATTAGGTAGCTACAAGGCAGATAGAGGGTAGATAACAATCTATACAGAGAAGGTAGAGGTGGAGTTCTGGGGTGGGGTATACAATGCATAGGGTACTGGATTTGGAGTCAGGAAGACTTGCATTCAAATCCCCAGTTCACAACTGAGAAAACAGGCAGACAGGGTTAAGTGACTTGCCCAGAGTCACATAGCTAGGAAGTGTCTGAACAAGGCTGCACCTGGAATCCAGCTTCTTTTAAGACTAGACCCCACTCACCACCTTCACTGAGTTCTGAACCATATCTGAAAACACATTCCTCCTAGTACACTACTCTCTGGCATCCCCTAGGACATGTCCAGTTAGTTACCTGGTGTAGGGAGGTCTGGGGTGACAGCTGGAGGGTCACAGGCTCCACAGGACAGGCCCCAGCCAGGACCTCATGGAGACGACACTGGTAAGGTGAGGAAGTGAGCAGTAAGGGAGTGGTAGCCAAAATGTCCTTCCTACCCTACCCCCAGCCAGACAAAACTAGATAGAAAGGACATGATAGAGTTTCCTCCCTCCTTTCTTTCATTCCTTCCATCTTTCCCTCTGTCTTTCCTTTCCTCCTTCCTTCCTTTTCTTTTTTCTTTTTCCTTCTGTCTTTTTATTCCTTCTTTTTCTCTTTCTCTTCTTTCCATCCTCCATCCCCTCTTCTTTCCTTCCTTTTTTCCCTTCTTCTT
>NC_058132.1:49921199-49942230 GCF_016433145.1 Gracilinanus agilis
TCTTCTTCTTCTTCTTCTTCTTCTTCTTCTCCTTCTCCTTCTCCTTCTCCTTCTCCTTCTCCTTCTCCTTCTCCTTCTCCTTCTCCTTCTCCTTCTCCTTCTCCTCCTCCTCCTCCTCCTCCTCCTTCTCCTCTTCCTCTTCCTCCTCATCCCCCTTCTCCTTCTTCTCCTCCTTCTCTTTCTCTTTCTCCTCCTCCTTCTTCTTCATTTCTTTCCTTCTTTTCCTGTGATTTCATCATCTAGGGAGCTCCTGATAGAGAATATGGAGCTAATACAGTCTCTAGCAATTTAAGAACCAATCTGGGCAATGAAGAGATTAAGTGACTTGCCCAGAGTCATATAATCCATATTTTCTCAGAGGTTGGACTTCAGCCCTAGTCTTCCTAAATCCAGTGAAAATTTTGGATGTATTATACCACACTGTCTAGCCTTAGTGGAACTTTTGGATAGTTTGCAAGTTGGGGGTGGGGGTGGGAAGGTCCCCTACACCTCCATATCTGAGCCCATCCTATACACACTCACACACACACACACACACACACACACACACACACACCCCTACCTTCTGGAGTCTGCCAACCCCATTCCTCAAGCCCCAACCTAGTCTCAGTCTTCTCTCTTCTCTTCACATAAGGCTTCCTCCTTTGGAAGATTAACTTGGATGTCTTCTCCCACCATCCTCTCCTTGGGTAGGTGGCTAGGTTTGGTCATTACCTCCAGCACCTTCACCTACCTGGTGCCTGGATGCCAGGATAGTTGACTCTGCCTGAAGTAAGGGCAACAGGTGAACCCTATGTATTATGCCCACCAAGACCTGGGATTCTGAACCAGGAAAGAAAAAGGGATGGAGGAGAGAGGAGCGTTTGGTTGGGGTTAATTGTCAATGAAACTGAATGAAGAAACAGGTCAGGACAATATATCAGAAGAACAGTTGGAGTTTTAGGCAGCAGGAGAAGGTAGGATAGTCCACTGAGAAGGGTTCAGGAGATAGAGAATTAAAGGTGAATGGGACCTTTATATAAAGACTCAGTGTGCTTTTTTTCCAGGCTCTTACCAGCCTTACTAGCCATAGTTTAGACTTATAGAATATCAGAGCCAGAAGGGAACTTGTGATCTTCTTGTCCAGTGGTGTCAAACTCAAGTAGAAATGGTGGCCATCAAATGATACATTGAGATACATCTTAACTTAGAAAAGCATATATCTACATTATCTACATTCTATTGCATTTTTTGTTAAAGATTTCCCAATTCCATTTTAGTCTAATTTGGTTCTTGTAGGCAATGCTGTGTTTGTTACCTTTGATATAGTCCAATCTCCTCATCTGATATTGAATGAAACAAATTGAAAGGTGACATGTAAATTTTTCATAGTTTTACAACTGGAATAGAATTCACCTAGTTATTCCTTAGCCTCTTTAGTTGGCTTTCCTGCCTCCCATCTATTCTCTCTTTAATGTTTCCCTCATACCACTGATCAAATAGCCTTTCCAATCCTCTATAAACCTGAAAGCACAATGTAAAATTGTAACTTTGGGGGAGGAAGAATGAAACAGTGATACAAATGTTGAATTTTATGCTGGGGACCTGTTTTCAAATCTTGACTCTTTCCCTTGTGTCTCAACCTATGAGAATCTGGTCAAGTCATTTACCTTCCCTTGCCCTCATGTTGGTTCCTCGTCATTCAGAAACTAGACAAGACATCCTATTTGTGTTCAAATGACTTGACCATCATCAAACAAATGGAAGATCCCAGCTCAGGTACCCATTTGCATTTTGAGAAGCTCATTTTTCATCTCCTCCTTTGAACATCCCAAGATATCTTTAGTTGGCAATCAGCTAATTAGAAGATGGTCCATCAGACCCTCAAACCTTCTGTAACCTAATAGGTGAAATTCTGCGTGTATCCCAGTAAAGTATCATTGCAGAACTTTCCTGTTAGCCAGAGTCTATGAAAGGACCACATTCTTCAGGACAAAGAGAATTTAAAAATCTATACTCAGGAATTCTCCCTAATATATAGGAATTGATGTAGAGTCTTTATAATCCAGGATGATGATATAAAAATAATACAGCATATGAAAAATAAATTCTGACACTACCTACTGCTCCTACCTACCACTGCCCTCAGAAATGAAGAGAAAGGCTAATCCTGTGTACTAGGCCACCACCACACTAGAATAAACTTCCCATCTCCATCTGTGGAAATCCTTCCCTTCCTTCAAGATTCAAATCAGATACCAGGGACTGCCCCATGAAGGCTTCCCTGTCTAGCCTTCTTTTCTATCAGGATAAAGGTAGTTTCTCCCTCTTTGAATTCTTTATTACACCATTAAGCCCAAAGGGTACTAACACAAAATACAGAGACAAAAAGGTCCCTGAGGGGCACCTAGTTCAACCTCCTTCAAGGAAGAAACTTGAGGACCAGGAAATTTTAGAGACTTAGAACTATAGATGCAGAGGTAGGAGGCCATCAAGTCTAACTCCTTCATTTCAAAGAAATAAATAGAAGTTTAAATGACTCAATGAGGTCCCCAATGCAGATGGCATCTCAAGTGGGATTTGAATTCAGGTCCTCTGATTAAAATTACTATAAAATTTAGACCTCCTAACCTCACTCTCCTTGTATCCTAGTTATATGGGTACTTATCCTTCTCTCCATCAGATCATAAACTCCTCATGGGCACATTCAGAGATTACTCTGGTAGCCTGATGTTGACCACCTTGTATACAATAGGTGCTTAACCAGGAATTCTCCTTCTTCCGTCTCCAGCCTGCTCTCCTCTAGGGCAAGAAAATAGAGGAAAAATAAAGGGAGTACCCTGCCCAGCCCTCTCCCTCTCATAGGTCACCTTCACTCTCCACCAGTGGGTACTCAACAGCTCCTGAGGAGGTCACAGTCTTGACTACCTCATCCAAGGTGGAATCTTTGGCCAATGTGGTGATATCTGGGTTCATGAAAAGTTCAGTGGTCACCTGGTGGGAGCTGAGGACAAAGGAGACCCAGTCAGGGAAGTAGCAAGGACTGACCCCTTAGGCAGAAATACAACTTTTTTGTGGCCATTGGAATCTGGGAGAGGAGAGTACCATGTCCAAGAGGGAAAAAACTCCTTTGAGTTTAGATCAGAGACAGAAGATGTAAAGGATCACCAGAGCTGAGTAAGGATGATTAAAGTTGGAAGAGTCCTTAGAACAGACTGAGCTGGGAGGGCCCTTAGAACCCAGAATATTATAACTGGGAGGATCCTTAGAACAGAGAATGACCAAGCTGGGAGCAACCTTAGAACAGAGAATGTCAGAGCTAGGGAAGCTCTTACAGAAGACAGAATATCAGAACCAGGAGGATTGTAAGATAATGGTTCTAGAGCTAGACAAGACTTTAGAGGCTGTCTAGTCCAACTCACTCATTCTACAGATGAGAACACTGAGGAGCAGAGGAAAGACAGTGGCAGAAATGGAGCCTGGGCCCCGGTCCTTAGCCTCTACTCCAGGGTTCTTGCTGGGACAAGCCCTGCTGTGGGAGACTCTCATGCCTTCCTCCCACCCCACCAGCTAGCAATGGTTAGGACTCACTTGAGTTTTCGACCTCTGACCCGAGGCAAATATGGTAGCTTCTTAGCAATAATAATGTTCTCATAGAAGGAGGGCTGGCACTTCTGAGCCACAGCATTGGCCATAAGTACAGCCATCAAGACAGGCAGCACATGGACAAACTGGCCTGTGAGCTCAAAGGCCAGCAAGGCTGTAGAGATGGTATGAGTCACAGCTCCTGAGAAGGCAGCAGCTCCTGTCAAGGAGATGGTGGAAAAACAGTCCATGAACTAAGATGGGAGTCAGATCCAGATCCCCAAACCAAACCTCCTCTCTGTCTCCTAGAATTTATGGGTTTAAGACCAGCAATACATCTCAATAGATAGAGATCTAGGTCTGGAGATGGGAGGTCCTAGATTCAAATCTGGTCTTAGACTGAGCTATGTAACCCTGGGCAATCACTTAACCCCAATTGCCTAACCCTTACCATTCTTTTACCCTGGAACCAATACTTGGTATTGCTCCAAAGACAGAAGGTAAGGATTTTCTTTTTTTATAAAAAGGGTAGCAGAGAGAAGTCAATACCCAGGACCTAAGACTCAAGTAAGAGAGAGGCTGAGAAGCTCCCAGAAATAGGAGGAAACTTTGAAAAGGACTTTTTTTTCTTCACCAGGATTGGCTTCAGACCATTTCCATGGAAGACCTTTGGCCTGAGCCTGTCCCAGGTTCAGATTCCTGTGCCTCTCAGGCCTGGCACAGCATGCTATATCTTGTTTATGAATCCCTAACCATGGCTAGGTGCTCCTTAAACTGCCCCAAAGGCTCAGGCATGGCTGATGTTCTTTGGTCACGTGGGGAGATTTACCTGCCAGAGCATATGCACCAGGTATGATGACATTGATGACCCCATCATCTGTCCTGATGCCTTCTGGGAAGATAAAGGCTAGGATCTCACCAAAAATTCGTCCAATGGCAGCCCCTGGCAAAGGTTGGGAAAGGGTTGAGAAGTGAGGCAGGATCTGACCTACTGCCCAAGAGTCCTCAATAGCTTTTCAAATGTTGCTGGGCCAGTCACTTAACCCCAAATGCCTAGCCCTTATCTCTCTTCTGCCTTGGAATCAATACTTAGTGGTAATTCTAATATAGAGGGGATTAAAAAAAATAAAGGTAAAAAAAAAAAACAGAGAATAGTCTCAATCAGACAATTCTCCAGAGCTCTAGCACTTGGAATCACAGAAATATAAACTCATAGCTTTAAGAGTTTGAAAGGATTTTGGAAAGCACTGAATCCAACCCCTTTATTTTACAGATGGGAAAACAGGTCTATTAATTAAGTTTAAGTAACTTGCCCATGGTTCCATGTAGGATCATAGCTTTAAAGCTGAAGGAGACCTTCGATATCATGCTGTCCATCCCTCATGTTTACAGATGAGGAAAATGAAGGACAGGGACTCTACATTGCCCAGGATCACAGAACTAAGTGTTTAAGACAGGAAGTATCCCTAAGATTTCCTGCCTCTAAGCCCAGATTTCTCTCCTCTCTGATATCTAGTCCATTCTGCCAGAGCAAGAGTCCTCCCTATTATACATATCCTCTATCCCTGGGTCCTTAATTTCTCCCCTTGGAACCAAGGTTTTCCTCCTCCCAGGGGACAACCCTACAAATACTTGAAGGCAGTTATCGTGCATGATGTGCCTGAGCCTTCTCTTCTCTAAGTTAAACATCCCCAGTTCCTTCAACCAGTCCTAGAATAGCAACATCTCTGGTCATCTCCTCACTACTCTGGTTGGCTTCCTTGAGATATGTGCCATGTTGTTTTAGGTTTTCTTCACCTTCCATCTTAGAATCACTGCTGTGTTTAGGCTCCAAGGGAGAAGAGTGGGGAGGGCTAGGCAATTGGGGTTAAGTGATTTACTCAGAGTCACCCAGTCAGGAACTGTCTGGGATCAAATTCAAAACTAGAACCTCTCGGGTTCTCTATCCACTCTCTATCCACTGAGCTTCCTAGCTGCCCCTGGGATATGCTCCATGTTGACATTTTCTCTGTAATGTGGTACTCAGAATTGAATAGAATGTTCTAGGTTTGACTAGGACACAGTGCATGGGGACTTATCCCCTCCCTCATTCTGGATGCTCTACCTCTGTTAAAGGACCTAAAGTTGCACCTTTAAAGCTTTCCTAATGCCTCACACTATTTCTAACCCACGGGACCTCTTCTACAAAGGTTTGCAGAGTGAATGAATGACTTCCGGGGCATTTCTAGGTTTCAGGCCTCTTCTACACATAAAGGGCAAAGGGAAAGCATCTTTGCAAGTTAAGGGACAGACAGTACCAACCCCCTCTGGGCCCTCTAGACTCACCATAGATAAATACAGGCATGAAGTACCCAGCTGGCATAGGAATCGTAGTAGCCAGAATCAGCATCCAAAACTGTGGGCAGAGTGAGGGCCCCGGGGTAACAGCAGGCTAGTCTAGGGGGCAGGCCTAGTAGGTGGGAGATGGGGAGGAGGGAGGGAGAGAGGGCTGAAGGGAGGGAAGATCTTGGGCTGGAAGCAGGCAGGATAATGGGTGTAGGGTAGGATAGGGAAATGTGCCATGATGGAGGAGGCTGGGGACAGGCAATGCATGTCCAAGTCATGTCCTCCTTTCCACATGGCCCTGGTAGTGCAAAGAACAGTACCAAGAGGCCCAACACCCACGTGGAGGTCATCCACCTCATCTCTCTGAATAGTGCATTGGCTCATTAGAGCACACATCTAAAGCTGGCAGGAACCCAGAGGTCACGAGCTCCAATCCACTTGTGGTGCAGATGAGGAAAGGAGACCCAGGAAATGAAATGACTTGGCTAGGGTCAAGAACTGGGTTTCAGAGCTGGGTTTCTAAGCCATGTCCTCTGGCCCCAGAGCCCTAGGTCTTTCCCCAAGCCCACCCACATATGCAACCTAAACCACAGCAGCTCTGAGTGGTCAGAGAAGTAAGTGGGGGGAAGAGTTGGGGAAGTACCAGGTTAGACTTAGGTGACAAGGAAGTCAAGGGGGAAGAGGTGGGACACTTACCTTCATGGCCAGGAAGAAGCAAAGGGTGCCAAAGATGGTAAACTGGGGATGGTACCATTCAAACCACAGGTTTTGGGGATCTACTTCTTGGGGCCATTCAGGGGTGGAATTCCGGGATAGCAGAGCCCAGGATCGGTTGTCAAGCAGTGAATTCAAGTACAAATTCATAGACAACTGGGGGTAGAGATGGGAAAAATAATCACTGAATAGATGTCCTTCTTTGCTTCCCCCATACCTTCCTCTCTTTCTTTATATCTCCCCCTCCCAGAGTCTCCAAACTCCTCCAGAGAGCCTTCCCTGGCCACTCCTCCTGACCCCTGCTCACAGTGATCTTGACTTCCTCTGAACTATTGTACCCATCACTGTCTGCACTCCTCACACCTAGAAGCAGTTAGAAAGACCTGAGCTCAAATCCAGCATCAGATATCTATTAGCTATGTGGTCCTAGACAAATCACTTTACCTGTCTGCCTCAGTTTCCTCAACTATAAAATGGGGATAATAGTAAAACCTCCTTCACAGAGTTGTTATAAGGATCAAATGAGATAACATTTATTTTTCCTTTTCCCTTAGAACCCATAATAGGTATCAGTTCTAAGGCAGAAGAGAGGTAAGGGCTAGGCAATGGGGGTTAAGTGACTTACCCAAGGTTATACAGGTAGGAAATGTAAACTCAGGTCCTTCCAGTTCAAGATCTGGTGCTCTATCTACTGTGCCATCTAGCTGCCCTTCAGATAATATTTGTAAAAGGCTTATCAAGTGTCTGGCACATAGCAGGAGCTTAATAAATAAATGTTTCCTTCTCTTCCCCTCAATTGTCACTAAGCATGCACTGTGTGGTGTAATTGGTACCTACTTTTAGTCCTATCTCTCCACCTAGACTGTAAGCTCTTTGAGGGGAGAGAGCCTAGCTCATACTTCTCGGTAATAATGAACCCTGATGAGATATGAGGGGAGGGAGAGCATTAGAGTTAGGGTAAGGGGACTCATTTCAGTCTCCTCATTTCCCTCTTACCCTGGATGCCATGAATCTCCCCAGGCTGTGTGGGTAGGTGATGGAAGCCAGCACCAGTGCTGCCAGGGCTGAGTACAGAGGTTTTCTGGAAGAGAGAGCAAAGTGTGGTGGCAAAAAAATGGAAAATGAGGGGATGCCCTTCAATTGGGGAATGGTTGAACAAATTGTGGTATATGCTGGTGATGGAATACTACTGTGCTCAAAGGAATAATAAAGTGGAGGAATTCCATGTGAACTGGAAAGACCTCCAGGAATTGATGCAGAGCAAAAGGAGCAGAGCCAGAGGAACATTGTACACAGAGACTGATATACTGTGGTACAATAGAATGTAATGGACTTCTGTACTAGCAGCAATGCAATGACCCAAGGCAATTCTGAAAGATTTATGGAAAGGAACGCTACCCACATTCAGATGAAGAACTACAAGTGTATCCTGGTCCTTAGCACTGGATATGGCATCCATTCAACCATAAATGCTTCTTGACTGACTAACTGGGCAAGTTCCTGGTTCACCCCACTTTCTGGGTCCCATCTACCTGTCTTCGTTTTCTCCCATTAGAATGTGAGGGGCAGGGACAGTTTTTGCTTCTCTTTGTATACCCAGCACTTAGGACAATGCCTGGCACATAGTAGGTGCTTAATACATGCTGATTGATTGATTGATTAGGCTAGGTCCTTGAGTAAGAACTGATCAGGACTAGGGACTCAAGACTGAGGAAGACTTTTAGCAGAAAACACCGTCCCATGCCCACCTCTTGCCAACCCCCTACCACCATTCTGGTTCATACTCTGTGGCAAGCAGCTTTTTGGTAATCCAGTTGGTTTGAATAAACAACACAAATTTGCGATGGCAGAAGAGGTAGGCACAGCTCATGATCCCACAGATAAACCTGAAAGGAGAGGCCAAGAGGAGCCCTGAGCCCAGCCTAGATCCCCTCCCTCTCTCCCTGCCTGGGGAACCCCAGAAATAAGTCAGCAGGACTATCACCCTCTTGTCTCCATAGAGCTGGGCTTCATAGTGGCATCTACAGAGGTTCCTTGAGGAACCTGAGGGGACTGACAGGAGCACCCTGAAGGAGAGGAGGCTTGTTCTGGGAATAACTTTCCTGCTAGGAGCCCCAGTGCCCAGCCCAGAGCCCACTCACCCTTCTGGGTCTCTGCTCCTTTTTATGCCTACTCACCCAAGCAGTACAAAGAAGAAGATCTCTGGTAGGTCGAAGGGTATATCTACCCGGAATCTCGTCTTGAAGAGGGAAGCGATGGTCTCTAGGAGAAAGGTGGGGTGGAGAGGAGTCACACCTCCCACCTTTGGCTTGCTGTACCCTGCCTCTACCCCACCACTACTTCTCAAGCACTTGCAGTGGTGTCTTCTTCATCAACATGGAATCTCCAAAACCCTTTAGCCTGGCATTCAAGACCTCATACATTTTGACTCCTGTTGACCTTGTGTTTCACTGTTCCCATAGGATCTCAGAACTGGAAGAAGCCTTAGAAGGCATGTAGGGGGCACCTAGGTAGCATAGTGGAAGAGTGCCAGGTTTAGAGTTGGGAGGACCTGGGTTCCAGTTTGACCTCAAGTACTTCCTAGCAGTGTGTGACCCTGAGCAAGTCACTTAACCCTAATATCTAGCCCTTACCATTCTTCTGCCTTGGAACCAATACTCAATTTTGATTCTAAGACAGAAGGTAAGGGTTTTGTTTTTTTTTAAAGGCATCAAGATCAGCTTAAATAACTGAGCAGGTAAATCTTCTACTATATCCTAAACAAACAGTTGTTTAGCTTCTGAGTGGAAAGTTTCAAAGATGAGGAACTCACTACCTGCCTTCTCCAAGGAATCCCATTCTACTTGGAGCTAGCCCTAATGGTTCTGACCTTTTTTCTGACATCAAACCTCTGTGGGTTCCTTTGTCCCTTCTCCTGAATCATTTCTCCTGGTTCTACCCTCTGGGGCCATGCAGCACAAGTCAAATCCCTCTTCTACCTGCTTAAAGAAGGTCCTGGGCAGCTAGATGGCTCAGTGGATTAGAAAGTCAGGTCCAGAGTCAGAAGGACCTGGGTTCAACTCTGTCCTCAGACCCTTCCTAACTGTGTGACCCTAGGCAAGTTACTTCACCCCAACTGCCAAACTCTTGCCCATCTGTCTTAGAAATGGTAGTTACTAAGACAGAAAGTAAGGGTTAAAATAAAGAAGAAGACAAAGAAGACCCTAGATTCAATAGTGGAGAAACACATCCAGTAGCTCCAAACATGTAGCTCTTAGGACTTTTCCCCAGAAAACAGTCCCTCTATGGAGATTCTCAATTTCTGCTCACCTTGCTCACTGTTGAAGACAGCCAGGAGACGGAACATGAAGGCACCACAGACCGCAGAGAAGAAGCCTCTCCAGTAATCCCATACAGCAAAGTGGGAGGACATGACCTCGATGCTGAACAGGACCCCTGTGCAGGGAGGGACCAGCCACAAGAGGCTCAAACCATCCTCTCCACCGGATCTCTGAGCTAATGGCACCCATCTTACCCCAAAGCACCCCAGTAGAAGTTCCCAGCTAGAAGAGGAAGCCTCCTTCCCACTCCCTGATGGAAAAGAGAAATAAAGAGGACCCTAGAGTCAGTGGCTCAAATCCCACCTTCCCCAGGAAGCCTTCTCTGATTAAACCCTCTTCAAAGTGTAGCAGAGAGAACCCTGAGCCTAGAGTTAGAAAATACTAGTTTAAATGATCAAGTCATAGATTTAGAGTTGGAAGGAAGGGACCTTCAAGGTCATCAGATGCAATCCCATCATTTTACAGATGAGGAAACTGAGACCTAGAGAGATGAAGTGGCTTCCCTAAGGTTAAACATGTAGGAGTAGAAGAACCAGGATTGGCACTCAAGTGACTTCCAAAGCTAGCCAGCTCTCTATCTCTGGCCCTGCATTTAGCTGTGTCACCTTAGAGAAGTCACTTCTCCTATGCATTAAGAGTCAGAGGACCTGGGATTAAATCTCATCACTACCACTCACTACCACAGCAATTACAGATGAGTAGTAGGCTCATAGGGTCATAGTTTTAGAAAATGAAGGTACCTTATAGGGCTTCAAGACCAGCCCTTTTATTTTACAGATGAGGAGGCTGAGGCCCAGAGAGAAGAAATGATTTGCCCAAAGGCCATATTGGCAGTCAGTTATTGAGCCCAAGGACTGTGATGCTAAACTGCCAGACTGAAATACTCTGGACCTCAACCTCCTCATCAGTAAAATGAGGATAATTATCCTTTTCACCATCAGTACCTTGGGGCATTGAATGAGGAGAGCACTTTGTAAAGAGCAAGAGCAATGGGGCTTATTCATTCTCTGCATTTCTATAATGCACAGAGTTTTCTACAGCAGCTAATTTAGCACTCAGATCTCATATGGTCTTATACTCCTTCCCTATGGCTTTCTTGTCTCAGCTCACCCAACTAGGTCATAAACACAGCAGGGGGAGGGACTTCACCTTCACTTTGTCTCCTGCAGAGTTTGGGGCATAAGGCACGTGCTTAAAAAGCACATACCTATTAACTAGATTCAACCAGGACCCAGTTCCCAGGGTCCCAGGCAAGAGGGTAGCTAGAGGTGGTAATCTGAGAGCTCATTCTAACCTAGAGTTAGGAAAACCAAGGGATGGTGGCCCATGGGTGTTGGAGAGGAAGGACCCTGAAGTAAGGGAGTGAGAACAGGATAGGAAAGCCCAAGGGAAGGAGAGAAGAAGGGGTTGCTGTTCTTCCCCTCTCCCCTCTAAGTCTCACCACTGAAGGGTGCCCCGAAGACAGTGGCTACACCCACTGCTGCTGCAGCCACCAACAGCTCATTCTGTTTGATCTTGTTCTGGGGGGACAGGGGAGAAGAAAAACAGAGCTGAGGCATTGGTGGTCTTATCCCCTTCCCTGCTTCCAAACACCCCCAGTTCCAATTATCCCCATCCTAAGGTATAAGACTTAGAGACCTAGAACTAAAAGGAGGCTTTAGATCATTGAATGTCCAGGAAGCAAGAAATCTTAGAACACAAAATGTCAGGGCTGAGAGGAATGTTAGAAGAGACAATGTCAAAGCTCTAAGGGATCTTAGAACACAGAATATAAAAGAAATCCAAGAATATAAAATGCCACAGCACCCAAGAATAAAAAAATGGTGGAACAAAAAATATCAGATCAAGAAGAGATCTCAAAACACATAATATCAGATCTAGGAGAGATCTTAGAAGGGAGAATAACAGAGCTGGAAGGGACCTTGGGACACAGAATGTCAGATCTAGAAAGAAACATGAAATAGAGAATGTTTGAGACAGGAAGGCTGTACAGAGCCAGAAATAAACAGTTTAATCTGTAAATCCTATCAGATCCAGCTATGGCAGATGATTATAACTAATTGATGACTCCTTTCATTATTAAAAAGTTTTCCTGTGTAATAAATCATTTTAATTTAAAGAAAAGGGGGAAACATGTGGGAAGCCAATAAGAGAATAGATAAAAACCTGAGACTCCTCCTTTGACCCCTTTTGTGATCCTTGTGATTTCTTGTTGAAAAGTATTGTGGCCTTATTGAAAAGCTTAAGGTTCCTAGCGGGCCAGCATTTAAAAGGTTAACACTCTCCCCCTTTGGCCAGGAATGCAGCTGCCTGGTATAGCCAAGGCCAAAACCTTAGCAGGTGCAATTCAACCCTGAGAAAAATATTCCCCAACTTGGCTTTCTGATAAGAACCCAGTCAAAATTCAGCCTTGGCGTTGGCCTGTTCTAAAGCCAATGAGACCTTTTGTGTTTTGATATGACACAATTTATAACTTCTGTGCATCTGCAAAGTTTTGGGGGGGTTCTTTTGTGTGAAATGAGTCTTGAAATATATATAATAAACTTCATGCTCCTTGGAGACAGAGCTGGAAGCATGAGCTAAAAGATGTTGTGTCCCTTATTTCCTTATCAACTAAACTGTCCTTATCAAATTATCAGAGATGATAAAGAGATCTCAAGAGAAGGCCCTTAGCACACAGAATGTCAGAGCTAGGCCAGAACTTAGAGCACATAATATCAAGGTTGAACAGGGGCTCAAACTAATATGATCTTGCAGTTACCCTGAACTGTCCTACCTTTACCCTCTTTCACAGAATCTCCAGCTATATCTGAGGGATTTCTACAGAAGAGTCAAATCTCTAAAGAAGATGAGCATTACACCCCTGAAAGTTCCAGAACTTACCTCATACTCTCCAAGTGCTGAAATGCGCACCCTTCCCATGTAAGCAGCAATCATGCTGGTAAGATGTGTGAAGGGACCCTGGAAGGAGAAAAAAAGTAGATGAACACATGCCCTTTAAGAGTAGGCAGTCCCACACTTATCCCAGAGGCATATATAGAAAGTGTTCCCTGCCCACCCATCACTGCCTCTCCTATCCACCTACCACTTTGCCAAGGAAGATGGTGCTACCAGCTGCTAGGGTGCAACTGAGGCCCACCACTTTAGCCCCAAAGTTCTTGATGTCCAAGTAATCCTCCAGGATTATGCCTGATAAAATGACCTTCATTTCTGGGAGTCCGGAGCCTGACAGTAGGGAGAAAGTAAGGAGTAAGGAGGTAAGTGGTTTTATTGGTCCACTTAGAGATCCAAAAGGATGGAATCCTCTATCTACTGGTCACATGCCTGGGGCAAAAACTGAGAGGGCTGAGGGTGGTATTTCCTAATTCTCTCTGTTCCCACCATATGCACACATAAACCAACCTATAATTTCAGGGAAGGAATGTAGTATAGCCTCTGGAATCTGAGGACCTGTATTCAAATCCTACCTCTAGAATTTGACCACTCTAGCCCTCAGTTTTTCATCTGTAAAATGAGAGGGTTGGACTAGATGGCTTTTGAGGTTCTTTTGAGCTCTATAGCTATGCTCTCCTCACTTCACAGATGAAGAAACTGAGGCCTGGAGGAGTAAGTGACTTGCCTAAGGTCATACAGAAAAGGATCTGCATCTGGGGCCTCTGACTCTAAACCAGATCCTCTTTTTATGAAGACATCCTGGGCTCCTATAAAGACTGCTGCAATTAGGCCTCCTCCATTTATGCAACCTTCCAGCTTTACCACCCAAGTCACAGTATTACCTTGGTCAACATCCCCCAATATATTCTATCATGGTGCAGTAGATATATAGAATAGAAATCAAGAGACCTGAGTTCTGGGTCTAGTCCTGTCATTGGCTCAATATATGATCTTATCTTCAGTAAATCTTACCTCCACGCATCCCATTCCATAGTTTCCCAGTTTATAAAATGGAGATAATGATATTTATGTGACTTTCTTCACTGAGATGATATATTCAAAAACATCTTGCAAAGCATAAACCAATATGGAAACTCAAGATACTACCATTGGTAGGCAAGCATGGGGTAAGAAGGAACATGGGTTCCAGTGGACCTAGAGTCAGAACACCTAAGTTTCAATCTTGGCTTATACACTTATTAGTTGTTTGATTATGGCTAAACCACTATCCTTCCTTAAACCTCAGTTTCCTCCATAAAAAATTTGCTTACACCGCCTTCTTCACAGAGCATTCTATAGAAACATCACCTCATTATTATTATTATTGTTATTATCAATTTCACAAGAAGAAGGGGACTTCAGGTCATGTTTCTTACCTCCAGAGAAAGGGGTGATGCTCTGGGAAAAACCAGTAGAGAAAGAGACCAGGGCTATGGGATACACAGTCCAAGAAAGGTAACGAAGCAGATGGTTGTCTCCAATTTCTCGATACAGCCACATGTGTGCTAAAAGAGGATCATGGAGGTCACAGGGCCAAAAGGCCTTGCCAGCCTCCAGTGTGATGTTTGGGAAGATGCCTTTAGCTCTTGGCTTGAGTGGGTGAGTCAATGTCAAGAGTCACCAAGAACAGGATAATGTGGAGGCTGGGGACACAAGTGGTAATGAGGACATATGGTCAGCTTCCCTCTCAGGATGGGGGTGTCTGCCTATGACTTCAGGAATTATTTTGAGCAAGTCATTTTCCTTAACTAGATCTGTTTCCCCCTCCTTAAAATGGGGAAGACTGATGACTGGACATTCTGTGTTCTAAGATTACTGAATCCCTGAACTGGGGCTTCAGAGGCTATTTAGTCAAACTCCTACCAGAACAGGAATTTCCTCTGCAATATCCTTGACAAGTGGTTGACCAACTTTTGTTTGAAAACCTCTTGATGGGCAACTCACTACCTGATCCACCAGAGGCAGCCTAAGCTGCTTGAAGAGAGTTCTAATTGTTAGGAAGTTTTCTTTACATTAAGTCAAAATATGCTTCAATGAACTTCCAACCACTTGCAAATTCTTTCTACCCTCCGGAACCAAACAGAAGTCCTTAAATCCCTTTTGCATTGGACAGCTCTAAATATAGGGATTCCTTCCCCATCATGGGTTTCAACATATCACAGGGCAGCATAAGAAATTAAATGGAAATGGGGGGAGAAGTTTTATGGAAGCCGCAGATGACATGTGAAGGTCAGCAGATGACACAGAAAAAGGTTGGAAACTCAGAAATGCATCAAATGTATATATAGGTATCCCTTCTACATTGTAGTGGTTAGGGGTGTGGTTCCCCCCCAAATCTGTATAAAACTTTTTGGCTCTCCCTTTGTACCAGAAAGAGTCTGAAGTTTTTCTTTTTCTTTTATATGATATTTACAAGACTTTATTGTAAATTTTGAGCTAAGTATGTATTTTTGAGTTTCCAAACTTTTTTGTGTCTTCTGTGGGCCTTCATGTGTCTTCTGAAGCTTCCACAAAACTTGCCAAAAATTCCCATTTAATTTTGCATGCTGACCCTTGATATATCAAAACCATCATGGCAAAAGTCATGATGTGGAAGAGATATCTGTATGTTGTCATAAAATATCAATGAATGTTATCTTTTTATATAAATATGTAGTTTTTTATAGAGATAAAATAAGTAAAAAGTTAAACTTTGCAAAAATAACACAAAAGCTAGAATTGTAGAAAGATCTTAACACTGGCCTATATATAATGTATGACCTAATACTTAATCCAAATTTTATAATAAGGTGCTGTACAAACCCCATAAAAGACAAAGAAAAAACTCAGACTTCTTCTCTGGCATGAAAGGAAGGTCAAAATGCTTCATATGGATTTTCCAGATCTTGGGGCACTGCATCATTAACCTCCTCTAATATGGAAGGGATACCTGGCCTTGCAGACAGCTCTCATGTTCTCCCTTCATCTCCTATTCCCTAAGCTTCACAATCTTAGCTCCTTCAAACTCTTCTATCCTAACATAGTCTCCAGTCCTCCTGCCATCTTGCTTGCTTTCTGCTGAATTCGACCAGATTTGTCAATGTCCTTATCATCTGGCATCCAGAACTTCAACCAACAGCCCATCCCTACCCCCAACACACACAGAGACAGACTGTGACTCATCAGAGCAGAGTGTGGCACCGATGTTCTGTATTCTAACATTCTGTGTTCTAAGAGCATTCCTAGATGAAATATTTTATGTTCCAAGCCCAAGTTGTGACATTCTGTGTTCCAAAGTGTCTCCCAACTCTAACATTCCAAGTTCTCTCCCAGCTCTGACATTCTGGGTTCTAAGGTCTCTCCCAGCTCTGACATTCTGGGTTCTAAGCTCCCGCCCAGCTCTGACATTCTCTGTTCTAAGGTCTCTCCCAACTCTGACATTCTCTGTTCTAAGGTCCCTCCCAGCTCTGACATTCTCTATTCTAAGGTCCCTCCCAGCTCTGACATTCTCTGTTCTAAGGTCTCTCCCAGCTCTGGCATTCTGTGTTCTAAGGTCCCTCCCAGCTCTGACATTCCCTGTTCTAAGGTCTCTCCCAGCTCTGACATTCTCTGTTCTAAGCTCTCTCCCAGCTCTGACATTCTCTGTTCTAAGGTCTCTCCCAGCTCTGACATTCTCTGTTCTAAGATCTCTCCCAGCTCTGACATTCTCTGTTCTAAGGTTCCTCCCAGCTCTGATGTTCTTTGACTCTGAATCTACTCTAAAGCTACTCTTCTGGTAGGAAAGACCACCCATTGGGGGTGGGGTGATAAAAGGAAAGCAGAAGGGGCAGATAGCAATGATGTGAAGGGGGCTATGGCACGTTTCCCCACACCAAGAAGCCCAGCTGAAAGATGGTACCTACAAAGCCCCTGGGCCAGGACCTTCCCTCCACCCCAAAGAGACAGAAGGACTGCTCAGGCTGGCAATGCCTAAAGTTACCATGGACGACTCTGGAGACAATGAAGTCCATGGCAAAGCTGATGAGAGCCATGAGCACTCCTAGGCCAACCAAGAAATACCAGTCTTCACCCACCCGGAAGAGCTGTTTCTTCACTCTCTCTAGAAGATCTACAAAAATGGAAGAAGCATGGTCAAGATGAGAACATTCAGAGCATCGGGATCTGGGGGGATTGGAAGACAGTGGGCCAGGCTGTGAACCCCATGACAGAGCAGAAGTCTGGCCAGCACGAGGCCAATCGCAGTGAGGGAGAGGGAAGACAGGAGAAAGTCCGGGCCAAGGTGGTACAGCTTGCCAACCTTAGGGCAAATGTGTCTAGACTCAGGTTTGGGGGGGGCAGTGGGTATGGCTGGAGAGAGCAAACACTGTAGGGAGGCATCTTGCCAAGCTAAAGGTGGCACAACGGCAGGCACAATGCCAGGGCAGCTTTCGACCCAGTCTCAGGTCTGGGAGAGCCGGAGAGCATGAATGAGGGGAGCTAGGACTAGGCAAGGGCATGCTGCCAGGCTGGAGAAGGTGGCACGGTGGGAGATGCTGTGGCCAGCCAGCCGTGGGGTCATGCTTGCATGAAGACAGGTGCCATGGCTACTTGTGCCCCACACCCCAGAGCACTGCTAGGTTGGGCTATTTATAGCCTGATGAGGAAGAGGGAGGCAGCCCTCAGTGTCCACTCCTGCTTGTCATAAATCTCCTGGAGCCAGGGCTGCTGCTGCTGCTGCTGCTAAGAGCAAACAGGGAAGCAAGAGTCACCCCACAGGTGGGTCCTCCAAGTACAGAGAACACAACTAGGATTGGGAGACAAGGCTCTGTGGAGCAGCCAGGAGACAGAGGGAGCCTCTGCCCATCCCAGAGCCCAGCAGCTCTCTTCCTCACCAGGAAGCCTGGCTCCAAGCCCTTCCCTGACCCTGAGCCCTTCACCAAGTGCCCAGGGGAGTCTTGCCATCAAGGAGATGCATCTTTCCTGGCAGGTAGTAGTGACTCAATATAACTTACACACACATAGGCCCTCTATACCCTCAGGTTATCCTCTGTGCCCAGAATACCCATCTTTGCCACCTGAATTCCTACTCTCCTTAGAGGGCCAATTCTAAAGCCACCTCCTCTAGGAAGCCTCCTCTGATGTTGGCTTGGTATGATGCCAACAACAGTACTAGTATTTAGATAGCATTTTATGCACTTGCTCAGCACTTTACAGAGATTATTACCTCATTTGTTCTTCACAACAATGCTGGGAGATCAGTACTATTATTATTTCCATTTAGCAGGGGAAGAAACCGAGGCAGAGATGAAGTGACTTGCCCAGAGTCACGAAGCAGGTCAGTGTCTGAGGTTGAATTTGAACTCAGTTCTTCCTGCCTCCAGCTAGGACCAGCACTCTTTGACTTGTCCTACCACCCAGCTCTCTCTGTAGGGTTATAGAATGGAACCCCAAGTCCCTCCATGTGCATTGATCTGGTTTCTGAGATCCCCCCCAGCCATACCTCATTTGGGGACTCTCTAATGGACTTATACACTAATATTCTGTATCCAGGCTACAAGCAATGCCATCTTCTCTCCCTCCTAGACTGGAAGCTACTCGAGGGAAACCTCATCTTAACTGGCTCTGCTGCCCAGCCCTGAGCTCTGGGCTCTTGACAAAGAAGCAGGTCAGCCCAGGTTTGGCCAAGAGATCAGGCTGACCTTGCAGATAGAGAGCAGAGCCTGAGAGGCCCAAGATCTGAGTACCAGTCCTGCCTCTGACCTTCCCTGGCTGTGGGACCTTGGGCAAGACTCTCAGTGGCCCAGGCAATTTGATCAGAATGTGAAATTTCCAAGCAGCGGCCAATCTATACTGGCAAAGGGGGTTTCCTCACCTGGAAGTTCTCTACATAGATGAAATCACAGGTCAGGTCTCCCACCCTGGGAAAAAGTCATTGTCCAAACAATCTCTCTCTCTCTCTCCCCTGCTCCCCTCTCTCTATCTCTGTCTCTATCTCTGTCTCTCTGTCTCTCTCCTCTCTCTCCTGTTTCTCCCTCTCTGTCTCTCCCTTTCTCTCAGCTCTCTCTTTCCCTCTGTCTCTGTCCTATTCTCCTTTTCTTTCCCTTTCTCTCTTCTCTCTCCCTCTCTCCCTCTCCCTCTTTCCTCCTTCCCTCTTTCCCTCTCTTTTTCTCTCCTTTCTGTCTCTTCTCCCTTCCTCCCTCTCTCTCTCCCTCTTTCCTCCTCCCTCTTTCCCTCTCTTTCTCTCTCTCCTCTCTCTCTTCTCCCTTCCTCTCTCTCTCTCCTCTCTTCTCTCTTCCTCCCCTTCTTTCCGCCCTCTCTCTCCCTCTCTTCCTCCCTCTCACCTTCCCTATTTCTCTCCCTCCCTGTCTCTCTGTCTCTGTCTCTGTCTCTCTTTCTCTCTGTCTCTCTGTTCACCCCTCACTGGCCTTGGCTGTTTAGTGCCCCCAAGAAGAAGGAAGTAGAGTTTCAGGCTCTCTTGGCACATGAGGCCTCATGCCACCCGGCCTGCTGCTTAGAGCGACCACTGTGGTGCCACCCTGACTACTTTCCCAGAGAGGGGATGAGCACAAGTGGGTGAGGAGGCAACACCTCCCACTGCTCTGTGGTACCCCAAAAGCTTAGGCAGCCAAGGTGGGGGAGGAGGCAGAGAGGTGGGAGGCCAGATGATGCCTGACTCCAAAGGACAGAAACCTGTTACTGCTCCCTCCCTGTTCTTGCAGGCAACCTCAGCAAGTTGGGGAGCCCCCCTTTTCCTTATTCCCAGGAGATAGATGCCAGGCAGTGACAGTGCAGGGGGCAGATGAAAGGGGGCTGGCAGCTTGCCCGTCTGTCCAGCTCAGGGGCTGAGATTACAGGCTGGGTCCTAGGGGAGGGGATATTTTTAGGGGGTGAGGTGGCCCCAGATAGAGAGACAGAGAGAGAGTCAGGACAGGCCACTAAAAAAGGCAGCAGGGAATGGAATTCGTTGGAGGAGGAGGGCCAAAGAAAGCAATGCTGAGAGAGAGAAGTGGAGAGGTCAGAAGAAAAGGCAGGACCCAAACACCCCATGACCCTGGCCCTTGCTCCCTTGGAGGGTTTGGCTGTCTCTTACCTCTGATTCGGCGCTGGGCCCTGGGGCAGGGACCCCATAGCTCTTGCAAGGCCACAGGACTCCCTGAAGACCCCTCACGAAGTCCCACTAGATCTTCCATCACAGGACCCTGCTTGGATAGAGAGGAGAACCCCAGTGGGCAGCCCGCCCCCTCCCTGTACCCCTGAGAATTGTGCCTCCCTCTTTTTTTTTCAAACCCTTAACCTTCTCAGTATCAGCTCTAAGCCAGAAGAGCAGCAAAGGCTAGACAATGGGGGTTAAGTGACTTGTCCAGAGTCACACAGCTGGGAAGTATCTGAGACCAGATTTGAATCCAGGTCCTCCTGACTGTAGGCCTGGTCACTCTGTCCACTGGGCTCCCTGGCTGCCCCATGCCTCCCTCTTCTGATCCTGTGGTCTCCCTCTCCTAGCAGTGACCACCCTCTCACACCCCACCCCTAGCACCCCCCCAACTCAGCCAGTCTCCAGCCTGAAACCCAGCTCAGCTGGATCAAGGTGGAGCAGAAAGAAGGGCTGCTTTGCCAGGGACTTCTTTGGGCCTTAGGAGCCTCCTGGGAAACAGGAAGGGGCTGGAGCCAACCATTGCTGAGGCTCCTTCAGATCACACAGTCTCTGGTCTAAGAGTCTGGGATTCCGGCCCCCCATGGAAGGCCCATTTCAGAGCCTGCTCTGGTCAGTCTGTAGATTCCACAGAGGAGGATTCTGAGCTCGAGGACAGATGAGGAGGCGGCTTTGTGCTTCTGTGTATGTGGGTAGTGGGGGCAGCAGACAGCCCAGGACAATTCTCTGCATGTGCCCCTCTGGGCTGGCAGCAGGAAGAGCAGCCCTAACCTACAGAGTGGGCTCCCTGGGCCCCCTCTCTCCTCTGCCCCTGTCCCCTCTGCCCGACCCCCGGGACTGGCCTCCTGGCTCCCTCCTGGCTGTCTCTGCCCAGCCCAGACAGCCTCCTGGAGCAGAAGAGCTGTTAGACAGACTAGACTGGGTGCGGGAATAAAAGCAGACACCCCCTTCTTCCCAATGGAATGGGGGTGCAGCTTGGTGGGGATGGGGGGCAGTGGTCAGTGCTTGGGCAGGATCTAAAGGACAGCTCTGCCCACCTCCCCTCCAGCCCCTAGGGGAGAAGCCT
>NC_058132.1:49942730-49963987 GCF_016433145.1 Gracilinanus agilis
AGGCTTCTCCCCTAGGGGCTGGAGGGGAGGTGGGCAGAGCTGTCCTTTAGATCCTGCCCAAGCACTGACCACTGCCCCCCATCCCCACCAAGCTGCACCCCCATTCCATTGGGAAGAAGGGGGTGTCTGCTTTTATTCCCGCACCCAGTCTAGTCTGTCTAACAGCTCTTCTGCTCCAGGAGGCTGTCTGGGCTGGGCAGAGACAGCCAGGAGGGAGCTAGGAGGCCAGTCCCGGGGGTCGGGCAGAGGGGACAGGGGCAGAGGAGAGAGGGGGCCCAGGGAGCCCACTCTGTAGGTTAGGGCTGCTCTTCCTGCTGCCAGCCCAGAGGGGCACATGCAGAGAATTGTCCTGGGCTGTCTGCTGCCCCCACTACCCACATACACAGAAGCACAAAGCCGCCTCCTCATCTGTCCTCGAGCTCAGAATCCTCCTCTGTGGAATCTACAGACTGACCAGAGCAGGCTCTGAAATGGGCCTTCCATGGGGGGCCGGAATCCCAGACTCTTAGACCAGAGACTGTGTGATCTGAAGGAGCCTCAGCAATGGTTGGCTCCAGCCCCTTCCTGTTTCCCAGGAGGCTCCTAAGGCCCAAAGAAGTCCCTGGCAAAGCAGCCCTTCTTTCTGCTCCACCTTGATCCAGCTGAGCTGGGTTTCAGGCTGGAGACTGGCTGAGTTGGGGGGGTGCTAGGGGTGGGGTGTGAGAGGGTGGTCACTGCTAGGAGAGGGAGACCACAGGATCAGAAGAGGGAGGCATGGGGCAGCCAGGGAGCCCAGTGGACAGAGTGACCAGGCCTACAGTCAGGAGGACCTGGATTCAAATCTGGTCTCAGATACTTCCCAGCTGTGTGACTCTGGACAAGTCACTTAACCCCCATTGTCTAGCCTTTGCTGCTCTTCTGGCTTAGAGCTGATACTGAGAAGGTTAAGGGTTTGAAAAAAAAAGAGGGAGGCACAATTCTCAGGGGTACAGGGAGGGGGCGGGCTGCCCACTGGGGTTCTCCTCTCTATCCAAGCAGGGTCCTGTGATGGAAGATCTAGTGGGACTTCGTGAGGGGTCTTCAGGGAGTCCTGTGGCCTTGCAAGAGCTATGGGGTCCCTGCCCCAGGGCCCAGCGCCGAATCAGAGGTAAGAGGCAGCCAAACCCTCCAAGGGAGCAAGGGCCAGGGTCATGGGGTGTTTGGGTCCTGCCTTTTCTTCTGACCTCTCCACTTCTCTCTCCCAGCATTGCTTTCTTTGGCCCTCCCCCTCCAACGAATTCCATTCCCTGCTGCCTTTTTTAGTGGCCTGTCCTGACTCTCTCTGTCTCTCTATCTGGGGCCACCTCACCCCCTAAAAATATCCCCTCCCCTAGGACCCAGCCTGTAATCTCAGCCCCTGAGCTGGACAGACGGGCAAGCTGCCAGCCCCCTTTCATCTGCCCCCTGCACTGTCACTGCCTGGCATCTATCTCCTGGGAATAAGGAAAAGGGGGGCTCCCCAACTTGCTGAGGTTGCCTGCAAGAACAGGGAGGGAGCAGTAACAGGTTTCTGTCCTTTGGAGTCAGGCATCATCTGGCCTCCCACCTCTCTGCCTCCTCCCCCACCTTGGCTGCCTAAGCTTTTGGGGTACCACAGAGCAGTGGGAGGTGTTGCCTCCTCACCCACTTGTGCTCATCCCCTCTCTGGGAAAGTAGTCAGGGTGGCACCACAGTGGTCGCTCTAAGCAGCAGGCCAGGTGGCATGAGGCCTCATGTGCCAAGAGAGCCTGAAACTCTACTTCCTTCTTCTTGGGGGCACTAAACAGCCAAGGCCAGTGAGGGGTGAACAGAGAGACAGAGAGAAAGAGAGACAGAGACAGAGACAGAGAGACAGGGAGGGAGAGAAATAGGGAAGGTGAGAGGGAGGAAGAGAGGGAGAGAGAGGGCGGAAAGAAGGGGAGGAAGAGAGAAGAGAGGAGAGAGAGAGAGGAAGGGAGAAGAGAGAGAGGAGAGAGAGAAAGAGAGGGAAAGAGGGAGGAGGAAAGAGGGAGAGAGAGAGGGAGGAAGGGAGAAGAGACAGAAAGGAGAGAAAAAGAGAGGGAAAGAGGGAAGGAGGAAAGAGGGAGAGGGAGAGAGGGAGAGAGAAGAGAGAAAGGGAAAGAAAAGGAGAATAGGACAGAGACAGAGGGAAAGAGAGAGCTGAGAGAAAGGGAGAGACAGAGAGGGAGAAACAGGAGAGAGAGGAGAGAGACAGAGAGACAGAGATAGAGACAGAGATAGAGAGAGGGGAGCAGGGGAGAGAGAGAGAGAGATTGTTTGGACAATGACTTTTTCCCAGGGTGGGAGACCTGACCTGTGATTTCATCTATGTAGAGAACTTCCAGGTGAGGAAACCCCCTTTGCCAGTATAGATTGGCCGCTGCTTGGAAATTTCACATTCTGATCAAATTGCCTGGGCCACTGAGAGTCTTGCCCAAGGTCCCACAGCCAGGGAAGGTCAGAGGCAGGACTGGTACTCAGATCTTGGGCCTCTCAGGCTCTGCTCTCTATCTGCAAGGTCAGCCTGATCTCTTGGCCAAACCTGGGCTGACCTGCTTCTTTGTCAAGAGCCCAGAGCTCAGGGCTGGGCAGCAGAGCCAGTTAAGATGAGGTTTCCCTCGAGTAGCTTCCAGTCTAGGAGGGAGAGAAGATGGCATTGCTTGTAGCCTGGATACAGAATATTAGTGTATAAGTCCATTAGAGAGTCCCCAAATGAGGTATGGCTGGGGGGGATCTCAGAAACCAGATCAATGCACATGGAGGGACTTGGGGTTCCATTCTATAACCCTACAGAGAGAGCTGGGTGGTAGGACAAGTCAAAGAATGCTGGTCCTAGCTGGAGGCAGGAAGAACTGAGTTCAAATTCAACCTCAGACACTGACCTGCTTCGTGACTCTGGGCAAGTCACTTCATCTCTGCCTCGGTTTCTTCCCCTGCTAAATGGAAATAATAATAGTACTGATCTCCCAGCATTGTTGTGAAGAACAAATGAGGTAATAATCTCTGTAAAGTGCTGAGCAAGTGCATAAAATGCTATCTAAATACTAGTATTGTTGTTGGCATCATACCAAGCCAACATCAGAGGAGGCTTCCTAGAGGAGGTGGCTTTAGAATTGGCCCTCTAAGGAGAGTAGGAATTCAGGTGGCAAAGATGGGTATTCTGGGCACAGAGGATAACCTGAGGGTATAGAGGGCCTATGTGTGTGTAAGTTATATTGAGTCACTACTACCTGCCAGGAAAGATGCATCTCCTTGATGGCAGGACTCCCCTGGGCACTTGGTGAAGGGCTCAGGGTCAGGGAAGGGCTTGGAGCCAGGCTTCCTGGTGAGGAAGAGAGCTGCTGGGCTCTGGGATGGGCAGAGGCTCCCTCTGTCTCCTGGCTGCTCCACAGAGCCTTGTCTCCCAATCCTAGTTGTGTTCTCTGTACTTGGAGGACCCACCTGTGGGGTGACTCTTGCTTCCCTGTTTGCTCTTAGCAGCAGCAGCAGCAGCAGCCCTGGCTCCAGGAGATTTATGACAAGCAGGAGTGGACACTGAGGGCTGCCTCCCTCTTCCTCATCAGGCTATAAATAGCCCAACCTAGCAGTGCTCTGGGGTGTGGGGCACAAGTAGCCATGGCACCTGTCTTCATGCAAGCATGACCCCACGGCTGGCTGGCCACAGCATCTCCCACCGTGCCACCTTCTCCAGCCTGGCAGCATGCCCTTGCCTAGTCCTAGCTCCCCTCATTCATGCTCCCTGGCTCTCCCAGACCTGAGACTGGGTCGAAAGCTGCCCTGGCATTGTGCCTGCCGTTGTGCCACCTTTAGCTTGGCAAGATGCCTCCCTACAGTGTTTGCTCTCTCCAGCCATACCCACTGCCCCCCCCAAACCTGAGTCTAGACACATTTGCCCTAAGGTTGGCAAGCTGTACCACCTTGGCCCGGACTTTCTCCTGTCTTCCCTCTCCCTCACTGCGATTGGCCTCGTGCTGGCCAGACTTCTGCTCTGTCATGGGGTTCACAGCCTGGCCCACTGTCTTCCAATCCCCCCAGATCCCGATGCTCTGAATGTTCTCATCTTGACCATGCTTCTTCCATTTTTGTAGATCTTCTAGAGAGAGTGAAGAAACAGCTCTTCCGGGTGGGTGAAGACTGGTATTTCTTGGTTGGCCTAGGAGTGCTCATGGCTCTCATCAGCTTTGCCATGGACTTCATTGTCTCCAGAGTCGTCCATGGTAACTTTAGGCATTGCCAGCCTGAGCAGTCCTTCTGTCTCTTTGGGGTGGAGGGAAGGTCCTGGCCCAGGGGCTTTGTAGGTACCATCTTTCAGCTGGGCTTCTTGGTGTGGGGAAACGTGCCATAGCCCCCTTCACATCATTGCTATCTGCCCCTTCTGCTTTCCTTTTATCACCCCACCCCCAATGGGTGGTCTTTCCTACCAGAAGAGTAGCTTTAGAGTAGATTCAGAGTCAAAGAACATCAGAGCTGGGAGGAACCTTAGAACAGAGAATGTCAGAGCTGGGAGAGATCTTAGAACAGAGAATGTCAGAGCTGGGAGAGACCTTAGAACAGAGAATGTCAGAGCTGGGAGAGAGCTTAGAACAGAGAATGTCAGAGCTGGGAGAGACCTTAGAACAGGGAATGTCAGAGCTGGGAGGGACCTTAGAACACAGAATGCCAGAGCTGGGAGAGACCTTAGAACAGAGAATGTCAGAGCTGGGAGGGACCTTAGAATAGAGAATGTCAGAGCTGGGAGGGACCTTAGAACAGAGAATGTCAGAGTTGGGAGAGACCTTAGAACAGAGAATGTCAGAGCTGGGCGGGAGCTTAGAACCCAGAATGTCAGAGCTGGGAGAGACCTTAGAACCCAGAATGTCAGAGCTGGGAGAGAACTTGGAATGTTAGAGTTGGGAGACACTTTGGAACACAGAATGTCACAACTTGGGCTTGGAACATAAAATATTTCATCTAGGAATGCTCTTAGAACACAGAATGTTAGAATACAGAACATCGGTGCCACACTCTGCTCTGATGAGTCACAGTCTGTCTCTGTGTGTGTTGGGGGTAGGGATGGGCTGTTGGTTGAAGTTCTGGATGCCAGATGATAAGGACATTGACAAATCTGGTCGAATTCAGCAGAAAGCAAGCAAGATGGCAGGAGGACTGGAGACTATGTTAGGATAGAAGAGTTTGAAGGAGCTAAGATTGTGAAGCTTAGGGAATAGGAGATGAAGGGAGAACATGAGAGCTGTCTGCAAGGCCAGGTATCCCTTCCATATTAGAGGAGGTTAATGATGCAGTGCCCCAAGATCTGGAAAATCCATATGAAGCATTTTGACCTTCCTTTCATGCCAGAGAAGAAGTCTGAGTTTTTTCTTTGTCTTTTATGGGGTTTGTACAGCACCTTATTATAAAATTTGGATTAAGTATTAGGACATACATTATATATAGGCCAGTGTTAAGATCTTTCTACAATTCTAGCTTTTGTGTTATTTTTGCAAAGTTTAACTTTTTACTTATTTTATCTCTATAAAAAACTACATATTTATATAAAAAGATAACATTCATTGATATTTTATGACAACATACAGATATCTCTTCCACATCATGACTTTTGCCATGATGGTTTTGATATATCAAGGGTCAGCATGCAAAATTAAATGGGAATTTTTGGCAAGTTTTGTGGAAGCTTCAGAAGACACATGAAGGCCCACAGAAGACACAAAAAAGTTTGGAAACTCAAAAATACATACTTAGCTCAAAATTTACAATAAAGTCTTGTAAATATCATATAAAAGAAAAAGAAAAACTTCAGACTCTTTCTGGTACAAAGGGAGAGCCAAAAAGTTTTATACAGATTTGGGGGGGAACCACACCCCTAACCACTACAATGTAGAAGGGATACCTATATATACATTTGATGCATTTCTGAGTTTCCAACCTTTTTCTGTGTCATCTGCTGACCTTCACATGTCATCTGCGGCTTCCATAAAACTTCTCCCCCCATTTCCATTTAATTTCTTATGCTGCCCTGTGATATGTTGAAACCCATGATGGGGAAGGAATCCCTATATTTAGAGCTGTCCAATGCAAAAGGGATTTAAGGACTTCTGTTTGGTTCCGGAGGGTAGAAAGAATTTGCAAGTGGTTGGAAGTTCATTGAAGCATATTTTGACTTAATGTAAAGAAAACTTCCTAACAATTAGAACTCTCTTCAAGCAGCTTAGGCTGCCTCTGGTGGATCAGGTAGTGAGTTGCCTATCAAGAGGTTTTCAAACAAAAGTTGGTCAACCACTTGTCAAGGATATTGCAGAGGAAATTCCTGTTCTGGTAGGAGTTTGACTAAATAGCCTCTGAAGCCCCAGTTCAGGGATTCAGTAATCTTAGAACACAGAATGTCCAGTCATCAGTCTTCCCCATTTTAAGGAGGGGGAAACAGATCTAGTTAAGGAAAATGACTTGCTCAAAATAATTCCTGAAGTCATAGGCAGACACCCCCATCCTGAGAGGGAAGCTGACCATATGTCCTCATTACCACTTGTGTCCCCAGCCTCCACATTATCCTGTTCTTGGTGACTCTTGACATTGACTCACCCACTCAAGCTAAGAGCTAAAGGCATCTTCCCAAACATCACACTGGAGGCTGGCAAGGCCTTTTGGCCCTGTGACCTCCATGATCCTCTTTTAGCACACATGTGGCTGTATCGAGAAATTGGAGACAACCATCTGCTTCGTTACCTTTCTTGGACTGTGTATCCCATAGCCCTGGTCTCTTTCTCTACTGGTTTTTCCCAGAGCATCACCCCTTTCTCTGGAGGTAAGAAACATGACCTGAAGTCCCCTTCTTCTTGTGAAAGTGATAATAACAATAATAATAATGAGGTGATGTTTCTATAGAATGCTCTGTGAAGAAGGCGGTGTAAGTAAATTTTTTATGGAGGAAACTGAGGTTTAAGGAAGAATAGTGGTTTAGCCATAGTCAAACAACTAATAAGTGTATAAGCCAAGATTGAAACTTAGGTGTTCTGACTCTAGGCCCACTGGAACTCATGTTCCTTCTTACCCCATGCTTGCCTACCAATGGTAGTATCTTGAGTTTCCATATTGGTTTATGCTTTGCAAGATGTTTTTGAATATATCATCTCAGTGAAGAAAGTCACATAAATATCATTATCTCCATTTTATAAACTGGGAAGCTATGGAATGGGATGGGTGGAGGTAAGATTTACTGAAGATAAGATCATATATTGAGCCAATGACAGAACTAGACCCAGAACTCAGGTCTCTTGATTTCTATTCTATATATCTACTGCACCATGATAGAATATATTGGGGGATGCTGACCAAGGTGATACTGTGACTTGGGTGGTAAAGCTGGAAGGTTGCAGAAATGGAGGACGCCTAATTGCAGCAGTCTTTATAGGAGCCCAGGATGTCTTCATAAAAAGAGGATCTGGTTTAGAGTCAGAGGCCCCAGATGCAGATCCTTTTCTGTATGACCTTGGGCAAGTCACTTACTCCTCCAAGCCTCAGTTTCTTCATCTTTGAAGTGAGGAGAGCATAGCTATAGAGCTCAAAAGAACCTCAAAGACCATCTAGTCCAACCCTCTCATTTTACAGATGAAAAACTGAGGGCTAGAGTGGTCAAATTCTAGAGGTAGGTCCTCAGATTCCAGAGGCTATACTACATTCCTTCCCTGAAATTATAGGTTGGTTTATATGTGCATATGGTGGGAACAGAGAGAATTAGGAAATACCACCCTCAGCCCTCTCAGTTTTTGCCCCAGGCATGTGACCAGTAGATAGAGGATTCCACCCTTTTGGATCTCTAAGTGGACCAATAAAACCACTTACCTCCTTACTCCTTACTTTCTCCCTACTGTCAGGCTCCGGACTCCCAGAAATGAAGGTCATTTTATCAGGCATAATCCTGGAGGATTACTTGGACATCAAGAACTTTGGGGCTAAAGTGGTGGGCCTCAGTTGCACCCTAGCGGCTGGCAGCACCATCTTCCTTGGCAAAGTGGTAGGTGGATAGGAGAGGCAGTGATGGGTGGGCAGGGAACAATTTCTATATATGCCTCTGGGATAAGTGTGGGACTGCCTACTCTTAAAGGGCATGTGTTCATCTACTTTTTTTCTCCTTCCAGGGTCCCTTCACACATCTTACCAGCATGATTGCTGCTTACATGGGAAGGGTGCGCATTTCAGCACTTGGAGAGTATGAGGTAAGTTCTGGAACTTTCAGGGGTGTAATGCTCATCTTCTTTAGAGATTTGACTCTTCTGTAGAAATCCCTCAGATATAGCTGGAGATTCTGTGAAAGAGGGTAAAGGTAGGACAGTTCAGGGTAACTGCAAGATCATATTAGTTTGAGCCCCTGTTCAACCTTGATATTATGTGCTCTAAGTTCTGGCCTAGCTCTGACATTCTGTGTGCTAAGGGCCTTCTCTTGAGATCTCTTTATCATCTCTGATAATTTGATAAGGACAGTTTAGTTGATAAGGAAATAAGGGACACAACATCTTTTAGCTCATGCTTCCAGCTCTGTCTCCAAGGAGCATGAAGTTTATTATATATATTTCAAGACTCATTTCACACAAAAGAACCCCCCCAAAACTTTGCAGATGCACAGAAGTTATAAATTGTGTCATATCAAAACACAAAAGGTCTCATTGGCTTTAGAACAGGCCAACGCCAAGGCTGAATTTTGACTGGGTTCTTATCAGAAAGCCAAGTTGGGGAATATTTTTCTCAGGGTTGAATTGCACCTGCTAAGGTTTTGGCCTTGGCTATACCAGGCAGCTGCATTCCTGGCCAAAGGGGGAGAGTGTTAACCTTTTAAATGCTGGCCCGCTAGGAACCTTAAGCTCTTCAATAAGGCCACAATACTTTTCAACAAGAAATCACAAGGATCACAAAAGGGGTCAAAGGAGGAGTCTCAGGTTTTTATCTATTCTCTTATTGGCTTCCCACATGTTTCCCCCTTTTCTTTAAATTAAAATGATTTATTACACAGGAAAACTTTTTAATAATGAAAGGAGTCATCAATTAGTTATAATCATCAGCCATAGCTGGATCTGATAGGATTTACAGATTAAACTGTTTATTTCTGGCTCTGTACAGCCTTCCTGTCTCAAACATTCTCTATTTCATGTTTCTTTCTAGATCTGACATTCTTTGTCCCAAGGTCCCTTCCAGCTCTGTTATTCTCCCTTCTAAGATCTCTCCTAGATCTGATATTATGTGTTTTGAGATCTCTTCTTGATCTGATATTTTTTGTTCCACCATTTTTTTATTCTTGGGTGCTGTGGCATTTTATATTCTTGGATTTCTTTTATATTCTGTGTTCTAAGATCCCTTAGAGCTTTGACATTGTCTCTTCTAACATTCCTCTCAGCCCTGACATTTTGTGTTCTAAGATTTCTTGCTTCCTGGACATTCAATGATCTAAAGCCTCCTTTTAGTTCTAGGTCTCTAAGTCTTATACCTTAGGATGGGGATAATTGGAACTGGGGGTGTTTGGAAGCAGGGAAGGGGATAAGACCACCAATGCCTCAGCTCTGTTTTTCTTCTCCCCTGTCCCCCCAGAACAAGATCAAACAGAATGAGCTGTTGGTGGCTGCAGCAGCAGTGGGTGTAGCCACTGTCTTCGGGGCACCCTTCAGTGGTGAGACTTAGAGAGGAGAGGGGAAGAACAGCAACCCCTTCTTCTCCCCTTCCCTTGGGCTTTCCTATCCTGTTCTCACTCCCTTACTCCAGGGTCCTTCCTCTCCAACACCCATGGGCCACCATCCCTTGGTTTTCCTAACTCTGGGTTAGAATGAGCTCTCAGATTACCACCTCTACCCTCTTGCCTGGGACCCCGGGAACTGGGTCCTGGTTGAATCTAGTTAATAGGTATGTGCTTTTTAAGCACGTGCCTTATGCCCCAAACTCTGCAGGAGACAAAGTGAAGGTGAAGTCCCTCCCCCTGCTGTGTTTATAACCTAGTTGGGTGAGCTGAGACAAGAAAGCCACAGGGAAGCAGTATAAGACCATATGAGATCTGAGTGCTAAATTAGCTGCTGTAGAAAACTCTGTGCATTATAGAAATGCAGAGAATGAATAAGCCCCATTGCTCTTGCTCTTTACAAAGTGCTCTCCTCATTCAATGCCCCAAGGTACTGATGGTGAAAAGGATAATTATCCTCATTTTACTGATGAGGAGGTTGAGGTCCAGAGTATTTCAGTCTGGCAGTTTAGCATCACAGTCCTTGGGCTCAATAACTGACTGCCAATATGGCCTTTGGGCAAATCATTTCTTCTCTCTGGGCCTCAGCCTCCTCATCTGTAAAATAAAAGGGCTGGTCTTGAAGCCCTATAAGGTACCTTCATTTTCTAAAACTATGACCCTATGAGCCTACTACTCATCTGTAATTGCTGTGGTAGTGAGTGGTAGTGATGAGATTTAATCCCAGGTCCTCTGACTCTTAATGCATAGGAGAAGTGACTTCTCTAAGGTGACACAGCTAAATGCAGGGCCAGAGATAGAGAGCTGGCTAGCTTTGGAAGTCACTTGAGTGCCAATCCTGGTTCTTCTACTCCTACATGTTTAACCTTAGGGAAGCCACTTCATCTCTCTAGGTCTCAGTTTCCTCATCTGTAAAATGATGGGATTGCATCTGATGACCTTGAAGGTCCCTTCCTTCCAACTCTAAATCTATGACTTGATCATTTAAACTAGTATTTTCTAACTCTAGGCTCAGGGTTCTCTCTGCTACACTTTGAAGAGGGTTTAATCAGAGAAGGCTTCCTGGGGAAGGTGGGATTTGAGCCACTGACTCTAGGGTCCTCTTTATTTCTCTTTTCCATCAGGGAGTGGGAAGGAGGCTTCCTCTTCTAGCTGGGAACTTCTACTGGGGTGCTTTGGGGTAAGATGGGTGCCATTAGCTCAGAGATCCGGTGGAGAGGATGGTTTGAGCCTCTTGTGGCTGGTCCCTCCCTGCACAGGGGTCCTGTTCAGCATCGAGGTCATGTCCTCCCACTTTGCTGTATGGGATTACTGGAGAGGCTTCTTCTCTGCGGTCTGTGGTGCCTTCATGTTCCGTCTCCTGGCTGTCTTCAACAGTGAGCAAGGTGAGCAGAAATTGAGAATCTCCATAGAGGGACTGTTTTCTGGGGAAAAGTCCTAAGAGCTACATGTTTGGAGCTACTGGATGTGTTTCTCCACTATTGAATCTAGGGTCTTCTTTGTCTTCTTCTTTATTTTAACCCTTACTTTCTGTCTTAGTAACTACCATTTCTAAGACAGATGGGCAAGAGTTTGGCAGTTGGGGTGAAGTAACTTGCCTAGGGTCACACAGTTAGGAAGGGTCTGAGGACAGAGTTGAACCCAGGTCCTTCTGACTCTGGACCTGACTTTCTAATCCACTGAGCCATCTAGCTGCCCAGGACCTTCTTTAAGCAGGTAGAAGAGGGATTTGACTTGTGCTGCATGGCCCCAGAGGGTAGAACCAGGAGAAATGATTCAGGAGAAGGGACAAAGGAACCCACAGAGGTTTGATGTCAGAAAAAAGGTCAGAACCATTAGGGCTAGCTCCAAGTAGAATGGGATTCCTTGGAGAAGGCAGGTAGTGAGTTCCTCATCTTTGAAACTTTCCACTCAGAAGCTAAACAACTGTTTGTTTAGGATATAGTAGAAGATTTACCTGCTCAGTTATTTAAGCTGATCTTGATGCCTTTAAAAAAAAACAAAACCCTTACCTTCTGTCTTAGAATCAAAATTGAGTATTGGTTCCAAGGCAGAAGAATGGTAAGGGCTAGATATTAGGGTTAAGTGACTTGCTCAGGGTCACACACTGCTAGGAAGTACTTGAGGTCAAACTGGAACCCAGGTCCTCCCAACTCTAAACCTGGCACTCTTCCACTATGCTACCTAGGTGCCCCCTACATGCCTTCTAAGGCTTCTTCCAGTTCTGAGATCCTATGGGAACAGTGAAACACAAGGTCAACAGGAGTCAAGATGTATGAGATCTTGAATGCCAGGCTAAAGGGTTTTGGAGATTCCATGTTGGTGGAGAAGACACCACTGCAAGTGCTTGAGAAGTAGTGGTGGGGTAGAGGCAGGGTACAGCAAGCCAAAGGTGGGAGGTGTGACTCCTCTCCACCCCACCTTTCTCCTAGAGACCATCGCTTCCCTCTTCAAGACGAGATTCCGGGTAGATATACCCTTCGACCTACCAGAGATCTTCTTCTTTGTACTGCTTGGGTGAGTAGGCATAAAAAGGAGCAGAGACCCAGAAGGGTGAGTGGGCTCTGGGCTGGGAACTGGGGCTCCTAGCAGGAAAGTTATTCCCAGAACAAGCCTCCTCTCCTTCAGGGTGCTCCTGTCAGTCCCCTCAGGTTCCTCAAGGAACCTCTGTAGATGCCACTATGAAGCCCAGCTCTATGGAGACAAGAGGGTGATAGTCCTGCTGACTTATTTCTGGGGTTCCCCAGGCAGGGAGAGAGGGAGGGGATCTAGGCTGGGCTCAGGGCTCCTCTTGGCCTCTCCTTTCAGGTTTATCTGTGGGATCATGAGCTGTGCCTACCTCTTCTGCCATCGCAAATTTGTGTTGTTTATTCAAACCAACTGGATTACCAAAAAGCTGCTTGCCACAGAGTATGAACCAGAATGGTGGTAGGGGGTTGGCAAGAGGTGGGCATGGGACGGTGTTTTCTGCTAAAAGTCTTCCTCAGTCTTGAGTCCCTAGTCCTGATCAGTTCTTACTCAAGGACCTAGCCTAATCAATCAATCAATCAGCATGTATTAAGCACCTACTATGTGCCAGGCATTGTCCTAAGTGCTGGGTATACAAAGAGAAGCAAAAACTGTCCCTGCCCCTCACATTCTAATGGGAGAAAACGAAGACAGGTAGATGGGACCCAGAAAGTGGGGTGAACCAGGAACTTGCCCAGTTAGTCAGTCAAGAAGCATTTATGGTTGAATGGATGCCATATCCAGTGCTAAGGACCAGGATACACTTGTAGTTCTTCATCTGAATGTGGGTAGCGTTCCTTTCCATAAATCTTTCAGAATTGCCTTGGGTCATTGCATTGCTGCTAGTACAGAAGTCCATTACATTCTATTGTACCACAGTATATCAGTCTCTGTGTACAATGTTCTTCTGGCTCTGCTCCTTTTGCTCTGCATCAATTCCTGGAGGTCTTTCCAGTTCACATGGAATTCCTCCACTTTATTATTCCTTTGAGCACAGTAGTATTCCATCACCAGCATATACCACAATTTGTTCAACCATTCCCCAATTGAAGGGCATCCCCTCATTTTCCATTTTTTTGCCACCACACTTTGCTCTCTCTTCCAGAAAACCTCTGTACTCAGCCCTGGCAGCACTGGTGCTGGCTTCCATCACCTACCCACACAGCCTGGGGAGATTCATGGCATCCAGGGTAAGAGGGAAATGAGGAGACTGAAATGAGTCCCCTTACCCTAACTCTAATGCTCTCCCTCCCCTCATATCTCATCAGGGTTCATTATTACCGAGAAGTATGAGCTAGGCTCTCTCCCCTCAAAGAGCTTACAGTCTAGGTGGAGAGATAGGACTAAAAGTAGGTACCAATTACACCACACAGTGCATGCTTAGTGACAATTGAGGGGAAGAGAAGGAAACATTTATTTATTAAGCTCCTGCTATGTGCCAGACACTTGATAAGCCTTTTACAAATATTATCTGAAGGGCAGCTAGATGGCACAGTAGATAGAGCACCAGATCTTGAACTGGAAGGACCTGAGTTTACATTTCCTACCTGTATAACCTTGGGTAAGTCACTTAACCCCCATTGCCTAGCCCTTACCTCTCTTCTGCCTTAGAACTGATACCTATTATGGGTTCTAAGGGAAAAGGAAAAATAAATGTTATCTCATTTGATCCTTATAACAACTCTGTGAAGGAGGTTTTACTATTATCCCCATTTTATAATTGAGGAAACTGAGGCAGACAGGTAAAGTGATTTGTCCAGAACCACATAGCTAATAAATATCTGATGCTGGATTTGAGCTCAGGTCTTTCTAACTGCTTCTAGGTGTGAGGAGCACAGACAGTGATGGGTACAATAGTTCAGAGGAAGTCAAGATCACTGTGAGCAGGGGTCAGGAGGAGTGGCCAGGGAAGGCTCTCTGGAGGAGTTTGGAGACTCTGGGAGGGGGAGATATAAAGAAAGAGAGGAAGGTATGGGGGAAGCAAAGAAGGACATCTATTCAGTGATTATTTTTCCCATCTCTACCCCCAGTTGTCTATGAATTTGTACTTGAATTCACTGCTTGACAACCGATCCTGGGCTCTGCTATCCCGGAATTCTACCCCTGAATGGCCCCAAGAAGTAGATCCCCAAAACCTGTGGTTTGAATGGTACCATCCCCAGTTTACCATCTTTGGCACCCTTTGCTTCTTCCTGGCCATGAAGGTAAGTGTCCCACCTCTGCCCCCTTGACTTCCTTGTCACCTAAGTCTAACCTGGTACTTCCCCAACTCTTCCCCCCACTTACTTCCCTGACCACTCAGGGCTGCTGTGGTTTAGGTTGCATATGTGGGTGGGCTTGGGGAAAGACCTAGGGCTCTGGGGCCAGAGAACATGGGTTAGAAACCCAGCTCTGAAACCCAGTTCTTGACCCTAGCCAAGTCATTTCATTCCCTGGGACTCCTTTCCTCATCTGCACCACAAGTGGATTGGAGCTCGTGGCCTCTGGGTTCCTGCCAGCTTTAGATGTGTGCTCTAATGAGCCAATGCACTATTCAGAGAGATGAGGTGGATGACCTCCACGTGGGTGTTGGGCCTCTTGGTACTGTTCTTTGCACTACCAGGGCCATGTGGAAAGGAGGACATGACTTGGACATGCATTGCCTGTCCCCAGCCTCCTCCATCATGGCACATTTCCCTATCCTACCCTACACCCATTATCCTGCCTGCTTCCAGCCCAAGATCTTCCCTCCCTTCAGCCCTCTCTCCCTCCCTCCTCCCCATCTCCCACCTACTAGGCCTGCCCCCTAGACTAGCCTGCTGTTACCCCGGGGCCCTCACTCTGCCCACAGTTTTGGATGCTGATTCTGGCTACTACGATTCCTATGCCAGCTGGGTACTTCATGCCTGTATTTATCTATGGTGAGTCTAGAGGGCCCAGAGGGGGTTGGTACTGTCTGTTCCTTAACTTGCACAGGTGCTTTCCCTTTGCCCTTTATGTGTAGAAGAGGCCTGAAACCTAGAAATGCCCTGGAAGTCATTCATTGACTCTGCAAACCTTTGTAGAAGAGGTCCCATGAATTAGAAATAGTGTGAGGCATTAGGAAAGCTTTAAAGATGCAACTTTAGGTCCTTTAACAGAGGTAGAGCATCCAGAATGAGGGAGGGGATAAGTCCCCATGCACTGTGTCCTAGTCAAACCTAGAACATTCTATTCAATTCTGAGTACCACATTACAGAGAAAATGTCAACATGGAGCATATCCCAGGGGCAGCTAGGAAGCTCAGTGGATAGAGAGTGGATAGAGAACCCGAGAGGTTCTAGTTTTGAATTTGATCCCAGACAGTTCCTGACTGGGTGACTCTGAATAAATCACTTAACCCCAATTGCCTAGCCCTCCCCACTCTTCTCCCTTGGAGCCTAAACACAGCAGTGATTCTAAGATGGAAGGTGAAGAAAACCTAAAACAACAT
This sequence comes from Gracilinanus agilis, assembly GCF_016433145.1. Lineage (NCBI taxonomy): Eukaryota > Metazoa > Chordata > Mammalia > Didelphimorphia > Didelphidae > Gracilinanus > Gracilinanus agilis. The sequence continues at coordinate 49,958,402 of NC_058132.1, forward strand.
GGCACATATCTCAAGGAAGCCAACCAGAGTGCTGAGGAGATGACCAGAGATGTTGCTATTCTAGGACTGGTTGAAGGAACTGGGGATGTTTAACTTAGAGAAGAAAAGGCTCAGGCACATCATGCATGATAACTGTCTTCAAGTATTTGTAGGGCTGTCCCCTGAGAGGAGGAAAACCTATTTTGCTTGGCTCCAAGGGGAGAAATTAAGGAACAATGTATGGAGAGTATGGAAAGACAAATCTCATTTTCTTGTAAGGGAAACCTTGTTGACGTTGGGAGATGTCCAAAAGTGGAAACTCAGGAAGTTGCAGGATCCCATTCTCTGGAAATCCTTTATCACAGATTGGATAGCTTCAGGTGGGGGTTGAAGGTTGTGATGGTGGTGGTGGTATGATCGAGGGGACTCTTGCACTAGCAGAATGGACTAGACACCAGAGTGGAAAGAAGTCTGGGCTTAGAGGCAGGAAATCTTAGGGATGCTCCTGTCTCAGACACTCAGCTGGGCGATCCTGTCTTTCATTTTCCTCATCTGTAAATATGAGGAATGGACTGAATGATATCTAAGGTCTCTTTCAGCTTTAAAGCTATGACCCTACATGGGACCATGGGCAAGTTACTTAAACTTAATTAATAGACCTGTTTTCCCATCTGTAAAATAAAGGGGTTAGATTTAGTGCTTTTCCAAATCCTTTCAAACTCTTAAAGCTATGAGTTTATATTTCTGTGATTCCAAGGAGTAGAGCTCTGGAGAATTTCCTGCTTGAGGCTATTCTCTGTTCTTTTCTTTTTTTTTTTTAAACCTCTCTGTTAGAATGGATACTAAGTATTGATTCCAAGGAAGAAGAGTGATAAGGGCTAGGCAACTGAGGTTAAGTGACTTGTCCAGGATCACACAGCTAGGAAATGTAATGATAGATTTGAACCTCCTAACCCTAGGCCTGGTGCTCAAACCACTGAGCCACCTAGCTGTCCCTCTATTATTTTATCTTAAGGATGGTTTGGGTACATGAAAAGCTATTGAGGACTCTTGGGCAGTAGGTCAGATCCTGCCTCACTTCTCAACCATTTTCCAACCTTTGCCAGGGGCTGCCATTGGACGAATTTTTGGTGAGATCCTAGCCTTTATCTTCCCAGAAGGCATCAGGACAGATGATGGGGTCAACAATGTCATCATACCTGGTGCATATGCCCTGGCAGGTAAATCTCCCCACGTGACCAAAGAACATCAGCCATGCCTGAGCCTTTGGGGCAGTTTAAGGAGCACCTAGCCATGGTTAGGGATTCATAAACAAGATATAGCATGCTGTGCCAGGCCTGAGAGGCACAGGAATCTGAACCTGGGACAGGCTCAGGCCAAAGGTCTTCCATGGAAATGGTCTGAAGCCAATCCTGGTGAAGAAAAAAAAGTCCTTTTCAAAGTTTCCTCCTATTTCTGGGAGCTTCTCAGCCTCTCTCTTACTTGAGTCTTAGGTCCTGGGTATTGACTTCTCTCTGCTACCCTTTTTATAAAAAAAGAAAATCCTTACCTTCTGTCTTTGGAGCAATACCAAGTATTGGTTCCAGGGTAAAAGAATGGTAAGGGTTAGGCAATTGGGGTTAAGTGATTGCCCAGGGTTACATAGCTCAGTCTAAGACCAGATTTGAATCTAGGACCTCCCATCTCCAGACCTAGATCTCTATCTATTGAGATGTATTGCTGGTCTTAAACCCATAAATTCTAGGAGACAGAGAGGAGGTTTGGTTTGGGGATCTGGATCTGACTCCCATCTTAGTTCATGGACTGTTTTTCCACCATCTCCTTGACAGGAGCTGCTGCCTTCTCAGGAGCTGTGACTCATACCATCTCTACAGCCTTGCTGGCCTTTGAGCTCACAGGCCAGTTTGTCCATGTGCTGCCTGTCTTGATGGCTGTACTTATGGCCAATGCTGTGGCTCAGAAGTGCCAGCCCTCCTTCTATGAGAACATTATTATTGCTAAGAAGCTACCATATTTGCCTCGGGTCAGAGGTCGAAAACTCAAGTGAGTCCTAACCATTGCTAGCTGGTGGGGTGGGAGGAAGGCATGAGAGTCTCTCACAGCAGGGCTTGTCCCAGCAAGAACCCTGGAGTAGAGGCTAAGGACCGGGGCCCAGGCTCCATTTCTGCCACTGTCTTTCCTCTGCTCCTCAGTGTTCTCATCTGTAGAATGAGTGAGTTGGACTAGACAGCCTCTAAAGTCTTGTCTAGCTCTAGAACCATTATCTTACAATCCTCCTGGTTCTGATATTCTGTCTTCTGTAAGAGCTTCCCTAGCTCTGACATTCTCTGTTCTAAAGTTGCTCCCAGCTTGGTCATTCTCTGTTCTAAGGATCCTCCCAGTTATAATATTCTGGGTTCTAAGGGCCCTCCCAGCTCAGTCTGTTCTAAGGACTCTTCCAACTTTAATCATCCTTACTCAGCTCTGGTGATCCTTTACATCTTCTGTCTCTGATCTAAACTCAAAGGAGTTTTTTCCCTCTTGGACATGGTACTCTCCTCTCCCAGATTCCAATGGCCACAAAAAAGTTGTATTTCTGCCTAAGGGGTCAGTCCTTGCTACTTCCCTGACTGGGTCTCCTTTGTCCTCAGCTCCCACCAGGTGACCGCTGAACTTTTCATGAACCCAGATATCACCACATTGGCCAAAGATTCCACCTTGGATGAGGTAGTCAAGACTGTGACCTCCTCAGGAGCTGCTGAGTACCCACTGGTGGAGAGTGAAGGTGACCTTTGAGAGGGAGAGGGCTGGGCAGGGTACTCCCTTTATTTTTCCTCTATTTTCTTGCCCTAGAGGAGAGCAGGCTGGAGATGGAAGAAGGAGAATTCCTGGTTAAGCACCTATTGTATACAAGGTGGTCAACATCAGGCTACCAGAGTAATCTCTGAATGTGCCCATGAGGAGTTTATGATCTGATGGAGAGAAGGATAAGTACCCATATAACTAGGATACAAGGAGAGTGAGGTTAGGAGGTCTAAATTTTATAGTAATTTTAATCAGAGGACCTGAATTCAAATCCCACTTGAGATGCCATCTGCATTGGGGACCTCATTGAGTTATTTAAACTTCTATTTATTTCTTTGAAATGAAGGAGTTAGACTTGATGGCCTCCTACCTCTGCATCTATGGTTCTAAGTCTCTAAAATTTCCTGGTCCTCAAGTTTCTTCCTTGAAGGAGGTTGAACTAGGTGCCCCTCAGGGACCTTTTTGTCTCTGTATTTTGTGTTAGTACCCTTTGGGCTTAATGGTGTAATAAAGAATTCAAAGAGGGAGAAACTACCTTTATCCTGATAGAAAAGAAGGCTAGACAGGGAAGCCTTCATGGGGCAGTCCCTGGTATCTGATTTGAATCTTGAAGGAAGGAAAGGATTTCCACAGATGGAGATGGGAAGTTTATTCTAGTGTGGTGGTGGCCTAGTACACAGGATTAGCCTTTCTCTTCATTTCTGAGGGCAGTGGTAGGTAGGAGCAGTAGGTAGTGTCAGAATTTATTTTTCATATGCTGTATTATTTTTATATCATCATCCTGGATTATAAAGACTCTACATCAATTCCTATATATTAGGGAGAATTCCTGAGTATAGATTTTTAAATTCTCTTTGTCCTGAAGAATGTGGTCCTTTCATAGACTCTGGCTAACAGGAAAGTTCTGCAATGATACTTTACTGGGATACACGCAGAATTTCACCTATTAGGTTACAGAAGGTTTGAGGGTCTGATGGACCATCTTCTAATTAGCTGATTGCCAACTAAAGATATCTTGGGATGTTCAAAGGAGGAGATGAAAAATGAGCTTCTCAAAATGCAAATGGGTACCTGAGCTGGGATCTTCCATTTGTTTGATGATGGTCAAGTCATTTGAACACAAATAGGATGTCTTGTCTAGTTTCTGAATGACGAGGAACCAACATGAGGGCAAGGGAAGGTAAATGACTTGACCAGATTCTCATAGGTTGAGACACAAGGGAAAGAGTCAAGATTTGAAAACAGGTCCCCAGCATCAAATTCAACATTTGTATCACTGTTTCATTCTTCCTCCCCCAAAGTTACAATTTTACATTGTGCTTTCAGGTTTATAGAGGATTGGAAAGGCTATTTGATCAGTGGTATGAGGGAAACATTAAAGAGAGAATAGATGGGAGGCAGGAAAGCCAACTAAAGAGGCTAAGGAATAACTAGGTGAATTCTATTCCAGTTGTAAAACTATGAAAAATTTACATATCACCTTTCAATTTGTTTCATTCAATATCAGATGAGGAGATTGGACTATATCAAAGGTAACAAACACAGCATTGCCTACAAGAACCAAATTAGACTAAAATGGAATTGGGAAATCTTTAACAAAAAATGCAATAGAATGTAGATAATGTAGATATATGCTTTTCTAAGTTAAGATGTATCTCAATGTATCATTTGATGGCCACCATTTCTACTTGAGTTTGACACCACTGGACAAGAAGATCACAAGTTCCCTTCTGGCTCTGATATTCTATAAGTCTAAACTATGGCTAGTAAGGCTGGTAAGAGCCTGGAAAAAAAGCACACTGAGTCTTTATATAAAGGTCCCATTCACCTTTAATTCTCTATCTCCTGAACCCTTCTCAATGGACTATCCTACCTTCTCCTGCTGCCTAAAACTCCAACTGTTCTTCTGATATATTGTCCTGACCTGTTTCTTCATTCAGTTTCATTGACAATTAACCTCAACCAAATGCTCCTCTCTCCTCCATCCCTTTTTCTTTCCTGGTTCAGAATCCCAGGTCTTGGTGGGCATAATACATAGGGTTCACCTGTTGCCCTTACTTCAGGCAGAGTCAACTATCCTGGCATCCAGGCACCAGGTAGGTGAAGGTGCTGGAGGTAATGACCAAACCTAGCCACCTACCCAAGGAGAGGATGGTGGGAGAAGACATCCAAGTTAATCTTCCAAAGGAGGAAGCCTTATGTGAAGAGAAGAGAGAAGACTGAGACTAGGTTGGGGCTTGAGGAATGGGGTTGGCAGACTCCAGAAGGTAGGGGTGTGTGTGTGTGTGTGTGTGTGTGTGTGTGAGTGTGTATAGGATGGGCTCAGATATGGAGGTGTAGGGGACCTTCCCACCCCCACCCCCAACTTGCAAACTATCCAAAAGTTCCACTAAGGCTAGACAGTGTGGTATAATACATCCAAAATTTTCACTGGATTTAGGAAGACTAGGGCTGAAGTCCAACCTCTGAGAAAATATGGATTATATGACTCTGGGCAAGTCACTTAATCTCTTCATTGCCCAGATTGGTTCTTAAATTGCTAGAGACTGTATTAGCTCCATATTCTCTATCAGGAGCTCCCTAGATGATGAAATCACAGGAAAAGAAGGAAAGAAATGAAGAAGAAGGAGGAGGAGAAAGAGAAAGAGAAGGAGGAGAAGAAGGAGAAGGGGGATGAGGAGGAAGAGGAAGAGGAGAAGGAGGAGGAGGAGGAGGAGGAGGAGAAGGAGAAGGAGAAGGAGAAGGAGAAGGAGAAGGAGAAGGAGAAGGAGAAGGAGAAGGAGAAGGAGAAGGAGAAGAAGAAGAAGAAGAAGAAGAAGAAGA
>NC_058132.1:49964074-49966346 GCF_016433145.1 Gracilinanus agilis
AAGAAGAAGGGAAAAAAGGAAGGAAAGAAGAGGGGATGGAGGATGGAAAGAAGAGAAAGAGAAAAAGAAGGAATAAAAAGACAGAAGGAAAAAGAAAAAAGAAAAGGAAGGAAGGAGGAAAGGAAAGACAGAGGGAAAGATGGAAGGAATGAAAGAAAGGAGGGAGGAAACTCTATCATGTCCTTTCTATCTAGTTTTGTCTGGCTGGGGGTAGGGTAGGAAGGACATTTTGGCTACCACTCCCTTACTGCTCACTTCCTCACCTTACCAGTGTCGTCTCCATGAGGTCCTGGCTGGGGCCTGTCCTGTGGAGCCTGTGACCCTCCAGCTGTCACCCCAGACCTCCCTACACCAGGTAACTAACTGGACATGTCCTAGGGGATGCCAGAGAGTAGTGTACTAGGAGGAATGTGTTTTCAGATATGGTTCAGAACTCAGTGAAGGTGGTGAGTGGGGTCTAGTCTTAAAAGAAGCTGGATTCCAGGTGCAGCCTTGTTCAGACACTTCCTAGCTATGTGACTCTGGGCAAGTCACTTAACCCTGTCTGCCTGTTTTCTCAGTTGTGAACTGGGGATTTGAATGCAAGTCTTCCTGACTCCAAATCCAGTACCCTATGCATTGTATACCCCACCCCAGAACTCCACCTCTACCTTCTCTGTATAGATTGTTATCTACCCTCTATCTGCCTTGTAGCTACCTAATTATTTATGTCTACCCCATTAGAGAATGAGGTCCTTGAGGGCAGGGAAAGTTTTCCCCTTTCTTTGTACCCATGGTGCTTGGCATAGCACCTGGCACACAGTAGGTACTCAATAAGTGCTTGCTGTCATGGAGTCAAGGACCTGTCCTAGGTCAGAAGTAAGGACCTCCTCAAGTCTGTACACTTTAGTCTTTGGGCAAATTATCTCAACTTTCTGGTTCTCTGTCCACCTCTGCAAAATTGGGGGGCAGGTGGGGCTTCTAAGGTCCCTTCTCCCCCTACACCCTGGGTCCAATTCTCAGCCTCCCAATTGCCTATATCTGGGAAGGTTTTTATGTGGGATCAGGTTGACCTCTGGTGGTGAGTTTGGAAATTATAGGACAATGTGCTCATTCCTTCACCACTACCCTTAACTCTTCAAATTGGGGAAATTGAGGAACAGTATGAATGAGAGGCTTGTTCAAGAGACCCTAAGAGTCCTTTCTCTTATAGTTGTTTAGTTTTCCCATGGGGCTTTGTTAGATTCAACCTTCCAGGATCCCTGCCATTTCCCACCCTTTGCAATATTGAACTTATCTCTCTTTCCCCAGGTTCACCACCTTTTTGAAATCTTGAAAATGGAGAGGATTTTGGTGACATCATTGGGTCGAGTTGTGGGTTTCATCTCCTGGGTGGAGGTACCAGGGAAGGGGAAGGGAGGAACTAGACAGAAGTAGACAGTGATTTGAAGGAACTCCAATGGGTCAGTTGGGATACTGTCCCATGGAGTCTCTAGGCTAACTCCTTGTCCAAAGGCAACTCGGGTCTCAGGGGTTCCCAGGAAGAATTCAACTCCAAGATTTGGTTCTAGTTCCAGGCAAGGTCAAGAGAAAAAGTATTCCAGAAGTTGGGGATAGAGAGGCGCCATTATTTGGTCTTTGAGTAATGTCCTTTATCCCCAAACAACCCATATCAATCTTTTTCTCTTTTCCTCTAGTTGAAGAAAGCCATTGCTGAGCTGGCAAACCCCCCAACTCCTAAATAAGGTGGTGTGGTGGAGGAGAAAGGTGTGGAATCCACCAGCCTCATACTGTTGGCTTGATCAAAGTACCAGGCTATTGCTGCTTCTACCACTCTAGGACAACACCCTATGATATTGGTGTCCCCAGTGGCCCTTAGGCTCAAAGCATTCTCAGTTCCCTGACACAAACCCACCCCTAAGCCTAGTCCTTTCTTTATTGTGTCATTAGATATCATCCTCAGAGGTGATCTTACCCAGTTCAGTAAGCTTCTTGAGAGTAGAATCATTTTTTCATTTTGCTTTTAGAGTCCCTTTTTCTAGCTCTGTGCCTTATACATGCCTAATAAATTCTTGGTGAATTAAGTGGAATACCCTCATTTTCCAAATTTGTGAAACTGAGATTAAATGATTTGATCACAGTCTTACAAAATGGGAGGTAGCAGAGACCAAGATTTGAATCCAGATCCTTGACTTCTTTTTATCCTATCACAATCACCCTCCTCTCTCAGAAACTGTAGCAAACTCTTTTTTTTTATCTTTTTGCTAGGGGTTGGAGGGCAGAGATAATACTG
>NC_058132.1:49966846-50006535 GCF_016433145.1 Gracilinanus agilis
AAGGAAGGAAGGAAGGAAGGAAGGAAGGAAGAAGTTAAAAATCCCATACAAACATATGGTCTTATTATAAACCACTGAACTAGTCTTCCATCTGATAGGAGGCTACTACTATGGGCTATAAAACAAGTAGGAAGGACTCTCTTTGTTCTGGAGTTCCATTGGAGGCCCTCTGAAGTGGAGGGGGGACACTAACATCAACTCTTAAGTCTGAATCTACAGATGTCAGCTGTCAGCAAGATGGACAGTTCCATTAGGCAGCAGCCTTCTCTCTGTGTGAGTGATGAAAGTGTCCCCGCTTGTACCACTCTCCATATATCATATCACTGAGCTGGCACTCCATCAAGGGCTGAGTGAATACAGGGTATTCTTCCTGATTTTCAATCGTTTGGTGTCAGAGGGGAGGAGGAGTGGGTGGGAAGACATCAGCAGGCCAGATCCTGGGAGCCTCTGAAGAGGTGAGACTGGCAAGGACTTTGGGAGAAGGGTACAAAACTCAGGCACCAAGGAGTCACACTATCCTCCGGTGATATGGAGAAAGGTACCACTGACTAGTCATTGAAAGATAATTCTAGTCATCTTAGGAAATCAGAGCTGGGAAGAAGAGCCTTAGAGCAGAGAATGTCAAAGCTGGGAGAACCCTTAGAACATAGAGTGTCAAAGTTGGGAGGGAGCTTAGAACCCAGAATGTCAGAATTGGGGGAGCCCTTAGAACCCAGAATGTCAGAAATGGAAGGGACCTTAGAACACAGAAGTCAAAGCTGGAGGTCCCTTAGAACACCTGATGTCAGAGCTAGGAAAGTCCTTAGAATGGAGAATGGGAGAGCTAAGTTCTCGGAATATAGAGTATTAGAACTGAAAGAGAATTTTAGATCATGAGATCTACAAAGAATGCAAAGACCATCTAGTTTAACTCTCTAATGTTGAAGAGAAAACTGAGTCCAAGATGCACAGTTGAGTATAGGACCAGAATTAGAACTCAGGTCTCTTGCTTCTCCATCCTCCATCATTAAAGTGTTTTTCCAGAATTTGCCACCAACTGACTGTGTGGCCTCAGGCAAGTCTCTGGCTTTCATCCTCTTCATCTGTATGCTGAGGGAATTAGGATAAGTGATTTCTAAGTGTCCTTCAAGCTCTAATGAACTTTGAATTTCCACTTTCCATAGAACCGTGACTTCATTAGCATGAATCCATGCTTTCTCATCCTCTGCCATTCTTGAGCCCATCTTCATGGATGATATATTCTATGCATCTGCACATGGTTACTTTGGTATTTTATGGCTACCAAGAAAACCTGTAGATTTCCTGTCAGGCATCCCTCTTGCTGATTACCAAACCAGGTCATCTCCTCATCTAATGCCCTTCCTTGATCACCTTCATGAATTCCACAGATACAAGTCACTACATTCAACAGGTATTTATTAAGTATTTGACTATGTGCCATGAACAGTGCTTGGCACCTGGGATTACAAATTCACAAGTGAGGCTGTCCTGCCCGCAAGGACCTTACAATCTACTCATCGTGTTCAAGATAAGTCAATTCAAGATTTACCACAAATAAATTGGAATGATAAGAGTCACTAATAATGAATCGTGAAAAGAAAGACTGATTGAAATAGGGGATATTTGGGCTAAGTCTTATGAGCCTGTTTATCCCCCTCCCTATGTATATTTCCATTGTCTTTTGGGCCATTTACCACCAGGATTTATCTGAGATTGTGATATTCCATGTTTCACCATCATAAAAATGAACACACACACACACACACACACACACACACACCCTTTTGGTTTTTTTGTTTTGTTTTTACAGAATCACAGAATTTCCAAATTGAAGGGACCTCAGGGACTTGCCTGCCTCTTTCTGCCAGGGGATTTGCCAATGGCCCATTTTCCCTCCTCCTGCCCCAACTCCACTTGTACCAGTTACCTTGACATGTGTTATAAATCACCCCATTCAAAAGCAGTTCCAACCAGGGCAGTAAGGCTCCTTGGAACTATTTCTCTCTTCTGTGACATTCCAAATCACACATAGCAATAGAATGACTGAATGTCCCACCATTCTCCAGTCATTATGGCCCCAGACCCGGCCCTTCTAGGCCAGAACCCCTCTCCCCCAAGCAAACTGAAATATGCTGCCAGGATGGTCATAGGATTTCTCTGGGCTCCCCCCACCCCGGAGGTCTTATTGTAGATCAGGGATTATTCACCTTGTTGTGTCCTGGGCCCCTCGGGCCATCTGGTGAAGCCTAGGAAGCCTCTTCAGAATCACGTTGCTAAATGCAGAAAATAAAATCCAGAGGATAACAAGGGAACCGATTATTCTGAAATGCAGTTATCGATTTTTTAAAAGTTCATGGAATAATCACTATCAGACTATTTACCACCTCAGGGAGAGGGGTGAGAGAGGAAGGGAGAGAATTTGAATCACAAAATTCAGAAAACTATTGTCAAAAATTGGTTCTAAGGGCAAGCTAGGTGGCTCTGGATTGAGAACTGGGCTTAGAGGTGGGAAGTCCTAGGTTCAAATCTGGCTTCAGACCTTTCCTTGCTGTGTGACCCTGGATGTGTCCCTTCACTCCCATTACCTAGCCCTTACCACTCTTCTGCTTTGGAACCAATACACAGTATTGATTCTAAGATGGAAGGTAAGGGTTTTATATATACATATGGAGTCCGGCCCCAGCTGTATGCTGAGCAGGTGGAGCCAATGAATTGCTTCTCCAGAAACAAAGGCCTTGTTTCTTTGCTGGAAAAGGAAAAAGAAACAAAAACTAGGAACAGACTAATCCATTGCTCAGAGTGATAGATAGATAGATAGATAGATAGATAGATAGATAGATAGATAGATAGATAGATAGATAAATGGATAGGTAGGTAGATGGATGGATGGATGAATGGTTGGATGGATGGATGGATGGATGGATGGATGGATGGATGGATGGATGGATAGATGGATGATTGGATAGATACATAGATAGATACATAGATAGATAAATAGATATTCTATGTGTAGTTCATGGACCCCAGATTAAGAACCCCTACAGAAGAGGGAATTCTTCTTTTAAAAGTTATTGATATCATTTGTTTTTGTATCATCTTTATTTCCAAATATTTTATTCCTTTCTCCTCCCCCGGAGAGCCATCCTATAGAACAAAAAAAAGAGAGAGAGAAAGGGTCAGCTCAATTAACCATCACATCAAGTAATTCATAGAATGATAGACTGTGAGCTGGAAGAAGTCTTAGAGGCAATTAGTCCCAACCCACTTATGTTACAGGTGAGGAAACTGAGGCATGAGATGGAAAGTGATTTCTTGAGGGCCATAAAGTTAATAAATGTCTAATTCTGGATTTGATGTCAAGTTTCCCTGACTGTGATTCCAACATTCTATCTACTATGCCATCTTTGAGGGTCACTAACTGTGTGACCTTGGACATGTCACTTAAAACTCCCTGGGCCTCAGTTATCTCATCCATAAAACAAGGACATTGGACTAGATCTCCCCTAATTCCCTTCTAGCTCTGGGGTTATGATCCTAAGTCTAACAATGCTTCATACACATAGAAACTGCCTTGTTGAGTAAATTTATATTTCATTAAAAGCTGGTCTAGAATCTATACTGAGGGGCAGGGGGGAGGGAGAATACAGCACTCATTTACAGGCCCAATCCTGACACTTATTGGTATAGATTCTTACAGTAGTTCCCAAACTTTTTTGACCTATTGCCCCCTTTCCAGAAAAAATATTACTCAGCCCCCTGGAAATTAATTTTTTAAATTTTAATAGCAATTAATAGGAAAGATAAATGCCCCTGTGGCCATCACCACCTCCCTGGATTGCTGCAGCACCCACCAGGGGGCGGTGGCACCCACTTTGGGAATCCCTGTTCTAGAAGCTTTAACCTGCCTCATTTTTCTGACCTAGACGGCTTCCTCCCCTCCTTGGGGGCCTGGTGGCTCCCTGCTCCCAGGACCTCGCTATATTGGTACCAGACAGTACAAATAATCAATCCAGGTTAGCCCTCCCACAGCACAGAACTCCTGAGCTCGGTGGCACCCCCTCTGGCAGCAAGGATTACAGGTCGGTGCCACCCACGCCAGGCCGACAAGTGCCAACTATGGATAATCTCCAAGGGCTGCTCTCCAACGTGCTCTGAGGAGTCTCCCTCATGACGTCTCGCATCTTCCCACCCCAGGCCTCCCCTTTCCCCACCCCCATCTCCTCTGTACCCCCTTCGGAGGCTGGAGTTCCAACAGGAAAAGGCTGTGGGTGTGCCCCAGAGCTAGGCATTGCATCAGGGGAGGGGGGTGCCTTGTCCCCGGCATTCTGGGTTAGCCAAGATTCCCACAATCCCAGGCCCTGTGGAGAGCCCGGCCCCAGCTGTGTGCTGAGCAGGTGGAGCCGATGAGTTGCTTCTCCAGAAACAAAGGCCTTGTTTCTTTGCTGGAAAATGAAAAAGAAACGAAAACTGGGAACAGACCAATCCATTGCTCAGAGTTCTCCCCAAACAGAAGGTCTTTCAGGACTCTCAATGAGGCAGCCATTGGCCTTTAACCCTTTGTGGGGATGATGGGCTGGCGCTTTTAGTGAATCACAAAATAGAAATGGCCTGCCTTCCCTCCCCTTATTACCTGAGATGGCTTCTAGCTCACCTCTCTGCAATCCCAGCCTCTGCTCACAGAGTCTTGGATTTGGAAGGCTTCTGAAGGATCATCTAGTTCAATGCAGTCCATGCAGGAATCCAAGAGAATTCTGCATCACCTTCGGACAAAGGGCCACCCTCTGAGCAGGACCTACGCCTACCTGCCTCCACGTCTTTGCTCGAGTAACTCCCTTTGCCCGAAATAGCTTCCCTCCTTCTCTAACTGCCATCCATTCCTTAAAACCCAAGTCCTGTGCTACCAAAAGTTTCCCCCAATATTCCCTTTTGGCAACAAGCAGCCAATATATTATAATATAAATAAAAATATGATAAAAATCATATTTTTAATAGGATCACAGATAGAAGGGACCTCAAAAGCCCTGTAATTTGATCTATTTAGGTTCATTGATTTTTTTTTTTTACATTGTTAACTTCTTTCTTAGAATCAACTCTAAGTACTGGTTCCAAGGCAGAAGAGAGATAAGGGTTAGGCAATTGGGGTTAAGTGACTTGCCCAGGGTCACACAGCCAGGACAAGTCTAAGGCCACATTTGCACCGAGGGCCTCTCGTCTCTAGGCTTGACTCTCTATCCACTGAGCCACCTAGATGTCCCTAGTTCATTGATTTTTTTTTTAAACCCTCACCTTCCGTCTTGGAGTCAATACTGTGTATTGGCTCCACGGCAGAAGAGTGGTAAGGGCTAGGCTATGGGGGTTAAGGGATTTGCCCAGGGTCACACAGCTGGGAAGTGTCTGAGGCTGGATTTGAACCCAGGACCTCCCATCTCTAGGCCTGGTTCTCAATTCACTGAGCTACCCAGCTGCCCCCTAGTTCATTGATTTTTACCCAAGATTCTACAACCAGTGGCAGAGATGGATATTCATATTCAGAATTCTTACCTCCACAGCTAATGAATTCAGTCTTCCCCCTCTCATTCGCTTTTTATGTTCTATTGTGAATCAGAACTATCTCTATACCTATTTTGTAAGACGATATGATCCATTGTAAAATCTCTAGCAGATTACTAACCATCTCAGGGAGGGAGTTGGGGAGAGAAGGAGGGAAGGAGAGAATTTGGTACTCAGAATTTTCAAAAGCAACTCTGTGGTCCACAAGAACAAAGATTATGCCTTTTATAGACTCTCTCTTTCCTCAGTATCTGTCCCAGGGCTCTTCAGCCACAGTAGGCACTTCATAAATGTTCACTGCTCTCTTTATATTCACCTGGGGATGCAAGATCCTCCAACCAACTCTGGACACTTCCCCACTATCTCCTCCACCTTTCTTTGCACAGACATCTGGTTTCCAAGGAATGCTCAGAAACCCAGCTCTCTCTCTCTCTCTTTGGAATGAGCAGAGACTTTGAATCCCTGGGAGAATCCATCTTTGAATCTTGGTTCTGTTCCTGGGTGACCTGGGCAAACCACTTCCCCCTCTTGATCTCCACTTCCTCCTCTGAAAATAAAGGAGTCCAACCAATGGTTCCCTCCATCCTGAATCTGATTCCCATCTCCCTCTCTCCCCTTCCCCTTTATTTTCTCCCACTTTCTATTTTTAGGGGAAGGGGAGGTCTTGCCCCATAAGGTATGGAAGCTCTTCAGATGATAAAGACGACAGCTCGTCTTTGACATCAATGGCATCAGGGTTTTCTGAAGGGCCTGGGAAGTGAAGAGATTTAAGCATTTTCCTACAGCTTATATGAGGGAGTCAAGACTTGAATCTGGTTCTTCCAGACCCCAAGGTCAGAATTCTTTCTGCTGCCTCTTCAATCTTTCCAGTATATCCATGGAAAAAATAATTTCGGCTAAAGATGTCAAACATTCTGTCTGGCTCTCCACCCACAGATTTGAAGGTTTGTTTTCCATTTCTGCCTTTTCTGGGGCATCTGGGAAGGACTCAGAAATCAGAGACTCTCACAAGGAAGAGATAGCAAGTGATAGGCTGTGCTGTGAAGACAGAGGCCTTTTGATCCTTGTAAGGCTACTTATCTTACCCAGCTGGGGTGTGCAGTTTGGCATCAAACATGTGGTTATCAGATGACATTATGGCTTGGGCTTGGGAAACTAGGGTAGCTGGCTCTGCCTGGGAGGCAATGAGCTCCTGATGTTGTTTTAAATCCTCCCCCACTCCATCCTTTGGATTTTTGACCCTTTCTTCTTCAGTATGTAGCACAGGACTCCCCAAATCTCTGCCACGGACAATAGAAACAGGATGAAGAGCCCCCATCAGTGTTTCCTGGAACCCAACTATGCCAGAAATGATGATCACATTAGGAATGTTTCCAGAAAGCCAGATGGCCTCTCCCAAATGATGCCATGGTTCAAATCCAAGTCGATTTGAACCCATTAGTAGGAAAACATTTCTGGGGCCTGAGATATGGATAAGTTCTGTGTCCTGAATCTCAATGTGACTGTTTCAACTGAGATCTGTAGACTTAGTCGCCTGACAGCTTGACTCCTCATAGAAACCTGGCAAATAGAACTAGAAGGGATCTTAAGGTTCACCTAGTCTAACCCCCTCATTTTTCAGCAAAGAAAATTGAGGCCTAGAAATGGCAAATGACTTTGTTGTGAACCATAAAGAAACAGCATAATCTGTAAATCCCATCAGAGGGGGCTCGAAACCAGGGAACTTGGAACACTAGAGACAGGTAAAGATTTGCACCCCCCGCCCCAGACACCTCCCACATGGTATCCCAGTCATTGCTAATATTTTTCTTTTTTCCATAGAAACATATAAATTCAAACAGTTTTTTTCTTACAAGCACATTTTATCACATCAAGGGCAAATATTTTGTTTTAGGGGAGGGGTAGAAAAGACAGAGGGGGTGATGTATCAGGGTCCCACTCACGTAAATTATAAAGATACAGTTCCTCTGGAAGGGGCAGGATATGCCGAGTCCCTATACTGGGTATGACGATGCTCAAGCCCTTTCGGGAGGAAGAAGGGGGATCAGTGACCCAGGGGAGGGCATGTTCCTGCCTGCCCTAGCACCCTCACCGTGCAAGGCTATCTCAATCCCTCCTCTTTTTCTTCCAAGTAGCACACCTGAGCTATCCTACACAACAGATTAGGAAACTCTTCCGCCATCTGTAACAAAGGATGCAAGGAAGCAGCCCTCACTCAGACCTATGGGATTGATTTCCCACTCTTGAAATCACAGTAACAATGAGAGGTTTCAAATCGGTCAATATAATAAATATTAGAACTTTTATCATATAATATATTATATAATTATAATATAATAATTAAAATAACAATAAATAATAAATTTAACTTCAAATAAAGTTAAATGGGAGATGGTGATGGAAGTTTCCATTATGGAAGATTTTAAATATGGTGGCTTCCAGAGAAGGGGAAGGGGAGGGTATAAGGAGGAAAAAAGGCCATCCTAAGAGTGGAGATTATCAAAGAGCATTAGACAAGGGGACCAGAGGTTTTTCTAGGCCACCTCACAAAGGTAGAAATGGGAAACTAGAATTGAAGTCAACATCTTTGGTCTCCAAATGCACTGTTTGTCCTACTATACATCAACGTTTACTTGGTAGGGAAAAATGTTCAGCCCAAAGATGCAAAGATGTTATCTTAAGGGCTTTGCTCTATATGGTGAAAACTGTCTTGGATGGAGAAGCCAAGGAGGTAGGTTCAGAGCTCAGCTCTGTCACGTATTAATTGTGTGACCTTGGACAAATTGCTTAACCTCCCTGGCCTCAGTTTCCTCATTTGTAGAACCACAGCAGAGTTGGAATTGGTGGTCTCGGAGGTCTCTTTTAACTCTAAATCTAGGATCCACAGATCTGATTAGATCTTGGGCTGCATTTGGCTCCTTATTTGGGGTGAAGCAGGACTTCCTTAAAATCAGATACTTTAATCAACTCTGGTTACTTTCATTGTGTGCTCTTAGTCTTTGACTAGAGGTCTTTGTCTCCAGAGCTATAACTAGTCATCGTGGCCATCAAAGAAACTTATTTGCCTGGGTTGGTAGGGATGGATTCCAAGGAACCAAGGAAGAGTGAGGATGGATACCAAGGAACCAAAATGTTACTTTGGGGGAAGGGGCAGAAAGGGGCAGGATGAGGGAGCCAGGAAAATTACACCTGAAATGAGGTCCAAGTTAGGGAGAAAGCCCCATCTAATAGCTTCTTGGGCAGCCAGGCAGAGCAGTAGATAGAATCCCAGGCCAAAGTCAGGAAGACCTGAGTTCAAATGTAGCCTCAGATACTATATGACCCTGGACAAGTCACTTAACTCCATTTGCTTCAGTTCCTCATCTATAAAATAACCTGGAGAAGGAGATAGAATCCCTCCAAAAGGGCAAAAAATGAGTACGATCTTACCCCATCTTAGTTTTGTATGAGCGTGCTCTTACAAGGATGCCCAAGATGGAAGTGTGTTTTGCATGATAATACCTGTATGGCCCAGATCAAATTGTTTACCATCTCCTAGTGGGAGGAGGGAAGAAAGGGAGGGAGACAGTTTGGATCTTATAATTTTGGAAAACGTATGTTGGAAAATTATTATTCCATGCATTTGGGAAAATAAAATATCTTTGAATTAAAAAATAAAATAAAATAAAGCAAGATCTTACCCCAAACCTTTTTTAGCCTTTTATAAGGAATGAACAAATGACAAACAAGCAAAGAAAATGCCTTCTTTTGAGCCATCATCAGCTCTACCTAGCACTGGCACCTCCCCTCTCCTCCATTATTTTCCTTCCTTCTTTCTTTTCCTTTCTTCTAAATACCCAGTTTTCCTCTTTTTTTTTTTTCCAGTTTCCCTCCGCCTCACTTCACAAGGGACGACCCATATTTTGTCATCTGTTTCATGTTTATCCGTTTTATGGGGCCATAATATTCCATTATGTTAATGTGCCATAATTTATTTAGCCTTTCTCCCAACATTGGACGTAGATGCTATTTCCAGTTTGTTCCTCTTACAAACAGAGCAACGAGAAATAGTTTGCTATCGATGGCTCCTTTTCCCTCCCATGATTTCTGTTCTCCATAGCCATTTCCAAAGTGCTTTCTAGGTATCTTAGGCATAGCGAAGCCTCAGAGGTAAACAGCAGGCCTGGAGACTCGAGGAAACCGGGATGGCTAACACAATAATGTCTTTTTCAGCCCTCCCAGTTCATCCCAAAACAGGAGCGACCATTCCTCCCCTATTTCTCTCCCCTGCTCCAGGAACCTTGTACTATTGATGAACCAGAAGAGACTTGGCTAGCTGTCATCTTTCAATTGTGATTTCCATTCAGGATCTCTGTCTTAGACAGGAAGAACTCTGATGTATCTGATTCTCAAGACTTGTGTTTGCTGGGGTCCAGAGCGCTCTTTCAAACTTTCCATTTGTTTCAAGTCTCAAAGATAGAACTTCTGAGTTTTAGAGATTTTTTTTCTCCCTTCTTTCTAGAAAGTGATTCTTCTTTCTCTGCACATACTAGGTTCCCAATGGATACTCTTTGAGTTCTTTTTTTTTATTTTTGGACCCTTGCCTTCTGTATTAGAATTGATACTAAGCATTGGTTTCAAGGCAAAAGAGTGGTAAGGACTAGGCAACTGGGGTTAAGTGACTTGCCCAGGATCACACAGCTAGAAAATATCTGAGGTAAGATTTGAACCCAGGATGTCCTGTATCATCTGAGCCACCTAACTGCCCCAATTGGGTTCTTTTTTACACCAGAGGTTGAACCAGGGTTAAAGTTTGTTGTTGTTTAATTCTTTTAGTCATGTCACACTCTTCATGACCCCATTTGGGGGTTTTCTTTTTTTTCCATTTGAGGTTTTCTTGGCAAAAGATACTGGAGAAGCCATTTCCTTTTCCAGCTCATTGTATAGATGGGGAAACTGAGGCAAGCAGGATTAAGTGATTTGACCAGTCTGAGGCCAGATTGGAACTCAGAAAGATGATCCTAGGGAAATAATAGATTCCCTTCCCCTAGAAGTCTTCCAAGAGAGGTTGGAGGGAAAACTAAGAGAGCCAGGCTTGGAGGTCCTAGGTTCAAATCTGGCCACATATACTTCCTAGCTGTGTAACTCTGGGCAAGTCACTTAACTCTAGTTGCCTAGCCCTTATTTTTCTTCTGTCTTGGAACTGATACTTAATATTGATTCTAAGATAGAAGGTAAGGGTTTTCCAAAAAAACTCAAACGGAGGTTGGACAACCACTTTTCCAATCTATTATAATGAAGATTTGTATTATTATTCATGTATAGTTGGACTAGATTTTGGGATTCTGGGTTGATTCTCTACCTCTGCATTATGTTGTATTATTGTTGTTATTGTCCTCATTTTACAAATGAGGAAACCGAGGCTCAGAGAACTTAAATGACTTGCCCATTTTACAAATGAGGAAACCAAGGCTCAGAGAACTTAAATGACTTTCCCATAACAGTACAATTAGTAAGTTCCAGAGGCAGGGTTTGAATCCAGGTCTTACATAGCCTACACTCCATCCACTATAACACATCACCACTCATGGGGAAATAGTAAGACTGCCAGCATCTATCTGCCCAATCATATTCTCTCCACATTCTGAATCAGCTGAAGGTGACTTCTGGTCCCCCTCTGCTGATGGGTGAGAGTCGGCTAGAGCACACCTCCTCCAGAGCAATACCAAGGTTAGAGACAGTGATCTCTCTTTCCCCAGAGCCCGGCACCCCGGCAGGACTAGGTGCTCAGATAGAAAGGCTCAGGATGAGGACGATGACGACGGTGGGTGTCGAGAATGTGTTTGGATCATAAAAAAGGTAATTTGTTCTTATGATCCAAGTAATAAAACCTCAGGCCAGGCAGGGGTCAGATTTCAGTTTGAGTGATTATATTACGCCTGGATGCCCATGATCATTTCATATTTAATGAGCTGCCCCTCTGAGTGAGATAATACCAAGAACCCACGAGGCATAGCCGCAGCCCCAGAGGGACCTTTGGTGGAATGCAGTCCTCTTTATGTGGCCCAAGTGCCAACTCTTCCTCTCTGGCACTACCTTCTAGAACAGAAGCTCCCGACGCTCTTATCTAGTCAACAACCTTTTCATCAACAAAGACAGAACGACTTTAGGTAGGACTCCTGTGGCACAAAGAATCCATCAGTCAATAAACATTTATTAAGCATCTACTACGTGCCAGGCATTATGCTAAGAAAACAAGAAAACTGGTACCTGGTCATCCCCAGCTGGCTTTCTGCTCTGGCAGTGGGCACTTGTTCTATTTGTCATTGCTTTTTACTTTTTAAAATGTTATATCAGCAGGGTGGGGGGCAGCTGAGTGGCTCAGTGGATGGAAAGTCAGGCCCAAAGTTGGGAGGTCCTAGGTTCAAATCTGGCCTCAGACACTCCTAACTGTGTGACCCTGGGCAAGTCACTTGACCCCCATTGCCCAGCCCTTACTGCTCTTCTGCCTTGGAACCAATACCTAGTATTGACTCTAAGATGGAAGGTAAGAATTTTTTTTAAAAAAAGTCATATTGGGGCAACTAAGGTAGCTTATTGGATAAAGAGCCAAGCCTGGAGAAGGGAGGTTCTGGATTCAACTCTGGTCTCAGACACTTCCCAGCTGTGTGACCCTGAGCAAGTCACTTAACCCCAATTGCCTAGACCTAACCTCTCTTCTGTCTTGGAACTCATATTTGTATGGATTCTAAGATAGAAAATAAGAGGTTTTTTTTTTTTTTTAGTCACTGATATCATCACTGCCAGCCTTCTCAAGTTTTTTAGAATTCCTCATCAAATGTGATGTTCTTATCATACCTTAACAGTTCATTGGATTCATGTACATCCCAGTTTGTTCAACCATTCTTTAGTAGGCAGGCAAGTACTTGGTATCCAGTGCCTTGCTATCCCCAAACAGACTTCTGTAGAATATGAGGTGGTACAGTGAGTAGATAGACTGCTCCACCTACAGTCAGGAAGACCTGAGTTCAAATTTGGCCTCAGATACTTACTAACTTGTGACCCTGGATAAATCACATAGCCTCTGTCTGCCTCAATTTCCTCATCTGTAAAATGTGGGGTAATATTAGCACCTACCTCTCAGGCTTATTGTGAGGATAATACGTGCTAACTATTGTTCTTGTGGTAATTATTGGGACCTTTTCTTCCCTCTCTGACCTCCTTGAAGTAAATTTCCAGGTGTGCGATCTCTTGATCCAATACTACATTTTCTCGTGTAGTTCCAAGTTCCTTTCCAGAACAGATAATCAAATTCACAGATTGTGCCAAGGACATTCAAGTGACTGCTTTCTTCCCCCTCTCCAGCATGCCTGAAGACATTTCTCCCATCACCCTTCCTTCCCCTTCCCTGTACACCCCTGCTCAGCAGCCCAATGGGAGCGATTCCTCCCTCCCCTGTCTGGGGTAAGGCGGGGGGCTCACATACAACGTGAGGGTTACAGTTTGGGCACGCAGTCTCTAAAAGGTTGGCCACCACTGTTCTAGTGTGCCTTCCCACTGCCCCTCCAAAGTTGGTCATTTTCATTTCTGATCATCTCTACCCATTGGCTGATTATGAACCAAAGTCTCAGAGTTGTCAAAATTTCCATTGTTTTTTTTTTTTTCCTAGAGATTTCAGGCTTCTTTTCATAGGATTATGGATCATTTTAGCTTTGGTCTTCCAAGTGACTGAGCCTCAGGGGAGCATTTGGAAGCAGCTCCCCAGGAGGTAAGCCTCAGGGAGCTGGAGATAACAGAGTCCCATTGTTTGGCAGAGAGCTCAGTGAGATGTTTAGAAAGAGGAATTCATTCAGCATTGTAGATGAGGTGAAAACAGGGACCATGTTCATAGATTAAGGAAGGGCTGGAAGGGTCCTTAATGGTCACCTGGCCTTTTTTTGTATCATGGACGCATTGTTTCATAAAACCTATGGACCCCTTCACATAATATTTTTTTTATTCAAAGATCCTTTATTTTCCTGATGACAAGTAATAACAATTTTCAACATACGCTTTCCGAAATCATAAAATCCAAATTGGCTCCCTCCCTCCTTCTCTTCCCTTCCCTCTCCCAGAGATGGTAAACAATTTGATCTGGATTATACTTGTATTATCATGCAAAACATACTTCCATGTTGGTCATTGTTGTAAGAGAATGCTCCTATAAAACCAAAAGCCCAAAATGAAACTGTAAATAAACTAGCATGAAAGATAGTATCACAACATTTTTTTTGCATCATAATAGAAGGAAATGCTAAATTTCAATTTCAGATTAGTGAAAAGAAAGTTGTAACTTTTCCCCATCCAAATTCATGTACATCCTGAAATCTATATAGTCAGTCAGTCAAAAAGCATTTATTAAAGGGGGCATCTGGGTGGATCAGTGGACAGAGAGCCACTCCTAGAGACAGGATGTTCTAGGTTCAAATCTGGTCTCAGATACTTTCTAGCTGTGTGACCCTGGGCAAGTCACTTAACACCCATTGCCTAGCCCTTGAAACCAATACACAGTATTGATTCTAAGATGGAGGATAAGGGCTTAAAAAAAAACTCTACAGGGAAGCTAGGTGGCTCAGTGGATAAAGAGCCAGCCTAGAGATGGGAGGTCCTGGGTTCAAATTTGACCTCAGACACTTCCTGGATGTGTGACCCTGGGCAAGTCACTTGACCCCCATTGCCTAGCCCTTACCGCTCTTCTGCCTTAGAACTAATACACAGTATTCATTCTAAGGTGGAAGGTAAGGGTTTTAATAACTAAATGAAAATAAACACTTATTAAACACCTACTATATACCAGGCACTATGCTCATCTGTGGGGATTCAAAGAAGGGCAAGAGACATTCACTGCCCTGGAGGAGCTCACAGTCCAGTAAAGGAGATATCAGGCAAACAACTATATATAAACAAGTCACTTGTAGGATAAATTGGAAATGATCGACCCAGAAAGGGCTTCCTATCTCCTTGGCCCCAAGTTAAGAACCCCTAATCTAAGGTGCCACATTTTAGCCAGTGAGTAAACTGAGACCCCCTAGAGTTGGCATGAGGTTGGTTCCTAGATTCACACAGCTAGTTAGTATCAAAGGTCAGATTTGCATCTAAATCATTCCTGCTTAATAGCAAGACACTCATTGTAGTCATCATAATCCTTCACTTTTCCGTAGATCTCCAAGGTTAGAAAAGTATTTTGCACATTATCCTGTGAAGAAGGAAGTACAAATATTATTATGCCCATTTTACAGATTAGGAAATCGAGGCGCTGAGAGATCCTAGATAAAGAACTAGAAGAGAACTCAGAGGCCATGTAATTCAACCCTTCATTTTACAGATAAGGAAACTGAGGCGCAGGCAGGTGAAGTGTCTTGTCCAAGATCCCACAGGTCCAAGGATGAGAATTGCAATTTGAGCCCAGGAGTGGACACTTCTGCACTCACTACCTCTCCCATGAAGTGCCTTATTCAAGATCATACCACCAGTAATATCAGCACCAGCACTGGAGCAGAGATGTCTCTATGGAGCCCATGGTCTGCTCACGTTTGGACTAGAAATGCAAACAAATATGAGCTCATTGGCATAGGGAGCTCCCACAGAAGAACTCCCTCAGCCACTGCAGGCTGACCACTCTGCAGATTATGGCTTTAAAGAGTTGTTTGGGGCACTTAGAGGTTAAATGACTTATCCAGGGTCACCCAGCCAGGATGTGGCAAGAGTCTAGACTTGGACTTAAGTCTTCTTGTATCTAAGACCAGCCCTCTATCCTTTATAATACATAATCTTCATCCCCACCATCATCCTCATCACTACAATCACCACCACCATCATCATCATCATCACCCTCAATATCATTATTCTTCTCCAGCATCCCAATGACCCTGTGAGCTACCTGATATGAGCCATCCCTTCCTTGCTGCTGTTCTCAACTCACGGATGCCTTCCAAGTCTAGGTGACTCTCAACCATATCTTACCATCAGTGTGCCACAGGGTGAGGTCCACCTAACCTGCCGGGGCATCACAGAATCACAAGCTCACAGATTTAGACCAGGAAGGAACATTAGAGGCCATCAAGTCCAACACCATTTCTCTGCAGAGGAGAAACTGAGGCTGGGTGAGGTTAAGTGACTTAACCAGGGTCACACAACTAGTAAATATCCAATACAGGATTTGTATTCAGATCTTCCCAACTCCAGAACCAGTGCTCTATCCACTTCGTTCCCCTGACCCCGAGAGGATGCTAGTGATTTTATTTTCTAATAATCCCTATTTAGTGTGCTTGTTCCTCGTCCGGTAAATAGTAAAAGTCTCATTATCCTCGTCTGTCCCCAGGTGAGGAAATGGGATCCATAGGATTAAAAGCTGGCATGTGCCTGATCTGGGTCTTAAACCTAAATAGCTCTTCCTTTTGACCACAGGATTAACATTCTATCTGCGACACCGCCTCCCACTAAGGAATAATAGGAATAGCTAACATTTATGGAGAGCTTTCAGGTTTGCAAAGTTCTTTACATAAATTAGCTCATCGACTGGTGGCATTGGAAGGATGTGTTCAAATATAAAGAGGCCCCAAAGCTCAAATCGGTCTATCAATAAACAAGAGAGGAACCTCCCTCCCTAATTTGGAAGCCTCAAATGGGGGGCAGACGATGCATTTTTCCCAGCAATCCCTGACTGGCTGAGCCTGTGTAGGTCTAAGTTAAGCCTTGTGTGTTGTTGTAAATTCCTGGGAGCAAAAAGTCAAGATTGTCACCAGACAGAGCTGCAGGGGCAAATTCAGTTGTAGGGGGAGCAGCTGAGTGGCTCAGTGGATTGAGCCAGGCCCAGAAATGGGAAGTCCTGAGTTCAAATCTTCCCAGCTGTGTAACCCTGGGCAAGTCACTTAAACTCCCATTACCTAGCCCTGACTACTTTCCTGCCTTGGAACCAATACATGGTATTGATTCTAAGATGGAAGATAAGGTTTGGTTTTTTTTAGTTCCGTTGTAGGAGGACAGGTAACTCAGAGGACAGTCTGCCCCAGTTTGGTGCAGCCATGTCAGGAAAGTGGGCACCCTGGTCCCCAGAGAGTATGGCCTCAGTTTCCAAAAACATGGAAGGAAGTCAGAGAGGACGATGGAGGAAGGCAAGCCATTGGAGAGACTCTTGGGGGTGACGTCACATGCTTCAGGGCCAGGGGAGCTCCTCGGGGTGTGAGATGGCAGGAGACAGCCTGCCCTTTGGATGTTGGTGACCTTGAACAAACCCCAATTTCTCTCCCCTAGTTACAGCTTTGCCTCCAGCCCTTGCAGAACAATCCTGTGGAATGTCAGCTGGTGGGCAGTTGAAGTCTAAAATCTCTCCGATCACGAGAGAGGCATTTTACGGAGGTTCAGGTGGGATTCTTTTAGGGATGGGCGATAACAGGGGATGGCTGGTCCCAAAGTAGTGCACCCTCCCCCCCACCCTTTAGAGTGATTGCTGGCCCTGGGAGTGAACTCCTCGAAGAATTGTGAGGGTCCTCTAGTCATCTGCTTTCAACTCGCTGAACTGATTATGATTTTAAAGGAGGGAAACATTCTGTGTACCATCCCCTGCCTTATTATCTGTCTCCCTGCTGCACTGCAGTTATTTTTATCTGTTGTATATTGTTCTCAGGAGAATTATTCTGCCCAAGCCTGCTGATAAGGACTGCTGCTAAATGAATTTGCACTTTGCTTGAAGGTTAAATAGCTGTCTTATACAAGTTTGTGAATAGCCCCCCCTCCTTGCCTGTCCCCTACTTAAAAGGCTAAGCGATGCTTTTCACCTTGAGAGCTAGTGTGGATAAAGGATCAAAAGGGAGATGGCCTCAGCCTCAGGAAGACCCGGGCTTCTACACTTGCCTCTGACACATACTGGCTGTGCAGCCATGTGCAAGTCATGGACCAGAGACCCAGAACTGGAAGGATTTTTTGTTTGTTTAATCGTTTTCAGGCATGTCTGAGTCTCTGTGACCCCATTTGGGGTTTTTTTTGGCAATGATACTGGAATACTTTGCCATTTCCTTCTCCAGTTCATTTTATAGATGAGGAAACTGAGGCAAATATTTAAGTGACTTGCCCAGGGTCATACAGCTAGTGTCTGAGATCAGATTCGAACTCAGGAAGACAAGTCTTCCTGATTCCAAGCCTCATTTTTTATCCACTGTGTCACTTAGCTGCCCCATAGAAGGAATGGTAGAGCTTATCTAGTCCATGCCCCTGGACTAGATATTTTATCTTACTTTTATAGATAAAAAAATAAGTAGATAGACTTTTATATTATAGATAAATAAGTTGGGGGTAGGGTAGAGGGGAGGAGGAGAAGAAGAGGCCGTTATATATGCCTCCTATGTGCCAGGCAATATTTTAAATACTTTTCAACAAATATTATCTCATTTGATTCTCATAACAACCTTGGGAAGTAGGTGCTATTATGATGTTCATTTTACATTTGAGAAAAATGAAGTGGGGAGGGGCTATGTGACTCCCCCAGGGTCACACAACTAGGAAATATCTGAATCTGCATTTAAACTGAAGTCTCTAGTGCTCTATACACTGCACTACCTAGTTAGGGAAACTGAGCCTCAGAAAGAAGAGAGGGAAGCAAAAAAACTATGAATCAAGTACCCTGAGTTAGAATTAGGATCATAGAAAGACCTCACAACCCCTTTAGACTAAAATTCCTTTTTTTTACAGATGAGGAAATTGAGATATAGAGGGAAGGTGCCTTGTCCAGATCCACACAGGTAGTGATTGCAGAGGAAGGATTTGAATCCAGGTCCTCTGACTCTAAAGCCAGTATTGTTCTCATTGGACCAGGCTGTCTTACCCATTAAATGACTTTCACAGCCAGTGATACAGGAATGGTCACTTGACCTCAGCACTAGTTCCAGGTCACTTAATTTGTCAGTGTCCCAGGCAACTCTCTGATACTCCAAGTCACATAAGAGTTTCCAAAATGGAATTTTCCATGCACTGATGAACCAGAAGTCCAATACATACAAACGCACATATACGCACAAGTCTCACCTTGTCAAATGTTGTCACGTTGTGTCACAGAGTCTAACACTAATGAAGTCACTGGCAAGCTTGGCTTCAGAGGGCCTGAGTTCTAATCCTCAGTTTCCATTTCCTCATCTTTTAAAATGAGCTCCAAGATGGCTTCAGGATCATTTTGAGCCTTTAGTCTATGATCCTACCATCCTAAATCCCTCCATTTCACAGAGTCACATTTACTTCATCTGCAAAACCTCCCTTCCAACTTTCAGACTAGGATATTGTGATCATGAGCCCCCCCTCTCCATGGGCCTCCGTTTCCTCATCTATAAAATGGGGGGAAAGGGGTCAGCTAAATTCTAATCTCAGCTCTACAATCTGACATTCCTACCTGCAGAATCTGTGAATTCATTAGGGAAGGAAAAAACCCACCAAACATTTATAGATGATCCTCTTAAGCTCCTGTGCCTGACAGCATTCCTCAGCTGCTGTCCAGACCTCTGGTGCTGAGAGTCTCCTCCATCTGGAGACACCAGAAATAGAGTTCTCTTGCTAGTCTAGTTTAGTAGAACTATCACAGCCCATTCTCTACTTACAGGGCTTTGGAGAGCACGGGGCTATTTCCAAGCCATAAAGGCATTAGAAGAAGACTTTAGCCAGGAATGAGCAATCAAAAAAGTACCCACATGTAAAAACACACATGTGTGTGCACATATGTGTACACATACATATATGTGCCTGTACATGCATGCACATAGGCATGAAGACGTGTACATGTGTGTATGTAGTTAAATATATTTAGATATTATATATATAATATACTTATCATGCACTTATACCTATATATTAATTATACTATATGCAATATTTATATAAGTATTAATATGTAATTTATATTGTACCTATAAATGTATAGTTTTATATATAATTATAAATATGCAATATATTATTCTATTATACTATTATAATATATTATAAAATTATAATGTATTATATAATAGTTATGAAATAATTATGTATGAATTCATTATATATTATATACTATTTCTATGTTAGATATATATTTGTATATTATTTTATATATTATATTCATATAAAAATAGTTAAGTTTGTATTTAAGTCTATATATTAATAACATATTATATACAATTATTTATTATATTGTTATTTATTTTGTTTATTCTATTATGTTATGAATATAATGTGGCACATATTAATTATATACACTATGTATTATATCTATATATCCTTGAGGGCAATGATTCTTTTCTTTTTGTCCTCCTATTCCCAACACCTAGCAGAGTGGCTGAAATGTAGGAGTCAATTCTAGTAATTCCAAAGCTGCTAGAACATCTCTATCNTTTGTATTTAAGTCTATATATTAATAATATATTATATACAATTATTTATTATATTGTTATTTATTTTGTTTATTCTATTATGTTATGAATATAATGTGGCACATATTAATTATATACACTATGTATTATATCTATATATCCTTGAGGGCAATGATTCTTTCTTTTTGTCCTATTCCCAACACCTAGCAGAGTGGCTGAAATGTAGGAGTCAATTCTAGTAATTCCAAAGCTGCTAGAACATCTCTATCTAACTATATAGACACACACACAATGCACCGACTTTCCAGAGTGTTGGTGAGTTGAGAACCAGCCTCTGAGTTAGAAACTCCTGATTTCAGGTTCATTTCAATTCAATGATGATGCTCTCAGGTCTGAAATCGAAGCATCTCGGTTCAGACCTAGTAGGTAGTGCTTCTGTGAACCCACTCAGGAGAGAGTGGGTGCCCCCTCAATAGAGATCTTCATGCAAAGGCTTGCTGTTTAGGTGGCAGACATTGGGTTGGATGGGATGGCCGAGGAGACCCTTTCACCCCTGAGATTCTGTGAAATTTACTTCCCTGGGGTGGACCTCAGTCTTCTTCAAGTGACTGAGCTTTACTAAAGAAGTTCTAAGACCCAATTCCAACTCAAAACTCCATGACTTGCCTAAATCCAGGACTATAGGTCCTGTGGCCTCTGGTTTACTTCCTTGGAGACAGGAATGTTGGACCTCAATGAAAGGCTGGAAGGGAAGGAGCTGGCCATGTCAATGCCAAAAGGAACCAGTCCTTTCTATCTCTCTCCATCCCCCAAAATGTGGAAAGTGCTGCTGCCCAAGCCACTCAGCTGAGAGATGGATTTTTCAATAAGAAACCAAATGATGGCATATTTACTTCTCATTTAGCTGACAAGGAACATGTTCATCATTGGAAAGTTACTCTGAGTAATGTCAGGTGGCTAATGTGGTGATTTATGTCTTTAGAAGCTTTGCTTTAACATTTATTCTTGTTCTACCAAGAGCCTAAGCTATAAAACTGGACACAAATAGATTAAATAAGCCCTGTTAGAGAAACCCAAGAAATATCTTGTTTCATATTCAATAGAAAAAAAAGAAAGGGAGAACCTAAAGCCACATTCCTCCTGCCCTTATGCCCTATGCCCTCTGCCTCACCCCTTCACCACCACCATGCGATATTTGTTCAAAATAGTACACTGGAAACTGGATTTGGAGTCAGAAGATATGGGTTCAAATCTTGGCTTTCCTCTAATCACAGGCAACTATGATACACACAGATATAAATCTAACTTTAAAGTCTGGAAAGCTCTAGGTATACACTCTCTTGTATGAAGCTTATAACACAATCCTGGGAGGTATGCGAGTCTCTTGGCTTCCATTTATTCATCTGTAAAATAAGGTATTTGGACTAAATGGCTTCTGAGGTCCATTTCAACTTTCTGGACCTTTTTTTACAGGTGAAGAAACTGAGACTTAGGGAGATTGAGGAACTTGCCTTTGATAAGGGATTTGAACTCAGTTCCTCCTGACCCTAGTTCAGGGCTCTTGTCTACTACTATAAGATGCTGCCATTCACTTGGCCTCCCTGGGCCTCGGTTTCCTCATCTATAAAATGAAGAGACTGCACACATTGACCTCTAAGGGCTTTTCAAACTCCAAACCTAGGTAGACAATCCTCCCCTTTGGTTCTTAGGCAATTCTTCATCAGCAAGATGAAGAGATTGAACTAGGTGATCTTCAAGCAGAGGGTAGATGTCCACTTGTTGGGATTGCCATAGGGATAGGTTTATTTGTTTGTTTGTTTTCAGTTATGGGTTGGACTAAAGATTGCCAAGGTCTTCAATTCTATAATTCTGAGAATCTCTAGAATACCCTCCCACCACAAATTCTATGTTTTTCACCGACACCCTACTTTCTAAGAACTTGATAGTATTCACCCAAAATCAGCTAACCTGATTCAAAATTCTCCCTCCCCCAATTTTATGTGGTAAACATCAGGTACAAGCATTTTTTACCACGAGTCCCTTGGATTTATCTTGGAACCTTGTTTTACTGATAATATTTAGGCCATCACAGTTGATCATGGTATAATCTTACTGCTACTGTATACATTGTTCTCCTGGTTCTACTCACTTCTCTTTGCATCAGTTCATATAAGTCTTTCCCAGTTTTTCTCAGCTCATGCTGTTCATCATTTCTTATGGCACAGTAGTTTTCCATTACAATCATAAACCACAGCTTGTTCAGCCATTTCCCAGGTGATGGACACTCCCTCAGTTTCCAATTCTTTGCCCCTACAACAGGAGCTGCTTAAATATCTTGGCACAGGTAGATCTTTTTCCCTTATCTCTTATCTCTTTGGGTTACAGACCCAGTATTGCTGGGTCAAAGGACATGAATAGTTTTATTGCTCTCCAGAATAGTTGAATCAGTTCATATTTCCACCAACAATGCATTCATGTTCCAATTTTCCCACATCCTCACATTTATCATTTTCATTTTTGGTCATATTAGCTACTCTGTATGAAACAGAATCTGTGAGTTTCTACCCCTTCCCTTAAAGATGAGGAAACTAAGGCCCAGAGAGGTCATAGCATCACAGATCTAGCTTGAGAAGGACCATACAGTTCAACCCCTCATTTTCCAAAGGTCACCCAAGGAATAAGTAAGTAAGTAGCAGGGCAAAGATTTAAACCCAGGTCCTCTGATTTAAATTGTAGAACCATAAGCAGAGAGCTAGAAAGGACCATAGAGATCATACATCCCCAACTCCAGGATTCTGCGTTCATCTGGTTTTGCTTTTGTCGTTTTTATAAACAAGGAAACTGAGGCACAGGGTGGTTATACTGCTAGAGTTCAGAGCAGGATTCCAAACCATATCCTCTGGTCCCTAGTCTCAACTGCTCTCCATTCCCCTTCACTGCTTTGCTACAAATAGTTATGGCCATTACGCCTTGTTGTAAAGTCATTTTTTTTTTTTGCTATGACATTAATACTTTTTTATTTGATTTAAAACACTAGGAATTGTATAACATTCACATAATCAGGGCTGTGTGTGGAACACTTTTAGGTCCAAAGCCCAAAATCAGATGCCAGGAAGACTGACAAAAATGCAAGAACAAAAGGCATAGCTCTGGCCCCTGGAGTCTGCCAAATGATGAAAGAAACGGAACAGAGAAATGGGTGTATAAACAAGGACAATCCAAAACACTATTAAAGATCCTGAACTTGCTTAGTCATGTAGAGGCAATACAGAGTCAGGGCTAAAATTTGGAGCCAGAAGACCTGGATGCAAATCTTAGCCTTGTTGTGTATTATCCATATAAGACTTATTGTCAAGGCTCTGCCTCCTCTTTGGGAGACTCAACTGGCAAATGAGGGATTTCAACTAGAAGACCTAGAACATCCCTTCCGGCTCTAACTTACTGACCCTTTGCAGGAGCTAGCCTGTCTGTAGAGGTTCATATGGATCTA
The DNA here is from genome assembly GCF_016433145.1 of Gracilinanus agilis. NCBI lineage: Eukaryota > Metazoa > Chordata > Mammalia > Didelphimorphia > Didelphidae > Gracilinanus > Gracilinanus agilis. Next base: position 49,990,232 of record NC_058132.1, read on the forward strand.
GAGTGGGACAGTTTGATGCTCTAAGTAAGAGCTGTCAGGAAAAAAAAAAACAAACTTTAAAAGTCTTTTAAAAACCAACTGAAATGTCAACGAATTTTGACAGGCAATTGCTTAGCTCTCTGTAGATGCTAGATTACAATGCTTGTGACAAGCACAGTAAACAAAGCCAGGAAAACCCATTAGAAGGTACTTGTAAGACATTAGGCTTTAATGAGCTAGAAAAGACAAAGAAAGACAGAGCCAGTTTTTATAGGGAGGGATTTGATTCTTTTCCTTAAGAGAAATCTGAGTCAAACTATCCCAGCATTTGGAAGGGCCCTGAATAGTCAGAGAACATCAGAGTTAGAAGGCTGCTTTGGGCTCTAAATGTCAGAGCTGCCTTAGAACAGGGAATGTCAGAACTGGGAGGGTTCTTAGAACACAGATTTTTCAAATCTGGAAGTGGTTTTAGAACACAGAAATATCAGAGATGGAAGAGATCTTAGAACACAGAAATGTCAGAGCTGGATGAGGTCTTAGAACCCAGAATAATCAAATCTGATAGAGGTCTTAGAACACAGAATGGCAGAGTTGAAAAGGACCTTGGAATATAGAACATTAGAGCTAAAAGGAGGCTTTGGGCTCTAAATGGCAGTGCTGCCTTAGAACAGAGAATGACAGAACTGGGAGGGTTCTTAGAACACAAAAATATCAGAGATGGAAGAGGTCTTAGAACCCAGAATAATCAAAGCTGGTAGAGGTCTTAGAATACAGGATGGCAGAACTGGAAAGGGTCTTGTAGGAGGAACTGTTCTCATGTGGTTCAGAAGAGTACTCACCTAAGGAATTACAAGGTTCCAACAAATCTTATAAAGTAAAGAAATGTATTAAGAGAAAAGGTTAAATGGCCAGGAGGCACGATGGGGGGTTGCCTCTCCCAGGGATAGGAAAGTTGTGTTTATATACCTTTACAGGCAAAGATGGCTACATGGTATGTGACATACAAGAACAGAAAACTGGGAAAAGGGAGGGAGTGCCTGAGGTTTGAAATGTTATCTATCAGTGAGATATGCAGATCTCACTCAAAAGGATGAAACATGCATGCCATCTTTGTTCACTTATCAGTGTTTACCAGAGGTGGTATGTTCTGGACACACCATAATTCTGAGATCAGAAGCTCAAGAGATCCTTCATGTATCCCCTAGAATTTCTAGGTTTCCTGCATATCAAAGTGGGAAGGGATCTTAGAAAACAGATTATCCGAACTAGGAATGTCCTCGGCAAGATAGTATATGATAAACCCAAAGAGCCCAGCATTGGGGACAAAAGCCCACTATTTGACAAAAACTGCTGGGAAAACTGGAAAACAGGATGGCAAAAATTAGGTTTAGATCAACATCTCACAGCCTACACCAAGATAAATTGAGAATGGGTGAATGCCTTAAATATAAAGAAGAAATTAGGAGAGTCCTTAGAATACAGAATGTCAGAGCTGGGAGAGCCCTTAGAACACAGAATATAAGCACTGGGAACAGCCTTAGTACACTTAGAATGGCAGAGCTGGAAGCAGACTTCAGGTATAAAATGTAGGAGCAACTTCATGGCAAGACTTGGACTAGGACCCAGGTGTCCTGATTCCCAGCCCTTTACCCTTGCACACTGTACCTCTGCTCCCATTTTATAAAAAAAAAATAAAATGGAACAAAGAGATCCTGGAGTGGCCAAACCTTTGCAATCTGGCCACAGTAGGGTCCTCTTCCTTCTAGAGTGTGCTGATGAGAGAACTCTTCTTCCTACTCATCATTCTAGTCGCCTATTATTCTGAATTATGCTTTGCTCAAAATGATCTCAGGTGTAAGTTATTCCCAGGATGTGGACATATAAAGTAGTCAGGTAGCATAAAAGAAAGAGCTTGGAAGCTGGAGTAAGGAAGACCTAAGTCCAAGTTGTCTCAGCTACACTGAGTAAATTGCATAAGTATGAGAAAGTGCCTGAATCAGAACCTCAGTTTTATCAACTATAAAATGGGCACAGTAGCTCCTGCCTCACAGGGCTGGTAAAAGGTTCAAACAAGATCATTTCTTCATGCTTTGCAAGCTTAAGAAAGGGGTGCTACTGTTTCATTCCAGGAAGTATCTCCTATTCTTTTTATTATTATTATTATTATTTAATTAATTAATTTAGAGCATTTTTCTATGGTTACAGGATTCATGTTCTATTCTTCTCCCCCCCCCACATCCTCCCATAGCCAATGCACAATTCCACTGGGTTTTACATGTGTCTTTGATCAAGATCTATTTTCATATTATTGATATTTGCACTAGAGTGATTGCTTAGAGTCTACATCCCCAATCATATCCCCATCAACCCATGTGATCAAGCAATTGTTTTTCTTCTATGTTTCTGCTCCCACAGTTCTTTCTCTGCATGTGGATAGTGTTCTTTCTCAGAAGTTCCTCAGAATTGTCCTGGATCATTGCATTGCTGCTAGTAGAGAAGACCATTACATTCAATTGTACCACAGTGTATCAGTCTCTGTGTACAATGTTCTCCTGGCTCTGCTCCTTTCACTCTGCATCAATTCCTGGAGGTTGTTCCAGCTCACATGGAATTCCTCCAGTTCATTATTCCTTTGAGCACAATAGTATTCCATCACCAGCATATACCACAATTTGTTCAGCCATTCCCCAATTGAAGGATATCCCCTTATTTCCCAGTTTTTTGCCACCACAAAGAGTGCAGCTATAAATATTTTTGTACGAGTCTTTTTCCCTATGATCTCTTTCGGGTACAAACCTGTTAGTGGTATGGCTGGATCAAAGGGCAGATAGTCTTTTTTTTTAAACCCTTAACTTCTGTGCATTGATTCATAGGTGGAAGAGTGGTAAGGGTAGGCAATGGGGGTCAAGTGACTTGCCCAGGGTCACACAGCTGGGAAGTGTCTGAGGTCAAATTTGAACCTAGGACCTCCCGTCTCTAGGCCTGGCTCTCAATCCACTGAGCTACCCAGCTGCCCCCCAGATAGTCTTTTAAAGCCCTTTGGGAATAGTTCCAAATTGCCATCCAGAATGGTTGGATCAATTCGCAACTCCAGCAGCAATGCTTTAATGTCCCAATTTTGCCACATCCCCTCCAGCATTCATTACTTTCCTTTGCTGTCATGTTAGCCAATCTGCTAGGTGTGAGGTGATACCTCAGACTTATTTTGATTCGCATTTCTCTAATTAGGAGAGATTTAGAACACTTTCTCATGTGCTTATTGATACTTTTGATTTCTTTATCTGAAAATTGCCTATTCATGTCCCTTGCTCATTTATCAATTGGGGAATGGCTTGATTTTTTGTACAATTGATTTAGCTCCTTATAAATTTGAGTATCTCCTGTTCTTGGGACAGACAGAGGTGGGGTACTGAACCAAGCTAAGGCTCTAGTCTCCACAGCCTAGCCCTGTTGTGGATCAATTCCACTGTCCATTCAGATTCAGGCTAGGTAGGTGTTTAATTGCTCTGAATTGATTTTTTTTTCCAGCATTTCTCTGGAGGTGTGGAGCCTGGGGTAGAAAGTTCTGTCCTGTAAGATGCAGCTACAGGCTAGGGCAGGTAGCAGTTAGCATCCTTGAGGGCTTGGTGGTGAAGGAAAAAATATAAACTGATGACCAATCATTTCCCAATAGCCCTCCATATAGAGGCAGGCTTCCGGGGAGGAGCTGGGATGGGGGCCTAGTTTCTTGGGGCCTAAAAAGCTCAGGTTATGCCAAAAAGAAATTAAAAGAATTTGGTTTTGTTCTTGATAGGATCTGTAATTTCCTTAGTGTGGGGAGTTTGGGAGAGAGGAAGTCCTTCCACCAATGAAGATCAGAATTTAGCATCTTAGAGAATGGCCCTGGACACTGACAAGTTAAGGGACTTGCCCAGGATCACACAGCCAGTGTGTGACAGAGGCTGAACTTAAATTCAGGGCTTCCTGACTCCAAGGCCAGTTTCCTAGCCACTCACAGAGGAAGGATCTCTCCCAGAGAAATATTTCCCACAATGGTGCTTCTTCACTAAATCCCTGAATATGTACTCAAATTAGGAGACTCCCCACCCTTCCAACCTCCAGCTTCTTTGAAGCTTAAAAAAGGCAGTTTTAGGAAAGATTAAGCACAGCTTTGCTCAGCAGGTAGAAACCTCCAAAAACTTATTTCCAAGAGGAATTATACAGTCTAAAAACAGTTTCAAGAAGGCTTTTAATTGTAGGATTTAGAGCTAGAAACAATCTTAGAAATAGTCTAGTCTAATCCCTTCAATGTACAAGTAAGGAAGCTGAGGCACAGAGAAAGAAAATAATTTACCCTAAATCACTTCATGTGTAAAGTAGCCAGGATTCAAAACCAGGTCCTCTGACCACAGTCTCCCTTTTTGTTTTATTATCCAATGATGCCAAACTCATTATTGATCTGTAAGCTTAAAATGTAGAGGCTAAGACCTTTCAAAGACAATAGGGTTCATTGATTTAAAAGTGGAAGAGACCTCTATTGTTCAGACATGTACTACACACCATTTGGGATTTTCTTGATAGAGATACTGGAGTGGTTTGTTATTTCCTTCTCCAGCTCATTATACAGATGAAGAAACTGAGGCAAATTGAGTTAAGTCACTTGTCCAGGGTCACACAGTTAGGAAGTATCTGAGGCCAGATTTTAACTCAGGAAGATGATTCTTTCTGACTCCAGGCCTGGTGCTCCATGCACTGTGGTGCCACATAGCCATCCTGTTGCAAGAGACCTTGGGGAACATCTGTCCAAGGCCTTTATTTCACAGATAAGAAAGGTGAAGACAAAATAAGGGAAGGTAATAATAAGGCTCACATAATAAGCAACAGAGGTAGTATTTGGACCTAGTTCCTCTGAGCTGTGCTTTCCACCATGCCACATTATCTCTCTAAAGGTTCATGTTACAGAGGGTAGCTACCCTACACACTATCAGAGTATCCTGGAAATTTCACCTCCCCACAAAAACAGAATCTTGGACTTCATGGACCAGTGAACTAATGCCATGTTGGCAAACCTATGGCACCCATGCTAGAGCATGCCAGAGAGGGCTACTCCCTTTCCCCTCTCCACGGGCACCTGAGGACATTTCTCACATGATCTGCCCCTCTACCTAGCAGCCCAATGGGGGTACTTTCTCCCTCTCCTGTCTGGGGGCTCACATGCAGTTTGGGCAGTTGATCTCTAAAATGTTCACCATCACTGAACTGATATAACTGGGGCAATTCTCATGCCCTCACATTTGCTCCCATCTTGTAACTGGTCAGCCTGGGACAAACTTTTCACCCAAACTAAAAGTCATCCAGGTAAATTATCTATCTATCTATCTATCTCTATCTATCCTATCTCTCTCTACTTATCTATCTATCTACCTACCTATCTATCCATCCATCCATCTGTCTATCTCTCTCTATCTATCCATCTATCTATCTGTCTGTCTGTCTCTGTCTATCTACCTATCCATCCATCTACCTATCTATCTGTCCATGCATCCATCTGCCTGTCTATCTGTCTCTGTCTCTGTCTCTATCTACCTATCCATCTATCTATCTGTCTATCTATCCATCTACCTATCCAACTATCTTTCTATCTATCTCTCTATTTGCCTTCATACCTACCCAACTATCAGTCTTTCTGTGTATCTATTTATCTAGCTAGCAGGCTATCTGTCCGTCTGTCTGTCTATCTATCTTGGACAAAAGACTGTGATTGGTGCCTTTATGGATCCTGCAGAGTATCTAGCAATGGAGGATGGGAGACAGCTCCTTTGTAAATATTAGTTGCACACATGGATGAATGAGTCAATTGTATTTATTTGGCCTTTGCTTTTGTAAAACAAGAGCCTCCTTCTTTCCTGAGATTCTTTTTAATGCCTTCAGAATACACCAAGTCACATTTGCACTTGTCACATGAAGTAGGCAACCACTGGAAGATGGAATCTGCTGTGAGCAAGCCCAGCGCTCAGAGGTAGATGCCTGGGATCCTCGCTTTTGCTCTATAGAGAGGCAAGACAATTGGGGCAGACAATCAGGTTTAGGAAAGCGGCTCCCAAGAAATGTTTCCGCCTTGCCTCCTCGGAATGAAAATAAATTGCCCCAGAAATGGAGCAGCTAATGAAGATGATAATTAGAATTGCTTATTAGGAGCTCGCTTCTAAAGTTTACTTGTGTTTTTAATAGAATCTACAATACATCTGCTCAGAAAGGATGTCAGACGTTCCTGTTCCATTACATTTTAAATAAATACACCGATGCCCTTCCTTTCAGTCAGCCCAGCTCCACTCTTCCAGTTAATCTGGAGCAGTAGAGTCCCCCCAGCTAGAGAGTCATGTCTATGGTGCCTTCCCCCAACCTCTCACACTAGGCAAACCTGTTGTAATTGCCAGAAGAATAAAGGCTCAGCAGGAGAGAGGTGGGCTGCTCACTCCGTGTCTTTTCCCCTTTGAACCAAGGAATCCATGCATGGAGATGTCATGTAAAGGTTCCAGCTTAAACCAAAAGTCCTAGACTGCTGATCCTGGCGTAGGCAGCCTACAAATGTCACCCAAAGCCCTTTTCTCTCAGGCCAAGAAGAGAGAGGCTGTCATTTCTTGCCTGAGTCACCTTGGCCAGATTAGAAAATGGGATTAAGATTATAAAATCAGTAATTTAGAACTAAAAGGGGTTTTAGAAAATGGAATATCAGAGCCTCGAAGGCCCTTACAGCATAGAATATCAAAACTGGATGGAGAGGCAGCTGGGTGGCTCAGGGGATGGAGAGCCAGGCCTAGAGATGGGAGGTCCTGGGTTCAAATTTGACCTCAGACACTTCCCAGATGTGTGACCCTGGGCAAGTCACTTGACCCCCATTGCCTATCTTTAACACTCTTCTGCCTTGGAACCCATACACAGTATTGATTCTAAGACAGAAGGTAAGGGTTTTAAAAAAAAGTTGGGTCCCTTAGAACACAGAATATCAGAGCTAAGAGGGACCTTAGCACCAGAGAACCCTTAAGACATAGACTGTCAGAGCTGGGAGGGATCTTAGAACCCAGAATGTCAGAGCTTGGAGGAAATGTAGAACATAGAATGTCAGAGCTGAGAAAGTTTAGAACCAGAATGTTAGAGCTGGGAGGAACCTTAGAACATAGAATGTTATGATGAATGTGAAAATATGCATCGTATGATAACATATGTATATTCTATATCATATTACCTGTCGTCTTTGGGATGGAGGAGGGGAGTCAAGGAGAAAATACGATTCTCAAAATATCAGACAATTTTTTAAAATCGTACCACCAGGGGGCAGCTAGATGGCTCAATGGGTTGAGATCCAGACCCAGAAATGGGAGGTCCTGGGTTCAAATCTGGCCTCAGACACTTCCCAGCTGGGTGACCCTGGACAAGTCACTTGACCCCCGTTGCCTAGCCCTTACCGCTCTTGGAACCAATACACAGTATTGATTCTAAGACAGAAGGTAAAGGTTTGAAAAAAAATTGTTATCACCATTTTTTAAAAGTTTAAAAATTAGCCCCCCAAAACACAGAATGTCAGAGCTTGAAGGTCCCTTAGAACACGGAATGTCAGAGCTGAGAGGGAAGCCAGATTGATTGATTGAACCAGAAAACACTACTTGAAAAGTTGTGCTTTAATGCCCCTCGACACACATACACACCTATGGCCCTCCTCGAAGATTTACTGCTCTCTGTGTAACAGTTGAGACGGAAAGATTTATTCTTCCCTCTGCCTGTGAGTGGACCAGGAGGAGAGAGAAACACAAACACCATTTGACTCTGGCCAGGGGACCAAAATAGGAAAGAAACAAAATCTTCCAATCCCCAGAGGCCTCGTTTTCCACTCCGGCTTCTCCACACAACGCTTTATTTCATTCATGGATTCCGGGTTCACAGGCGAGGGGATCTCATAGCTCCCCTCAAGTCAGTGGGTGGCATCTCCCACGGAAGGGCTCCCAACCAACTCCCACAGGGTTCAGCTTCGGCAAGAAACAAATGGTTTCCCCACTATGTGTCAGAAACAGAAAACAGTGACCAGTTCTGTGGCAGGAAGAAATCACAACTATTTATTCAAGGAGAAAAAGTCACATCCACTGTTGGTGGCTATTTGGTGAAATTTGTCTATCAAGCGGTTGTTTTGGTATCATGGAGATGTGAGCATCTCACCAGACTGGGACTCTGGGAAAGGGCTCAAGAAGCAAAAGACTTGTGAATCCAAAGCTGCCTTCACCCCTTTCCTGGCCACAGGAATTGGAAACCGGAGGCAGGGGCAGGGGCAAAGGTGATCATTGAGTCACAGGATGATGTGTTTAGAACAGAAAAAGACAGTTGTCTAGTCAAATGCCTCTATTTTACAAAGGAGGAAACTGAGGCCTGGAGAGGGATCATAAGACTTAGAGCCAAAAGAACAAATCATCCAGTCTAGCGTTTTTCAAAGGGTGGCTCAGGGACATCTAGGAGGTCTGTAGGATTCTTTCAGGAGATCTGCAAGAACAAAGCTATTTTCATAATAATAACAAGATATCTTAATTTCTAATATGCCAAATTTGTTGGTGTTTAGTCATTTCAGTCACGTCCAACTCTTAATGACCCCATTTAGGGTTTTCTTGGCAAAGGTACTAGAGAGGTTTGGCATTTCCTTCTCTAGCTCATTCGACGAATGAGGAACTGAGTAAGCCGGGTTAAGTGACTTGCCCAGGGTTACACAGCCAGTAAGTGTCCAAGGCTAGCTATGACGAGTCTTCCTGACTTCAGGATCAGTGCTCAATTCATTAGCTGCCCCTAATATGGTAAATGTTGATAGATTAGACCCACATCAACAAAAGTTCTTTTGGGGAGGATCCTCAATAATATTTAAAAGTATACATGGGGACAGCTAAGTGGCTCAGTGGATAGAAAGCCAGACTTGGAGACAGGCAGCCTTGGGTTCAAATCTGAGCTCACATACTTCCTAGCTGTGTGACCATGAGCAAGTCACTTCACCTCAATTGCCCAGCCCTTGTTCTTCTTCCTTGGAACCAATACTTAGTATCAATTCTAAGAGAGAAGATTAGGGTATTTTTTAAGGAGTACAAATAGATCCTGAGTCCAAAAAGTTTGAGAACCAAAGACCTAGTTCAGCCACCATCATGTTATAAAACAGTTGGGTCACAGATGAATTGACTTGCTCAAAGTCATACAAGTGATGAGTATCGCCTCATGATTCAAACCCAGGTCACTAGCTGCCCAGTCCAGTGCTCTTTCAACCATTCTGTGCCACTTATAAAAGGTCACTTCCTTCCCAGCTTTCCCACCAAAACTGAGTGCTCTTAAGGGCATTGTTGACTCAGGTGTGCCAGGTGATGCACATCCATCAACTGATCAACAAGCTTTCTTTTCATTGAGCCCTCTGATGTCGAATACTGAGGATTCAAATATAAAAGTGAGACAGTCCCTGCCTCGGAGAAACTTATGTCCTACTTCAGGGATAGCACATGTTCATTGTTAAGTATGTGCAACAGAGACAGACAGACAGACAGACAGACAGACAGGCAGTCAGGCAGACAGAGAAAAAGGGAGGGAGAGACAGAGAGACAGAGAAGGAGAGAGGTAGGTAGGTAAGTAGGTAGATAGATAGATAGATAGATAGATAGATAGATAGATAGATAGATAGATAGATAGATAGATAGATAGATAGATAGATAGATAGACAAGTAGACAAGCAGACAGGCAAGCAAGTAGACAGACAGACAGACAGACGGACAGACAGAAAGATAGAGAGAGAGATAGTTAGATAGATAGACAGATCAATAGATGGATGGATAGCTGGATAGATAGACAGATGAACACCGAGAGAGAGAAATGGATAAATAGACAGATAGATAGATAGATAGATAGATAGATAGATAGATAGATAGAAGTGCTGATAGAAAAAAGGTGATTGAGAATAGAAAGATAGCCAGGCAGATAATATAAAGACAGATGATAGATTAAATGGATAATAGTGAGATAGCTAGAAAGATGACATATAGATAGATACTAGAAAGCTAGATGATAAAAAATAGGCATGTGATAGATGGATAATAGAAAGGCAGGACAATATGATACTTCCTAAGGACTAGATTACTGATTTCCTAATGCTACTCTTCAATCTAGAACACAGCCATCTATAATAGATAACTCCCATTTGGCAAAGCTCTACAGTAAGTATCGCTCTATTCCAACCTCCCTACCATCTCATTGGAGAGTCCATCTTTGTCTCTTGACATTTAAACTTCCATCTCTGCTGGCATTTACACAGATTTACTAGATTGTTTCAATTCCTTTTTTAAAAAATTTTCATTAAACCTCTATTGTCCCTTCAAATCTCCACATTCAATTTCAACTGACTTTGGCCATCATTTCAGCCTCTGTGTTTTAATCTCATGTGATTTTCCCCCAGCCACACCAATGGTAACAGAGCTTTTCTGTGCTCTATCCACGTGATCCAAGGGGCGGATGTTGAGCTTTCTCTCCAACCACTTCTCATGGGCTGTGTGTGTGTGTGTGTGTGTGTGTGTGTGTGTTCATCCCAGCTAGACTTAATTACATGCTGCATGGGAGAAACCAGTCATCTGATGAGCCATTAACTCACGTGACTGTTCCTTGATAATATCTTTTGACAAGTTCTATAATTTCTCCATCTTCACCTATAATGGTGGCTTCATGGTGGGGGAGAGCCCGTGGACAGCCCTGATGACTTCTGCTTGATGTTAAAGGGAACTTCTCCTGAATTTCTAAAAAGAAAAAAGCAACGATTCCAGAGGGTTTGGGGGCTCAGAGCTGGTGGGCATCTCTCTGGCCCATTAATCAGTGTTATTGCCAAGGAGGGGTGCTGGGGATGTCTGGGGGCTCTCCCATTCCCCTTTGTGTTGGCAAATGACAGGCATTCAGGTAAGGCTCACTTCATTTTGCAATGATTGTGAGGAGTAGGTTTAATTAGCCATAGACTCGGCAGGGGCCGGAAGCAGGCTGGCATTATCAAGATGTAGCATCCCTGCAAAGTCCCAGCCCCTCCATTCCCCATCCCTTCCCTCATTTTGTCCTAGTCTTCAGGCAACCAGTACCCAGGGGGATGGGACACAGAAAATCAAAGAGGAAGAAATGAAAAAGGAACAATATGAGGCCAAGGATCCCTCCTCCCCCAAGGCAGGCCACAGGGTTACCCACTTGGCTTGGACCCACTCTCAGGCATCCCAGAACCCAGGAATTGACAAAGCTGCTCCAGCCTCCTGGCTCCTTGTCTAACCAGTCTCCTAGGATTGATTCAGGGCTCACGAAGAGCCTGAGGCTCCCCCTGACCTTCATTTCTAGCCCAAAGACCTTCCCAAGTCTGCTGAATGGGGACAGAAATGATGGGATCAGAGAGTTCAAAATAGGGAATTTGGGTCCTCCCAGCTTCTGTCTGGCAGGGCCTGAGGGCAGGATGAAGAAGCATTAAATGTTGGTTCAATGAGATTGAATTGAACTTTTAATTAAATTAACATCCATTAGAGAACACCATACCCAGACCTCTGCCGGGACAGATGTTCTACAAATGGACCCGAGCACTTCAGGTTTTCACTGATTTATTTTTTAATTCTAACCTAAAAATCTTTCATTTTTAACTTTTGTCATTAATTAATGTATTCATTCATTCACTCATTCACTCACTCATTCATTCATTCACTGGATCAATATTTTATTAACCCTCCTAAAGCCCAGAACTAGGCTAGGTCTCATAGGATCATAGATTTAGAGTTGGAAGGGCCCTCAGAAGACATCAAATTCAACCTCTGATCATAGCGAGCATTTACATAGGACTTTAAGGTATGCAAAGGTATGCCATTTCATTTGATTCCCATAACAACCCGGTGAGGGAGGTGCTACAATTAGCCCCCTTTTATAGATAAAGAAACTGAGACTTAGAAAGACCGAGTGATTTGCCCAGGGTCATACAGTTCATGTGTGTCAAAGGCAAGATTTGAACTCAGATCTTCTTGATTCTATACCTTACCCTCCCTACCTGACTTTAATTTTATAGATGAGGAAACTGAGGCCCAGGATTTATGCAGACACTACCCTACCCAATTCCAGTTTTACAGATGAGGAAACTCAGGCAAACAGAAGTTAAGTGACTTCCCCAAGGTCATCCAGCTAGTGAATGTCTGAGAACAGATTTCAATTCAAGTGTCCCTGACTCTAGGTCCAGATTTCTATCCACTGACCCACCCCACTGCCCCCGTTACGTAGCCTCCTCCTTTTGGAATGAAACTCTCTGCGATCAAAAACCATCTTTCAATTTGTTTGTCTCTATTTGTATTCCCAGTGCTTAGCGTGTAGTAAGAATTTAATAAACGCCCATTGATTTAGCTCAGTAATAATTGCTGGAGGCCCCACATCACAGTGTCCTCTTGACATCCAAATGAAAAACCTACGAAGCACTTTCCAAGCTTTGAACCCTTACAGAAATGCCAGTTATTATAACTTTTTTTCCAGTTGCTATAACTTTTGGCTGTTGTTACCATATCCCACACTTACTGTGGTTTTAGCACCGCTATGGGTCCTTCCTCTGTTGGCCCAGATCCCAAACTCTTTCACTTAGGAGAGATTTTCCCAGGGCTGAAGTTCAGCTGGAGATAAGCCTCCATCCACTCGCTCAGGATGACCTTTGGAGAGCAGACATCCTGACCATCATCGGGCCATTCTCACCTCTTCTCCAGCTTGGCAGAAGTGGCCAGAGCTGGCAGCTTTGTTGGCAAAGCCTCAGCAAGCCCACAGCCCCCTCTAATGCCATTGGGAGAGAGGCATTGGAGAATATTCCACAAATGTGAAACATTTACATGACAGTCAGAGGCAGAAATAATCAGGGATGAGAGGCTGTGATGCTGCATGCTATTAGTGTGAGGAGAAGGAAGTGGAGAGAAGGGTCAGTCCCTGGAGAGTAACTCTATAGCCAGAAGGGACCTCAGAGACCAGGTAATTCAACCTCTAGTGTTCCAAATGAGAAAATTCAGGACAAGAAAAGTTAAATGACTAGCCTAGGGTCACACGTAGGATTTCAGATCCAGAATAGGAAGGATTTTCAGAAGCAATTGGTTCAACTCCATCGTTTTACAGATAAGGAAACTGAGATTCAGAGAGATCATAGAGTTAGAGTTAATCCAACCCTTAATTTTCCAAATGGAAAAATTCAGACCAAGACAAGTTAAATGACTGGCCTAGGGTCACACATAGGAATCTAGATCTAAAATAGGAAGGATTCTCAGAAGCCATCTGGTCTACCTCCATCATTTTACAGTTAAGAAAACTGAGATTCAGAGAGATCATAGAGTTAGAGCTGGAGGAGACCTCAGGAGGTCGTCTAGTATAAACCCTTCATTTAATATATGAGAAACCTAAGACTCATAGACTATTAGTGATTCAGTGAACATCATTCCTAGACCAAAGTTATCAACTAAGGTGCAGTCTACAGAGGATAGATCCCTAAATTCCTCCATTGGGCCACATTGACTGACCATTCACCCATAATTCTAAGTCAGGATTATAGGCATTGTTACTGCATCCTGTGGCCCTTGCATCGAGAGAGGTCTTAAAACCCAGTCAAGAGGATATTCTTATAGCAGCCACCCCCACACCTCTAAGGCCATTGCTCTAGAACACTGGAATGCCCATTTGGCAGCTAACCCTCCCATGAATGGCACATAGGTAGTCCAGAGTACCTTCTGAGACACATGAATTCCCTTTGTAGGGGTGACATTCCAGCCTCTATTGATGAGTGAGAAGGTGTCTACCCCAGGCATGTAAATACTTCCCCCAGCAGAAAGGCCAGATGAGAACAATTTGTTCCAGTGCTCATGAAGGTAGCTAAATCAGGCTCTATGGAGTGCTTAGAATTTGATCAGCCATTGAAGAAGCCAAGATCATCTACCGCATCCCTGACCATGTCTGGTCATTTTGACTTTTGTCTTGCCACTGGACATCAATGACTCTGGAAAAAAGAGGGAGGCCAGTGATTTTGTGCATTTCTGCCTCTCTTAAATCCAATTTGTTCACGAGTCAAAAGATATCATCAGTGATGTCATCTTGGTCCTCTTCAAGTAGAAAAGACAACAACAAACCAAGCAAAATTCTAGCCAATTTAGCCTGAGTGCTGCTTCCCCAGATCAATGTTGCTCTCTCCAGGACTAGAATCATCTCGCTCCTCAACCTTACCAAATAGAATATCCAGCTTTCTTCAAGGCCCAGCTTAAGGGCTACTTCCCAGAGGAAGCTTTTTCTGGTCCCTCCAACCCCAGTTGTCTGGGTACTCTCCCTCTTCAAAATAACCCACAGACTTAGCTGTTTACAAATTGTGCCTCCCCAGGGAAATGTTAGATCCTTAAGGATAAGGAATATCTTTCCTTATGTTGTCTCTATTCCCATTTCCAGCACAGTGCCTAGCACATAAGAAAGAAATAAAGATAAGACCTGTGATTTTATTGAATTAACAAATCCTCAGCAAATGTGGACTGGCAGCCAGCTCTCCAACTAGCAATAAGTGCCTAGAGCATTGAAATGTTAAGTAACTTACCCAGGAGCACAGGGGCAACATGTGTCCAGTAAGAAGTCCACCTGTGGGGGCAGCTAAGTAGCTCAATGGATTGAGAGCCAGACCTACAGACAGGAGGTCCTAGGTTCAAATCTGGCCTCAGACACTTCCCAGCTGTGTGATCCTGGGCAAGTCACTTAACCCCCCATTGCCTAGCCCTTACCACTCTTATGCCTTGGAACCAATACACAGTATTGATTCCAAGAAACCTTAAGGTAAGGGTTTAAAATAAAAAAGAGAGAGAGAGAAAGGCCCACCTCTTCCATTTTCATTTTGAGATGGGACCACGTGAGTCACAGGATTGGCAAGAATAGCAGAAATGGAAGGGTTGTGATCTGGATGACAGATATCATTAAATTATCTTCTTCCTCTCAAAAAAAATTATTCATCTTTTCCATTTCCCTGTGTTGAAAAAGTCAGCCTACTTGTAGTCTAGCACAACTTCAGTGAAATTTTGACTCACTTTAGTTAGGAAGTGTCTGAGGCTAGATTTGAACCCATGACCTGCCATCTCCAGGCCTGGCTTTCTTTATTTTTTTTTAATAATAATTTTTTTTAAGAAAAACTTTTCCATGGCTACATGATTCATGTTCTTCCTCTCTCTCCTTCCCCCCCCCCCATAGCTGATGCACATTTTCACTGGTTTCTTCATGTGTCATCGATCAAGACCTATTTCCATATTATTGATAATTGCTCTAGGGTGATCATTAAGAGTCTACATCCCAAATAGTGTCCACGTCAACCCATGTGTTCAAACAGTGTTTTTCTTCTGTGTTTCTACTCCTGTAGTTCTTCCTCTGAATGTGGGTAGCGTTCTTTTCCATAAATCCCTCAGAGTAGTCCTAGATCATTGCACTGCTGCTAGTATAGAAGTCTATTATATTCAATTGTACCACAGTGTATCAGTCTCTGTGTACAATGTTCTCCTGGTTCTGCTCCTTTCGCTCTGCATCAATTCCTGGAGGTCTTTCCAGTTCACATGGAATTCCTCCGGTTTATTATTCCTTTCAGCACAATAGTATTGCTTCACCAACAGATACCGCAATTTGTTCAGCCATTCCCCAATTGACAGGCATACCCTCGTTTTCCAGTTTTTTGCCACCACAAAGAGCACAGCTATAAATATTTTTGAACATGTCTTTTTCCCTATGATCTCTTTGGGGTACAAACCCAGCAATGCTATGGCTTGATCAAAGGGCTTTCTACTAGCTGTTAAATCTTGAGCAAGACCCTCAGTCTCTCTATATCTGGGGACACAGAGAGAGGACAATGGAGACAATAGAAGTACCTGGCAGACAAGATTATTGGGAGGAGCCAATGAAATGTTATGTATATATACAGTGTGTCCCAAACTGGAAATATTAGCTAATATCATAGCTAACAATCAGTCACTTCATGCCTCTAGGCCTCAGTTTGAACATTTATAAAATAAGGACTTTGGACTTCATGACCTCCCTGGTTCTGTTTCCAGCTCTAATCCTTTTCAATCCTGATACCTGGGGTAGGCATTGACCACTCAGCCTGTTTCTAGTTATCACTAATTCAGCAGAATTCTTCCCATTCTTTGTCTGGGCTGGGGAGAGGGCAGGAACAACCCTTTCCCTTCAATCCCCTTCCCTAATGAAAGGAAGGAAGGAAGGAAGGAAGGAAGGAAGGAAGGAAGGAAGGAAGGAAGGAAGGAAGGAAGGAAGAAAGGAAGGAAAGAAAGAAGGAA
>NC_058132.1:50011522-50036854 GCF_016433145.1 Gracilinanus agilis
GACAGGTATTTTATGTAGTATTATATGGGTATATGCTATATAATATTATATAGTTATGTGTTATATATTCTAAAGTATACTATATAGTTAAGTGTTATATAGTATGTTATATGGTTTTATGGTATATAGTATATGTAGTTATATGGTATTTATGGTATATAATATGGTATATTGTAAATTATATCATATTATATGTTATATGATATAAGTACTATATAGCTATGTTGTATATTATGTGTTTGTTATATAGTATGATATGTAGTCATATATATCATATAGCATGATATATAGTTATATGGTATGTAGTATTATAGCTATATGTTAAATAATTTATAGTTATGTGTTATATAGTTTACACATATATGTTATGTGTTCTATAGTATGCTGTATAGTTATATGATACATATGGTATATAGTATAGTATATAGTTATATGTTATATAGTTTGATATGTATTATATGTTATAAAGTATTAAATAGCTATGTTGTATATTATTATAGAGATATCTGTTATATAGTAGTCTATTGAGTTATAGGTTATATATGGTATATATTTATAGGTTATATAGTATGTTATGTGATTACATGTTATATAATATGAAATACAAGTATGTTCTATGTGTTATATAGTATGATATATAGTTATATATATTATACAGCAGTGGTTCCCAAACTTTTTTGGCCTACTGCCCCCTTTCCAGAAAAAATATTATTTACTGCCCCTGGAAATTATTTTTTTTCATTTTAATAGCAATTAATAGGAAAGATAAATGCACCTGTGGCCATCACCACCTCCCTGGATCGCTGCAGGACCCACCCACCAGGGGGCGGTGGCGCCCACTTTGGGAATCACTGTTATATAGTATGTTATAGTTATATGTTATATAGTTTATACTTATATGTTATATAGTTTATACTTATATGTTATATAGTTTATACTTATATGTTATGTGTTATATAGTATGCTATATAGTTATATGTTACATAGTATGCTATATAGTTATATGGTATATAGTATGGTATATAGTTATGTGTTATATAGTATGATATGTTGTATGTTATAAAGTATCATATAGTTATGTTGTATAGTATTACATAGTTATATGTTATATAGTATAATATAGTATTATGTTGTATATATATGTATATAACATATAATATTATATGGTATGCTTTATAGTTATATGTTATGTATATATAATTATATATTATATGGTGTGATATAGGGGCAATTGGGTGGTTCAGTGAATAGAGAGCCAGGCCTAGAGATGGAAAGTCCTGGGTTCAATCTAGCCTCAGATACATCCTAGATGTTTGATCCTGGGCAAGTCACTTAACCCCAACTGCCTACCCCTTACCAATCTTCTGCCTTGAAACTGATACTTCATATCAGTTCTTAGACCAAAAGTAGGAGATTTTTTTTTATTGTAAATTCATAAATTTTTGACGAGCTGAATTGCATTGCAGAATGAAACACAGGCTGAATCCAAGTCCAGAGGCTAGAAATAATGTCCAAAAATTCAATTCGATTGAACAATTTAATAGCTATTTATCAATCCATTTCTTCTTCAACAAGCATAAAAGTAATCATAAAAATTCTTTTTTGGTAGCATTTTAAAATTTACAAAGCCCCCAACAACCCTAAAAGAGGAGCATAAACATTTCCTGCCTCATTTTATATAATAATAATAAGTTCACAATTAAGCAGACACACAACACTGATCTGTAAAAATGGAGAACCAGCATTTTGAGGAAGTATAGCCATCCAAAGTGCTCACAATCTCCAAGCTACATGAAATTTCTAACTTTCAAGGAGTAGAGACCAACCTTAGAATGTCAGGGTTAGGTAGGAATTGTAGGAAGTAAAATATCATTCCCCCCATCCTATCTGCTAATAGAGTTGTCCCAAGGATGCCTTCAGAGAACCAAGAAAAGATAAGCTTGCATCCCAATACTTTTTTTAACCCTTATATTCTATCCTAGAACTGATACTAATATTGGCTCCAAGGCAGAAGAGTGGTAAGGACTAGGCAATGTGGGTTAAGTGACTTGTCCAGGGTCACACAGCTAGGCAGTGTCTGAATCATATTTGAACCCAGGACCAGCTGTCTCTAAGCCTGGTTCTCTATCCACTAAGTCACCTAGCAGCCCCACATCGTCATACTTTGAAGACAAAAAGCAACTATTCCACGCATCTGAGCAATAGTCCTTAGAATACTAAATGTGAAAGAATAATGGGATAGTAACTTGTGACCTGCTCTGAAAAATGTGAAGACAAATGAGATGAATAAATAATAAAACTGAAAATTTAATAATAGCTAACATTTACATAGCATTTAAAGCTTGCAGAGC
Organism: Gracilinanus agilis; assembly: GCF_016433145.1. NCBI lineage: Eukaryota > Metazoa > Chordata > Mammalia > Didelphimorphia > Didelphidae > Gracilinanus > Gracilinanus agilis. The sequence goes on from NC_058132.1 coordinate 50,013,874, forward strand.
ACTTTCCAAATATTATCTCATTTTATCCTCATGACAATCCTGGGAGGTAAATACTATCATTATCATCCCCATTTTACAGATAAGGTAACTAAGAAGTCTATTTTGTAATATGCCCAGGATCACATAGCTGAGGTAGGATTTGAGTCCAGTTCTTCTTGATGCCAAATCCAGAGCTCTCTCCATGCTACTTACCTTGATGCCCAGTTCTAAACTGTCTGATTCAACACGATTTAGCAAGCATGTGTTAAATGCCTGCTATGGGGAATAGCTAGGTAGTACAGTGGGTAGAGCACCAAACCAGGCATCAGGAGAACTTGGTTCAAATGTGACCTCAGACACTTCCTAACTGTGTGACCCTGGGCAAGTCACTTAACCCCAATTGACTAGCCCTTGCTGCTCTTCTATTTTAGAACTGATACTAAGATAGAAGGTAAGGGCTTTAAAAATGCCTACTATGAACCAGGTACATCCTAAGAGCTAAGTGCATAATGACAAAACCAAAATAGTCCTTTTCTTCAGAGATTACATTAGACTGGAGGAGGGGAAGAGAAGGAAGGGATTTCAGCCCTCTCCCTCACCCCACACTGCCCTTCCTGAGTTTCCATCCTTGAACAACAAATACAGTTTCCACAATCTGGGATGGGGAGCAGCTATCATCTGGGATGCCATTTATTTGAACCCAGTAAAACTTCAGTGTGAGACAGCTTGTCATTACATAGCTCCGAATTCAGCCAGCATTAAAATGTCCCTAATAGAGTCCTGAGAGAATGCAGCTGGCACCGAGGCCAGATTGAGATCTTACCATCATCGTAAAGTGATTCCAACAGAATGGGCGGGAGGGCAGAAGAAGCACGAAGCCAGATTCCATGACCTGGGAGGAAAGTGTTCCTTGAGAAAAATCAGGACCCGTTGTAGTGGGAAAGGGGCTAGACTTGGGAGTCACAGAACCTGCATTCAATTCTTAGGCTTACCACTCTTGTGACCTTGGGCAAGATGACTCTGCTATCTGGGCCTCAGTTTCCTCATCTGTAAAATAAGGTGGTTGGACTAGATTCAGTTCTGTCTACGTCAACAAATCTTTCTTGTTTTGAGGGACTACACATATATATGTTTTTGTTTTTCTTGCCTCCCCCGTGAGTGAAGGAGAGGAAGGAAGGAGGGAGAGAATTTGAAATAGAAAGTAAAATTGAATTGAAAACAAACATTTCTTAAGTACTTAGTATGAAAAGAAAGCCCCTGTCCTCAAAGAGATCATATTCTGGACAGAGAGGGGAGAAGGATAAAATGTGTACCAATAAGTAAACAAAAAGGGTATGGGTATTTGTATGTACATATATTTGCATGACTGTATATGTTCATATATATTTGCATATACGTGTAGAGGTTTGGCAGCTAGGTGGCATAGCAGATAGATTTCCATGCCTGGAGTCAGGAAGACCTAAATTCAAATCCAGCCTCAGATACTTTATAGCTGTGTGACCCTGGGCAAGTCACTTACCCATGTTGCCTCAGTTTCCTCATCTGTAAAATGAGCTAGAGAAGGAAATGGCAAAACACCCCATTATCTTTGCCAAGAAACCTCTAAATGGAGTCACAAAGAGTCAGACTTGACTGAAAACAACTAAAACATATGTGTGTGTATACATATATACACATACACACAAAGTTACTTCCAGGAGAAGGGAGCATTAATAACTAGAAAGGGTCTGGTATAGGAACTGTCCTCTGAGTTGTGTTCAGGAGGAAGTGCTTTAGGGAACATTGAATTGTCCATGGGGCCCTAAAGCTAGAATCCTGGGAGCCTATGGAATGAGACATTCCATGCAGGACTCTTTGTAAACTGAGAAGTATTATACGGGCAGGAGCAATTATTATTATCAGTCATCTCTGCGAGGGTGGCCTGTCTCTTCCTGCTCTGGGGTGGTTGGCTTGGGCTCGATGACATAACTACAAGCGAGATCGTCTTGGTTGTTAACTAAAGAGCTGGCTCCCAGGGAGCCTGGTAATTACCCTCGGATGGCTCTTTACCAGCGGCCAGAAGAACCACACACACCATTGTGGTGAGTGACAAAGAAGAGCCCACATGTTGTGTTTGGCCCAGCAGAACAGAATGCTTCCCAAGACTACAGACCCTGGTGAGATGCCGGCTGTTTCCGGTTGTACCAGAAAAGCCAGAAAAATTATTGGCCTCAGGGCTTCTCAGAGAACTGTGCTTCATTCCTTGTTAGAACCAGTGTGTTCAGGAAACAAGTGAGAGTCACAGGCAAGTAGGGAGCTTGTTGGCACAGAGGCACAGAGCGAGGAAGTTCTGAGTATAAATCTGGCCTCAGACACTAGCAGCTAAGTGACCCTGAGCAAGTCACTCTCAGACTCAGTTTCCCCATCTGTAATATGGAGATGATAGCACCTACATCAAATGGTTGTTGTAAAGATCAAATGCAGTGATAGATAGATAGATAGATAGATAGATAGATGAGAGGAATAGATAGATAGATAGATAGATAGATAGATAGATAGATAGATAGATAGATAGATAGATAGATAGATAGATAGATGATGGATAGACAGACAAATGAATGGATGGAAGGATGGACAGATAGATAGACACATAGACAGACACAGACATACACATACAGATAGATAGATAGTTGGATGGATGGATGGATGGACGGACAGACAGACAGATGGATGATTGGAAGGACAGATAGGTAGGTAGATGGATAGATGGATAGATGGAGAAACAGATAAATACATACGTGCAGATGTATGTGATATGATGCTTGGTAAAACCTTAAGGTGATATTTAAGTGCTTGCTACTATTATTGCAATAAACATGGATCCCATTTTCAAAGCAATGGAAATATTGATAGTGTGGTTCAGTGAAATAAAAGAATGCTTCATTTGGGCCCTGAAGATTTGGTTTTGAATTCTATCTCTTCCATTTTTCAACCTATGTGACCTAGGGCAAGTCACTTCTTTTTTCTGTGCCTCAGTTTCCTCATATGAGAAATGAGAAAGTTGGACTACATGGCCTCTAAATACATTTTCAGCTCTTAACCTAGGATTTTATTATAATTTGCCACATTAAGGGAGTAAAGGACAAACTTCTAACTTTTAAATACATAATTCTGTTCTTGCACTGTCGACCAAGTATGATTTTACATGTACTCAACTTGTTTGCTCTCCTAAACCATAAGCCATTCGAGGGCAGGGATCATTTTTTATCCTTCCGCATCTTTCCCATAACTCTAGGTGCCCAATTTGAGTTTGGTAAGCCCACACAGATGGGTTAATGGGAATGCTGAAGGTGGCTCTGGTATTTAGGAGTATAGAGGATGCTAGTCATAAGCAGAACATGCCTGGCCAGTCGGATTTTCAACTTCTAAGAAAACTCCATTGAAACTCAGTTTTGAGATTTCAGTTATTCCACATGTGTGTTTTCAGTTTGATTTCCTAGAATCTGGGTACCATGGGATGGTTGTTTGTGTGAAGTGAAAACATTCTTCTTGGAGGGGTGAGGGGGGGAATAAAGTTACATAAGGGCTGGCTTTGATGGCTTTGGTCCCTTGGCTGTACTTCTTTCAAGACCAGGGTAGTGCCAGACCTCAGAAGTTCTGATTCATTGGGAAGGAGGCCCATATAAATCTGGGGGGTTGGTCTTATCATAGAATGCTCTCAGAGGAATCTAAGGGGGCTACTGACAAACCTATAACTAAAACTAGCAGAGGTAGATCCCCAGGGGACTGATTTTAACTAATTAATATTATTGAATTGCAATTGACACATTAATTTTTCCACATCTAATTTAATCAAATGTAGCTCATTTTCTCAAAGTAAGCATCTTTCCTGCAATTTCATTTATTATCATTTAACCACAAGCAATAATAGAAAAGGCACTAGGGTGAGATGAATAAAACTATTCTCAGAGTCAGGAAAGGACCATGGTTCAAGTCTTCCCTTTGATAAATAGTGGGTGTGACTCTGAACAAGTCACTCAACTTCTAAGTGTTTCAGACAACACTCTAAAATGCTTAGTTCCACTGATCCAACCATTCTAGATGGCAATTTGGAACTATGCTCAAAGGACTTTAAAAGACTGTCTGCCCTTTGATCCAGCCATAGCACTGCTTGGATTATACCCCAAAGAGATAATAAGGAAAAAGACATACACAAATATTATAGCCGTGCTCTTTGTGGTGGCAAAAAATTGAAAAATGAGAGAATGTCCTTCAATTGGGGAATGGCTGAACAAATTGTGGTATCTGTTGGTGATGGAATACTATTGTGCTCAAAGGAATAAAGAACTGGAGGAATTCCATGTGAACTGGAAAGACCTCCAGGAAGTGATGCAGAGTGAAAGGAGCAGAACCAGGAGAACATTGTACACAGAGACTGATGCACTGTGGTAAAATTGAACACAACAGACTTCTCTACTAGCAGCAATGCAAGGACCCAGAGCAAGGCTGAGGGACTTATGAGAAAGAAAACTAGCCACATTCAGAGGAAGAACTTTGGGAGGAGAAACACAGAAGAAAAACAACTGCTTGAACACATGGGCTGATGGGGATATTATTGGGGATGTAGACACTAAATGATAACTCTAGTCCAACTATCAATAATATGGAATTAGGTCTTGATCAATGATACATGTAAAACCCAGTGGAATTGTGCATTGGCTAAAGGGGGTTAGAGGGGCTTGGGGGAGAGGGAAAGAACATGAAATATGTAACTAGGAGATAATATTCAAAATTAAAAAACTTAGTTCCAGAGAAGGTACTGGTGCACTAGAAGAGGGAGTTTACTAAACTCATATGATAAAATCATAGGGCTAGTCAATAAAATAAAATAAAATAAAAAGATAGGGATTGGATCTAAGATTTCATTGCTAAAGAGAACTGGATAAGGAAACATCATTTAACAAAATATAGGTCATTGGAGCAACCAGGTGGCACACAGTAGATAAAGTGCCAGGCATGGAGTCAGGAGGTCCTGGGTTCAGATGTAACCTCAGACACTTCCTAACTAAGTGGCCCTGGACAAGTCATTTAACCCCAATTGCCTAGCCCTTGCTGCTTTTCTACCTTGAACTTGATACTAAAACAGAAGGTAAGGGTTTCAGGGGGGAAAAAAAGAAATATAGGTCAGCACCTTCTCCACAGTTTAAAGTTGTAGAGAGTTGCCTAAAATGCTGAAACATTACATGACTTATCCAGAGTCCACCATCAATAACAACAATAATAGTAATAGTAGAGGAGAGAGAGAGAGAGATGGAGCAATGAATAGATGGATCAATAATATAGAAGGATGGATAGATTGATAAACAGAGAGAGACATACAGACAGACAGACAGACAGAGACAGAGACCAAGACCAAGAAAGACACTTCACATGTGGTTGCCCCAAAACAAGAGTCCTTGGTAATATCACTACTACATTATTGCTAAATCTCATCCTTATACTACAAAGTTGCAATCCTTCCCATACCTGGATGGCGCCATTACAAGGATAATGCATATTACATTGTTCCCATGGAACTAACTACCCCTTTTAATATTGTTTCACCTAATCCAGATTTTGCAAAACCAATGAACAATATGAGGGCATACATATAATTTACATTCCTATCATACTTTATAAGGCACTTTCAGAAAGCCTCCGAGCAGGTCTCCCACTGAGTCTCTAAGCCGTCTTTCACTCACCCAGGGTCACATGGCCTATAAGTGTCTGAGGCCAGATTTGAACTCAGGTGTTCCTGACTCCAGGCCCTGTACTCTATGCTGTATTTACTTCTACACAGGATTCCTCCTTCTTCTCAGTGCCTGTGTGGAACCTCCGCCGGAAATGTCAAAGATCTAGGGAAGCGGCACAGACCAGGGAAAGGATGCCGGCTCTGGGATACAGACAGCCTCGGTTCAAAGCTTGCCTCTGACACATACTACCTGTGCAGCCTAAAGCAGCTCACTTAACTTCCCTGAACTCTCTCTAGTTTCTTCCTTTGAAAAAGGAAGTATTTAGATGATTACATGGCTTGTGAGGGCCCTTCCAACTGAACTCCAACCCTGTTCCTACCCAAATATAGCCCGGTACCATCATTCAGGCTCCTTCCCAGGCTTATGAACACCAAGATACCTCTTTAGCATGACTTAAATCCTGCCAGATTCCTCTGACGTGGCAGTGAGATTTCCCCTGGAATCAAGGATGCTCATGGCCGGTGAATATTTGAATGAGTCACGGATCCATCCTCCTGCCTCACTGAATCAGCCCCCGACCTGAGACATCCCTCCAAGTCTCTTCCAATCTCTGTAACCTGAGACAGAGTTAAATCCACTGGAGTCTTGGCTCAAAGAGACACAAGAAATATGCCTCACAGTCGGTAAAAATCACCATCAAATATTTCAGTGGATGCATGGTGGGGAGAGAGCAGGGAGAGGAGGGAGAGGGACATTCTTTGGCCAGCCACAATGGAGCAGCATTTAACACACAGCATAAAGCTGGGTCTAGCGAAGGCATTAGCCTGGGGAGGGGACATTACTATTGAAGGAAAAATCACTGGAAGCCATTAACATCTTCCTTGGCGTGGCTTCATCAGGGAAGCAATTTCGAAAAGACTTTAATGAGAAGGCGAAAAACTAGATTTCGTGAAGCTTCATCAGCACGTGCTCCTTTGCCAACCTGGAAAACATTGGCTCAGATGCACAGTTCATCCCCATCTCCGGGTCTTAATTCATTAGCCCGGTGGATGACTCACCGAGCTCTCTTGGCGGAGTCCTTAGACAAAGTGGAATAGAGGGACAAATCTGTATCTGGTGATGAAGCCTGCCTCCCACCTCCTCTCTTGGCAGAGGGGCAGCACACTATCAGAGAGGAGTAGGGCATACATTTTCAGATCTGGCCAATGGGTTGCTTTGTTTTAGTTCGATTCTTATTTGTTACAAGGAAGGAGTTCTTTGAGGGAGGAAGTGTAGTTATTGGTGATGTAAAGAGAAGAGTAAAAGAGGAAGAGAGACAAAGACCAAGGCAGAGACAGAGACAGAACACATCAATAAAATATCAGTCTTGGGAGGACAGCTAGGTGGACACGTCCTGCCTATGTGACCTTGGGCAAGTCACTTGACCCCCATTGCCTAGCCCTTACCATTCTTCTGCCTTGGAGCCAATACACAGTATCGATTCTAAGACAGAAGGTAAGGGTTTGGGGGCAGCTGGGTGGCTCAGTGGATTGACAGTCAAGCCTAGAGATGGGAAATCCTGGGTTCAAATCTGGCTTCAGACACTTCCTTGCTATGTGACCCTGGACAAGTCACTTAACCCCCATTGCCAAGCCCTTATTGCTCTTCTGCCTTGGAACCAACACACAGTATTGATTCTAAGATGGCAGTAAAGGGTTTAAAAAAAGAAAAAGGTAAGAGTTTTAAAAAATAATAAATAGATAAATAAAATCCAGTCTTGGAGTCCAAAGACCTAAATTTCAAATCTGATAGTAGCTAAGGAACACTGGCAAGTCACAGAACCTTTTTTTGCTATAGTTTCCACCTTTGTGTTTGGAGGGATGAGAAAGGAGAGAATCCCGATTTCTGGTGTTGTCTATGTAGAGAACTCCTCATCTGCCTACCAGTGGAAAGCAGCAACCCTTCTATGTTTCATAGTCACAATCTAATGGGCAAAAGAACAAACAGATTTGTCCAAACAGGGAAATAATAGGAATAAATACAATCAAAAAGAGGAATAATAAATAGGAAAAATTGAAAGCGGGAAAGAACTAGAATCAAGAGGGGTTGGGAAAGGCTTCCTCTAGAAGATGGGATTTTAGTTGGGACTTAAAGGAAGCCAGGAAAGCCAGTAGTCAGGAGATAATGAAGGAGAGCATTCTAGGACTGGGAGACAGAGAGAAAAAATGGCTGAGAAAAGGAATATCTTGTTCAGCTAGGAGGTCAGTGTCACTAGGTCAAAGCATATGTGTTGGGAGCAGCTAGGTGTCTTAGTAGATAAAGAACCAGGCCAGGAGACAACAGGTCTTGGGTTCAAATCTGGCCTCAGATACTTCCTAGTTATGTGACCCTGGGCAAGTCACAACCCCAGTTGCTTAGTCCTTACTGCTCTTCTACCTTAGAACCAATACTTAATATTAATTCTAAGACAGAAGATAAGGCTTAAAAAAATATGTTGGAAGCATGTAAAATCTGTATCAGATTGTTTGCCATCTCAGGTGGAGGGAAAGGAGGGAGGGAAAAGAAAGAATCTACAACTGTTAAAAAATTGTTTTGTGGGGGCAGCTGGGTGGCTACTTGGATTGAGAATCAGGCCTAGAGATGGGAGGTCCTGGGTTCAAAGCTGGTCTCAGACACTTCCAAGCTGTGTGACCCTAGACAAGTCACAACCCCCATTGCCTAGCCCTTACCACTCTACCTTAGAACAAATACATAGTATTGATTCTAAAGTGGAAGGTAAGAGTTTTTTTTATTGTTTTTATATAGGAGGATATATAGGAAAAATAAAAGAGAAAAATAAACTTTTATTAAAAAAAATAAAGCATGTGTTAGAGGGAAAGGGATAAGAAGACTGAAAAGGTAGCAGGGGGCTAGATTATGAAGCATAGGATTTTGGATTTGTTTCTGGAAGCAATAGGGAGCCACTGGCGTCTGTTGAGTAAGGGGACATCGTGATCAGATCTGCACTTGAGAAAAATCACTTTAGTGTCTGAATGGAAGCTGAATTGGAGTGAAAAGAAACTTGAAGCTGGCAGACCTACCAGCGGGCCATTGCAACAGTCCGGGCATGAGATGATGGGTCTGCACCAGGTGACCTGAATCTGTCACAAGAGAGAAGGAAACATATTAGAAGAGATGCTGCCAAGGTGAAGTTGACAGGCTTTGGCAACAGCTTGAATATGGGGATACGATGCTGATCACAGATCCTCGAGGTCTCCGTAGACTTGCAGGACTTCAGAACTGGACAGAGCCTTAGACACCTTAGATTTAGTCCAACTCCCTCCCCTGGGAATGGAAAATACTGAGACTTTCCCAGGTAAAACAGCTTAGCTTTACCAAGGCATCAGTGGCCCAGCCAAAGGTAGGACCCAGGTTTCCCAGTTCCCAGCCAGTTCCCAGACCCCGGTTCAACCCTCTCCCCTCACACTGCTTGTGTTTACCCTTTTCTGTCTCTCTTCTTGGGAGTAGCATTAGAATGGAATGTACTTTTCCCCCAGATTCTCTGCCTTCATAATGATCTTTATCATTAGGATGAATTAATTCCAAGGGCTGTTTTCTTCCTCTCATTACTGGGGCTCGTTGTGTGTTCTGCTGGGTGGATGGTTAGTGGTTGTTGTTGGGTTTTGGAAGGGAGGGTTTTTTTTCCTTTTCCCATAAATAGCTAATGGGAAAGAGAATGCACTGGACATAATATTCTGTGATAACTACAGTCATTCAAAGGACCAAAAAAAAAATGTGATGAAAGCTGGAAATGGCCTGAAATGAGACCCCTCCCTGACAGCCTGGAGATCATCAGGAAGAATGGAGAGAAGACACAATAGCATTTGTCCTTTCTCCTTGGCAGGCGCTTTAATAAGGAAAGGAAATTAACCAGAATTCTGACATTCCTGTCAACTCGGGGCTCTGGAAATGCTGGTTATGAGCTTCCTTCTCCATGGCAATGAGCTCTGGGAACTCGTGTATCCCCCACTGTAAATGTCTCACAGGCTGGAGAGTACCCCCAGAAGCTCTAGTTCCTTAGCTGGACTCGTGTACGGAGTCTGATCTTGGGGGAGATTCCTTTCACAGAACATCATAGCCATCTGACCCACCTATGCCCCAGTTCCAGGATATAAAATCTGGTCTAGGAGAACAGTGACTGGCTCTTTTTTTCTTTTTCATCTTCATAGCCCCAGCATGAAATATGTTACCTGGTACACAGGAGGAGCTTAATCAGTGTGGCTTGATTTTGACATTAGATTCTCATTACTGAAGACCTAGAACCATCTCCCCAACTCCAGCATCTTCTTTGGGGGAGACTTGAGGAAAGCAACATGGTCTTGTGGAAAGAGTCCTGGCCTATAAGTCAATAGACCTGGCATTCTCCATCAAAAGTTCTAGTTTTGACTCAATTGCTAACTTCCTGTATGCTGCTGGACAAAGCATCTACTTTTTTGAGCATTTGTTTCTTTATCTCTCAAATGAGGGGTTAAAGTCAATAGTCTCTCCCAACTCCTCCCAGTTTTAGCAATCTATATTCTGAAGTCTCTTCCAGCTCCAAAATCATAGGTTCTGAGCTCTGACATTCTCTGTTCTGAGAGCCCTTCTAGCTCTGTCATTCTGAGTTCTAAGGGAACACTCCCAACTTTGACATTCTGGATTCTATGGGGACCCTCCCAATTCTGACATTCCAGGGTCTGAGGGGACCCTTCCAGCTCTGACATTTTGGGTTCTAAGGGGGCCTCCCCCCAGCTTTGATATTCTGGATTCTAAGAGACCACCCACCCTTGATATTCTGGGTCCTAAGGGGGCCCTCCCAGCTCTGACATTCTGGTTTCTAAGGGGACCCTCCCAACTCTGACATTCCAGGATCTAAGGGGACCCTCCCAGCTTTGACATTCTGGATTTTAAGAGACCTCCCACCCTTGACATTCTGGGTTCTAAGGGGGCCCTCCAAGCTCTGACATTCTGGGTTCTAAAGTTCCTCCCAGCTCTGACGTTGTATGTTCTAATAACTCTCCTAGTTCTGGCATTCTCCATTCAAAGGTCTCTTAGAAGTCTAACATTCTAGATTCTCCCAGCTCTGATATTCTGAATCCTAAGACCCCTGAGGCCAGCTCTAACATTCTGTGTTCTAAAGCTTCTCCCAGCTCCAATATTCTATGTTCTAAGATAGCATCCCAGCTCTGACATTCTGTGTTCTAATAACCCTCCTAGTTCTAGCATTCTCCATTCAAAGGTCCCTTCGAAGTCTAGAGTCTAAGGTTCCTCCCAGCTCTGACATCATATGTTCTAAGGCCCTTCCCAGCTCCAACACTATAAGTCTGAGTTGATGAGTTCTCATTAACTTCAAAGGTCTGTGGCAGAGAGCCAGGGAACTGGAAAGTTTAGGGGAGGAGAGAGGAGGAGTACCAATTAGCCCCCAAATGCTTATTATCTTCAAAGCACTCCTTAGGTGTTAATGAATGAATCACCCACCACCACCAAATTTGCTGTGCGCAGTGGAGGGATCCCTGACAAGTTGGGCTCAAATCCTCATTTTTGTGAACTTTTTCAGTGAAGTCAGGGAGTCTGCACAGATTGAAGCTTTTAGAGAATCCTTCCATAGCCCTAAAACTAACCAATTACCCCCCACATGCACACACACACACACACACACACACACACACACACACACACACACTCACACCCTTTTCAGTTTTCTGGCTCTGTAGGCTTGAATGTTGATATGTTTCAGAACTGGAGGTAAGGAGGAGCCCAGTCTATGCTCAGGCTGATTAGATTTCCCAGTCAGTGGAAGGTTAAGCAGATAATCTATTTTGTGTCAAGCCCCGATGAAAATCTCCCTGCCATCTCAGTCCACTTGCCTGCCATAAGTCCAATCTAATGAACAGAGTTGAATCTTTCTTTGATGATTGTGGGTCTGGCAAGGGCTCAGGGCCAGAGCTCTGAAGATCAATTCTCTTTGCCTAGAATGATGGGAATTGGGGGCGAAAGGTGCCGACAACTGAACTGAATGTGAAAGGCAGTAGAGAAAAGAACACTGCACCTCATGAACAATGGAGCCTGAGGATCTGAGTTCAAATTGTTGCTACTTGAGGTAACTTTAAGACACTCATCTTTTCTTGTTTTTCTTTTTTCGTTCAGTCATTTCAGTCATCTCCAACCCTTCAGACCACATTTGGGATTTTCTTGGCAAAGACACTGGAGTGCTTTACTATTTCTTTCTTTGGTTCATTTTATATACAAGGAAACTGAGGCAAATGGGGATAAGTGAGGAAAGGGAGGAAAGCCTAATTTCTCTCAAGGAGGAAAGAAGGAAAGAAAGAAGGAAGAAAGGAAGGAAAGAAGGAAGGAAGGAAGGAAGGAAGGAAGGAAGGAAGGAAAGAAGGAAGGAAGGAAGGAAGGAAGGAAGGAAGAAGGGAAGGAAGAAAGGAAGAAGGGAAGGAAGGAAGTTATCCAATTCAGCAAAACTAAGGAACACATCAACCAGGTCTGATGGTATATATGTAGACTTATAGATTTAGAGCAGTGACTCCCAAACTTTTTTGGCCTACCGTCCCCTTTCCAGAAAAAAATATTACTTAGCCCTCTAGAAATTATTTTTTTTAATTTTAATAGCAATTAATAGGAAACATAAATGCACCTGTGGCCATCACCACCTCCCTGGATCGCTGCTGCACCCACCAGGGGGCAGTGGCGCCCACTTTGGGAATCACTGATTTAGAGCTAGAAAGGACCTAAGAGGTGATCAGATCCAAGCCACTCAGGTCTTAACCATTTTACAAATAAGGATGCTGATTTATTTATTAATTGACTTGCCTGGAATAATAATGCTAGTATCGGTGGCAGAAATCAAACCCAAGCCTTCCTGACTCCAAGTTCAGTGCCCTATCTCACTGTCCACCTCAGGAACCTAGGAACTGATGAGATAGCCGCTCCCTAAAATTGTATCTCTTAGGATTAGTGCTGGGTCAAATATGCTCAGAGAAGCATAAAGTAAGAGGTCATTCTTTCTGTTGGGTAAGGGAGGGATCACACCCCACCATAGGAAATCCCAAGAAGAATCCCACATCACACTTTCCATAAAGGAAAGAAGAGAGAAGCAAGGACAGTCACTCTTTTTACAACCTGCTGAGTGAGCTGCTTTTCCTGCTCAGTGACCAATTTGGAGATTGCTTCATCATCTCAAAGTCCAAGTCCTTTGCTACTGAGCCACACATGCACGGGAGGCTGTTAAGAAGCTTAGCACATGCTCCATGGGCTACCCAAACCCTGGCCCATCTATCTCCTTCAATGCATGCACACACGCACGCACACACCTCAGAGGTGGAAAGGACTTTAAACTTCAGAGGGTTCCTAATCTAAGTTGTACCTAAATAAGACCCATCTACCATATTCCTAACAAGTGTTTGTCCCACATCTGCTGGAAAACCACCAGTGATAAGGAAAGCAACACCTCTGCAAAGGGTTGATTCCACTTTTGAATAATGTAAATTGTTAGGAAAGTTTTCCGGATGCTGAGCTCAAATCTACCTCTCTGCAACTTTTATCCATTAATCCTACTTCTGTCAAGTCTAATTCCCCTTTGACATGACAGTCCCACTCAGGCTTGAAGATAGCTATTAAGTTCTCCTTCTCTCCTCTTCTCTCTTTGACATGGTTTAGAGCTCATGCTGGCCGTGTCCCAGCGGTCCCCCTCTGGACATCCGCTAGTGGATCATCGCCTGCCCTCAAATGTGTCACCCCAGACAAAACCAAGTACTCAAAATTTGGTCTCACCAAGGCAGGGGATACCAGGCTCCTCATTTCTCCCATTCTGGACAGAATGCTGCCGTTCATCCAGCCCAAAGTCACATTCTCTCCTCCCTTTTTTGGAGGCTACTATATCACTCTGTTGATTTCTATTGAGTTTGAAGTCCATTAAAAAAAAAAAACTAACCCAGATGTCATTCGATGACTCCTACATTTTGTTCCTGGTTATTGTTGTGATTTTTATTAGTGGAAAGAATATCTTAGCTCTGGAATCAGAGAACCTGGGTTCAAATCCCACCTCCAATGCTCATCATACTGAAACCTTGGCCAAGTCACAAGTCCTTGGACTTTGGTTTCCTTACCTATAAAATGAAGAGGGAGGATGACATGACTTCTTCTGTCCTTTCCAGGTCAGGATTTATGATCCCAGGCATAAACTAAGAAATTTCTTCTTATTATATATTATATTATATGTGTGTCTATATTATATGTTATATACAATGTAGTATAGGCTACAGATGAATATATAACATAGAAATATATTATACAGAAATAAATTAAATACCTTCAACACAATGGCATCTCTGTGGGACTCAGTTCTGTCATCCAACCCACTGGCTATTCCCCTCCACTCCATAGGATCTGCAAATGGGATATCCCTGCCATCTCTGCCTTTGTCTGAGTCACTGATCAAAATGCTGAGTAGAACCTAAAGCTGAGGCATAGCCCTGGGAGCTGGGATGGGGGGGGGGGGGAGGTATTCCATGAATGGAAAGTACCATTTCAGCATTGTCTGGAAGGTGAACAACCTCGGTGTTAATGGCACTGAGATATCACTAGGTTGCTGTAACTGAGAATTTCATTTCTGGCTGAATGTTACATGAAATACCTCTCAAATGCCTACAGAACTGAGAGAGCATGGATCCAATTCCAATTACAAAGAAGGCTACTAAATAGTTGATGAGGAATATAATTAATCAGCAGCTAAGGCCCTGTGGCAAGAGGTTTAAAGTTAACTGGTCCCAAGGCACTGATCCAAGGTCTCTGTGATTTGGGGCCACACTCATGGATCTCATCTGGTTATCTATCCCATCTTCAGTTAGCCCCAAATTGACCTGAAGAGCCAAATTTCTCTCAATCCTTTGAAATCACAAAATCAGAGAACTTTGGAGATAGCTGGGTGGCTCAGTGGATGGAGAGCCAGGCCCAGAGATGAGAGGTCCTAGGTTCAAATCTGGCCTCAGACACTTCCTAGCTGTGTGATCCTGGGCAAGTCACTTAACCCTCATTTCCTAGCCCTTACCATTCTTCTGCCTTAGAACCAATACACAGTATTAATTCTAAGATAGAAGGTAAGGTTTATTTAAAAAAATCATAGGGGGGGCAGCTGGATAACTTAGTGGATTGAGAGCCACTAGGCCTAGAGATGGGAGATCCTAGGTTCAAATCTGGCCTCAGGCACGTCCTAGCTTTGTGACCCTGGACAAGTCACTTAACCCTTACTGCTCTTCTGCCTTAGAACCAATACACAGTATTGATTCTAAGACGGAAGGTAAGGGTTTAAAAAAAATCATAGAACCTGAAAGGAAGAGAACTTAGTGGCCATCTAATCCAATACAGACTTGAGCAAGAATCTCCTTTGTTCCAGCCCTGACCACCGGTCATCCAGCCTCTGCCACATCCTGATTCATCCAGCCTCTGGCTAAAGAGCCCTCTCTCCAGGGAGTGGGAAGCCCATCACCACCAGAAGCAGCCCAGTCTGCTTTTGGACAGCTCTCATTGTTAGACAGCTTTTTTTGTTTTGTTTTTCTTCTCTCTCACCTGAATTTCCCTCTTTGTAACATCCAACACCCTCCTTCTGAAAAGAAAATAGAAAGTCACGAATGCACGAATCTCAAGATGGCACCTGGGTTTCTAGAGCCATGATATCATGACTGAGCCCGCCATCCTGGCCAATTTCACACTACAGTTAACCTACCATCAAGCAAGTGTCCCCAAGGAGGGAATATTCTATTAAGGCAGGGAGAAGGGTAGCAGAGGGGACACGTAAGCAGAGAAATAAATCCTAAAGAAATGATACACAAAAAGTTTCATTTGGGGGAAACTAACTTGATGCTGAAGTTGAGATCATAGGTCTAGAGCCGGAAGGACTTCAGGGAGCCCCTTTGAAAGATGGGGTACCCGAAGCCTAGAGAGGTGAATTCTCTTACCTGAAATCACACAGTTTATAAAAATTAGAGGCCCAATTTCAGCCCAGGTCTTCTCCCACTCTAGATCTTCTGGCTGGAGAGCCGACTCTTTCTATTATGCCATTACCACACTGACTCCTTCATGTGGTACATTTTAGATGAGGAAACTGAGTCCCAGGAGGATAGTTTATATGTCCAAGGTAATACAGCTACCTATACCTAGGGCAGAAAGGAGATTAGAACCAATTCTTCTGACTCATAGTCCAGGGTTTAAGTGTATCTGCCTCCAGGTCCTAACACTGTACCAGAGCATGAAAAATAAGATAAAGATTTTTCCATGGCCTCAACGAATCTGAAAGTTCCTGCCATCCTCATCCCATCAGGGGTCCCTGCCCTCCTGCTGGTAATGAGAGTCTTGTCTCTCTGCCCCCAATAAGGGCACAGTTGGCTACCTTGCTCTACCCTAGGTTGGGTGGAGCAGGCTTGCCAAATCAGCTTGAAGCCCTCTACCCTCCTCTGGGCAGCCCTCAAAGGCAGCTGAGCCCTCATGCTGAGCCTCTGCCTTCTCCAGACCACCTCGGGGTCCCTCTCCCTCACTTGCTTTCTGTCTGCCTTAACCCTTTCCTCCTGTCATTTTCCCCGGCAATAACTCCTATTTTACAGCATTGTATAGTTAGCAAAGCACCTTCCTCATAAAAGCCCTGTGTAGGGCGTAGCCCTGGGATTGTAATTATCTTTTATGACAGAATGGAGAAATGGAGGCTCAGAAAGAAAGGAAGCAACTTGCCTACAGTCACATAGCTGGTGACGGGCAGGGCTGGGACTTGAATCCAGGTCTGAAACTTTCTCCACTATCCACTACTGCTTCTCAACTGTCAGTGCCTGAGGGGGTAGCCTTTGGGCTTTTCAGGTGCACAAAGCAAATATATGTGTCTGCGCTGATTCCTTCTGTCCATAGAAGGTTCTTGGTGTTGGGGGAAGGGGGTGTGACTGGCTCTCAAATAAGAGTTAGGAGTCACAGTGGAGGAACTTAGCTGAGGTCCTCTGAGCTCTCCCTCTTTGTGCCTCTTGCTCAGTAGGACCCTAGCTGGGGCAGCTAGGAGAAACAGTGGATGGAGCACCAGGCCTGGAGTCAGGAGGACCTGGGTTCAAATCTGACCTCAGTCACATACTAACTGTGTGACCCTGGACAAGTCACTTTATCCTGTTCACCTAGCCCTTGCCCTTCTGTCTTAAAGTTGTTACTAAGGCATAAAGCAAGGGTTTAGGGGGCAGGAAAAAGGAACCCAAAAGCCCCACAGACACCTTCATGCTCCCCAGTGATCTTAGATGCTAAGCCAGTCCTCTAAGAAATAAAGACCCATTGATTCACTTAGGGTCTAGGTACCTTGGTTTAAGTCTTGGACTATCACATCCTAATTAGAAAAGTCATCCAGGTCATCACGCTTTCTCATTCACACCTGACAACCCTTTCATCTTTCTTAACTGCTACGGCTTATCCCTGAACAATTTTCCCCAGAGATAACACTAAGGACACAGCGCTGAGATGCTGAGGATGGTCCAGGAAGGATCGCTCTAATAGCCCCGCCCCTTGGCGGATGGGGAAGTTTACCGAGTTCTTGTCTTCCTCGGAGCATGGACCCAAAGGCCTCTTGAGAACCCTTCCGACCCCATTCTCCCAAGTCTCTCCCTGCAGGTCATTCAAAAATTCATTTCGGCTCCACAAATATTTATTAAAAACCTGCCGTGTGCGGAGTAGCATCCTTGGGGGTCATCGATAACATCGGACGTTTAGAAGGAAAAGAAATGTTGGAAGCAATCTTGTCCAACAAATATTTAGGAAAGACTTAGGCCTGCCCTCGTGGCCAGCATTGGCCTTGAAGGTTAGCTCTAGGGATGAGAGACGGTACTTGGTCTAAATATAAAATTTCCTGCATGCAGCCCCCCAAAAAGACAGAATCATTCACAGGGAGCCAAGACTTCAGGGGTAGTATGTTCCCTCCGTTAAACAGGTTTCTCCGTTGCCTTCCTTCATCTCACTTGCTACCCACATATTCCATTTGGTTATTATTTTGCTATATTCTTGCTCCGTGACTTTTTTCTCTGTGTGTGTTCATAGAGTGATAAAATGATACTTTCCAGGGAAAAGGAAATGCCCATGCTATGCAGTTGGGGCACTGGAGACATGACAAGATGGTACCGTCACATGCAATGTCCAAGTTAATATATTTGGGATCTGAGAATAATACCTACATGCTTGCTAGTGCTGTGGACAAGGATTTGGGGCTGAAGCCGTCTCAAGTGAAATGAGAATAGAAAACAGGGAGCAAAGTCAGGAAGGTACAAAGACAGATTCAGATTGTCAAGCCGACATCATGAGCTATGGGAATCCCAGGATGTGAAGCTAGAAGGGATTTGAGAGTTCACTTAGTCCAAACCTCTCATTTTTTGTTGGTTTGTGTTTTTTTGGTGGGGAAAACTTCAGCCTGGAGAAGGGAGATTACTTACCCAAGGTCATATTGTTCCAGAACTGATATTTGAACCCAGGTCCTCATCTGTAAAATGGAGATAATAAAATCTTGTAGCACTTACCTCATTGGGTTATTCTGTCAAATTGGATCATGTACATAAAATAGTTTGTTAACCTTAAAGCACTATATAAATGTCATTATCATTATTCCTCTAGTAGAATGTGTGATCCTTGAGTTCTGGGTCCAGAAGATTAACTAGGACAGAGCAGCTGGGGCTTTACCACAAGGAGCCAAAATTTAAAGGGTGTCCACAATGAAATCTTGACGCATAGACCTCCTCACCTGTCAAAGAGATCTTGGAAGTAGATGACCAGTAAGGAGTAAGACAATGATGCTTCTCCCCCCTCCTCATCCTAGTTCACACCCTAGTTAGCTCCTTAGTCCCTAGCCCGCCTGCTTCGACAGGGGGTCAGTTTCAGGCCAACAAGACCACAGGATCAGAGACTGAGAAAGGTCCTGGCAGCTATTCCCTGACTCTGGTCCCTAAGATAAGCATCCCTACCCCTACCAAAGACTAATGGCCAAAAAATAAATAAACGACAGCCAACTCTTTTTTGTCTTGAGAATTGACAGCCTCTGCTATTCAAAGACTGACGGATCAGTCTTTGTCCTAGTCAGGCAGTTGAAAGGGAAACTGAGTCACCCCCAGGAGTGAGTCTAGAGAGAATAGGGGGACGGAGATGGGGCTGGGGTCAGTTGAGATAGTGGAGGGAGAAGATGGCATATTTGGACTGAGCAGCTTGGAGCTGGAGAAGAAGGGCAGTCTTTGAACCTCAGGGTCACTCCAGACCTGTGGACAGATCACAATTAAGGGACTGCCAGCGCTGGCAGGCTCTGGCTGGTAGGCCTGATGGAGTGAGCAATCAATCAATCAATCAATCAAAGCATCCCGCACCTTCCTCCACTTCTCCTCTCGCTCCCCTCCTTCTTCCTACATCCTTCGTCCTTTGCTCCCTCCCATACACAAGCTCCTGTAAGGTAACCATGGCAGTAACCAAGGGAGGAGAAGCTGTTTAGTTAGAAGGATGTTGCCCAGGAAATGTGGTTGGGTTCCTGTAAGGACTTGTATGAGAAGGCTTTCCTCATCCCCAGGCTCCCTTTGTTGCCCTGAATTTCTTCTTGGGGTATTTAGGATGAGAACTTCCTCCTGGATCCTCCCCTCGACCTCCTCTCTTGCCCCCCAACAAAAGGCTTATCCCCTAATCCTTTCCTCCCATCCAGACCCGTCCCCAACTATTTGCCAAAGCATGCCTTTCTTCCCCAAAAAGCTCTCTCCCAGCCCATTAGCCTCTGGGTCTCTTTGTCAAGGAGCTTTTAGGGTACACTGGTAGGGAGTGCCAAGGAGTGACTGAAATGACCCAGGGAAGGGCCCCCTTTTCTCCTAGCATTTGTGAGTCTCTGAAGCCTAGATCTTTAGAAGGTTCACCTTATTATACAGAGTAATTGAGGGGGCACCCATAGAATAGACTATTGGAGCTGGGAGATGTTTGGAATAGAAAATATCGGAGCTGGAAAAGTCCCTAAGACAGAGAACATCCGAGCTGGAAGAGATCTTACAATGAAGAATGTTAGGGATAAGAAGGGTCTCAGGAATCAAAGTCCTTGCTGTACAGATGAGGAAACTGAGGCTCACAACTGAAGTGAGAGCCATCCAAGGTCATTCAGGTAGTAAGTAACCCACATGATGGAATCCTAGATTTGGCTGGCACCTCCGTGGCCATCTGTCCCAACTCCTACACCCCAAAGAAACTCTTCAACAACCGACTTGATAAGTGACCATCCAGCCTTTGCTGGAGGACCTCCAATCTATGGAACCAAATATTTCCCAGAGCAGCCATTCCACTATGGGACAGCTCTGATGGGGAGGAAGTTTTTCCTGCTATCAAGCCTTATTCTTCTTCCTCATCAGGTCCCATTCAGTTTTCTTGGTTCTTCCTTTTGGAGCCAACTGGGTCAAAGTCTGGTCTTTGAAGTACTTGAAGTCAGGGTCACATCCCATCTGCACTTTTTTTTCTTTAAGCCCTTACCTCCATCTTATTTTTTTTTTAGTTTTTATTGATTTATTGATTAATTAAGAAAAATTTTCCATGGTTACATGATAAATATTCTTTCCCTCCCCTCGTCCCACCCCCCTCCCATAACCTACACATAATTCCACTCTTACCTCCATCTTAGAATCTGTACTACATATTGGTTCCAAGGCAGAAGGGAGGTCAAGACTAGGCAATGGAAGTTAAGTGACTTACTCAGGGTCACACAGTAGGAAGTGTATGAGGCCACATTTGACCTCCTGTCTCCAGGCCTGGTTCTCTTTCTATCCACTGAGCCATCTAGCTGCCCCAGCCATGTTACATATTGACTCATATTGAGCTTGCAGTCCACTAAAAGCCCCAGATCATTTTCAGAAAAACCACTTTCTAATCAATCCTTCCCTCTATTGTTTTTTTTTTAAACCCTTAACTTCTGTGTATTGGCTCCTTGGTGGAAGAGTGGTAAGGGTGGACAATGGGGGTCAAGTGACTTGCCCAGGGTCACACAGCAGGGAAGTGTCTGAGGCCAGATTTGAACCCAGGACCTCCCATCTCTAGGCCTGGCTCTCAATCCACTGATCTACCCAGCTGCCCCCCCCCAATTGTTCTTGGAGAGTCATTTTTTAAAAATTCAAATGCAAGTCCATAAACTTTCATTTTGGAAATGTGGAATAAGAAAAACAAGTTGGAATTTTCAGCCTAAAGGGAAATTAAGACTAATTTTTAAATTATTAGACTAACATTTAGTCTAAATTAGGCTAAAAATTTTTATTAAAATTTTTTATTTATTTATTTTTATTAAAAACTAAAAAAAATAGACTAAATTATTAAATAATTAATAGACTGATTTAGGCAGGCCTGTGAGTCCATCTTCCTTTTGGACAAGTTAGGTGGGCCCAGTCTATTCCATCACATTATTGGAAAGACATTGAAAAGCCAAAGTACTTGTACAGGGGACTTCTTCTCGGCTATGGATGATCTCTGAGATTTCTTCTACTTGTGGGGCACCATGATTCAGCCACAGAAAATAGCCTGGCTTCATGGTAAATGAGTCAAGGGGTGAAGGATCCTGTTCCCCCATGAAATTAACCAGGGTTTAAGTCGCTCATTTTAAAAAGTCTTTCCAAGGACAGCTAAGTAGCACAGTGGATAGAGAGTCAACCTTGGAGATGAGAGGTTCCAAGTTCAAATCTGGCCTCAGGCCCTTCCTGGCTGTGTGACCTTGAGCAAGTCACTTAACCTCAGTTGCCTAACTTTTACTGCTCTTCCATCTTGGAAACAATACTTAATAATAGAATAATAAATAATAATATATTATAGTCCTAAAATAAAAGGTAAGGGTTTAGGGGGAAAAGTCTCATTAAAATTTGTGGGGAGGGGGCAGCTGGGTAGCTCAGGAGATTGAGAGTCAGACCTAGAGACGGGAGGTCCTAGATTCAAATCCGGCCTCAGACACTTCCCAGCTAGGTGACCCTGGGCGAGTCACTTGACCCCCATTGCCCACCCTTACCACTATTCCACCAAGGAGCCAATACACAGAAGTTAAGGGTTTAAAAAAAAATTGTGGGGATAGAGCACCAGGGCTTGAGTAGGTAGGTCCTGGGTTCAAATATGACCTGAGATACTTCCTAGCTATGTGCCCCTGGGCAAGTCACTTACCCAGTTGCTTAGCCCTTACTGTTTTTCTAGCTTGGACTTGATGCTTAATATTGATTCTAAGACAGAAGGTAGGGGTTAAAAAAATTGTTTTTATTTTAATTGATTCATTTTTTAATTAAAAATACACTTTTGTTTGTTTGTTTGTTTTTCACTTAAACCTCTGCTCAGTCCCTACCTCACTCTTGGGGTAGGTTTGTCTCCGTCAGCCTCCCCCAGCCAAGAGGCAGCCAGAGATTGTTCGGCACAGATTAGAATGACACAGTGACTTGTCTGAACGCAGGCCTGACATCGATGAATCCTTCCTTTACACGAGGGTGTCAGAGTTCTCAGGGGCGGCAGGTGCTTGAAGCCAATGAGCTCCATCAGTGAAATTTATGGCACGTGTGTACTCCGAGAATGCAACCAGCACAGATGTGTCAGGCTCACGCCCAGCCACATTAGGGATCCTGTGATAAATAGCAGCGGATCCCCCCTAGCAAGGCTTCCGCCTGTGGCCTTGTACGTGTGTCCGTATAAATACTGTTTACGCAAAGGTGCTTGGTGAAAACAAGGAATTATTACACGCTTTGCATGAGGCTAGGCTTTTATGGGTTGGGAAATCAGAAGTTCTGATAACTGCTATTTTTTATTTTCCCTGTTATTGCCAGGGGGGCCCTAATGTGGCTGCCAGAGCTAGGAAATATTTGACCAAGGCCTTTTCCTCTGATTTTTTGGAATTTAAAAAAATGCCACCCTTAAGTCAAGATGAAGGTGGTGGAAAATCTTAAAACCCAGAGAAGCGAAGGCAATAACAACAGCTCCGGCTGTCCTGGCCAAAAGGAGGTGAGGCCAAGTGGTTATGGTCTCCTAGACCCGCAGAAAGGGGAAACCTCAGGGGATGGGAGAGAATTAAGCCAATGGTGGGCAGCTGGACCCACCACCAGTGGGCAGATGCTCCAGAGAGCCTGGGGAGTGGGATACAGAAGCTCTATTCGGATATCTTTATCATGGCATCCTTACTGCTTAGCATTGTACCTTTCTCAGAGGAAGCACACTCTGTCTCTCTCTGTCTATCCTTTCTGGTGACATGATGACTTTGCCCTGGGCCAAGGGTTCTTTATCTACTGTCTATAAACTTAAAAAAAAAAAAG
>NC_058132.1:50051010-50065794 GCF_016433145.1 Gracilinanus agilis
CCATGAGCCAGATGCTTACACTGTGCAATCTCTGATCAATAGTCAATTAATAATCAATAGCATTTACAGAACACCCCATAAGGTCCAGTCACCAGCAAAGCAAAAACAAAAATGAGGAAGCCCCTGCCTTCCAGAACTTCCATTCTTACATGTATTTAACATGTACATACAGAAGGGAAGAAAGTCTGCGTAAAAGAAATACGAGCCCTTATTCAGGCATGTTTTGTCAAATTGATAAGCATTTCTTTTTTTGGACCCGTTTGCTAAAGTTATTAATTATTTCTACTAGCTTTTGAGTTGATTTTCTGAGCTTCTCTAAGAATACCATGATATCATCCTGGAAGAATGAGAGTTTAGTTTCCTCACTGCCTACTTTAATCCCTTCAATTTCTTTTTTCTTCTCTAATTGTGATAAGCATTTATTAAGCTCCTACTCTGTGCCAGGCACTGTGCTAAGCACTGGAGATACAAAAGGAGACAAAAGTTAGTCCCTGCCCTCAAGGAGCTTACAGTCTAACATGGGAGGCAATGTGCAAACAAATAGATACAAAGCAAGCTATAGAATGGCTTTTTATAAATATATAGCTTTAAATAAATATATGCAACATATATTTTATAGACAAATATGATATTTTATAAATATATAAGCAATATATAATATATTTTATAAGTATATATTATAAACATATAACATATACTATATTTTTACAAATATATAATTAATTTCTAAATACATAAATATTTTCTGAACATATAATATATTATATTTTCTAAAGATGTAAATAATATATAACATATTTTATAAATATATTAATATATAGTTTTATAAATATATAATATATAGGTATATACATAATATACTACAGATAATATATAAATATTTATAAATATACAAATAATAAATCTATATAATGGATAAATGGGGAATAATTAATAGAGGGAAAGCACTGGAATGAAGAGGGGTGAGAGCAGATTTCCTATAGGAGGTGAGATTTGGAGGAAGCCAGGGAGACTCTTCATCATCCCCTCCCCTACCTTAATCTGACCTGTTATCAGTTGGTGGTAAAGGGTGAGAGCTCACTAGACTGGCTGAAGGCTGTGGATGCTAAGATAACACCAAGAAGAGGAGGGGATGTAGCTCATCGGGGCACATGCCAGGGCATGGTGTGTCACAGGGAAGGGTTGGTGGAGTGCCCAGACTGCAGGATAGCTAGATTAGTCACCAGGTGCCCTTGTCTAGACATTCTGGGTTTCACTGGTTAGTACCTCCCCGAAAACCCTGCTATAGATCTGCTCTCACCAGTTGCCCTTGCATTTTGCTAAGTGGCTTGCAGGAAGTGGGCAGTATGGGTCACAGAGGTGCCTGCGTGGCCTAATTTGGCAGTGCCATTCCAGGAAATACCCAGCTAGGATTTTTGCACATCAAGATGAGCTCTAAAAGGCATTAGAGGGGGCAGCAAACATAGAGATAGGATGTCCTGGGTTCAAATTTGACCTCAGATACTTCTTAGCTGTGTGACCCTGGGCAATTCACCTAACCCTCATTGCCTAGCCCTTACAGCTTTTCTGTCTTAGAACCAGGACATAGTATTGATTTTAAGATGGAGGTAAGGGTTTTAAAATAAAATAAAAAGCACTAGAGTGGGTGGGTGTGATACCTAGGATGGCCACCAGGGGTGATCAAGACCATCACTTCTCTCTACTAGCTAGGAAGAATGCCCAAGATGTTCACTCCTCCATCCCTCTGCCCTAGAGTCCAGACACAAAGAGACATTTATGAAAACTCTCCAGGGAAAGAAATCCTTTACTTCAGACTTAACTGCAACCTTTAAACTCTGAGAAGAATCTCGACTTACTCAGAGAACTTGAGAAAACCTTCAGGAAAGGAATGAAATGAGACAGAAGAGAAAGAGTTAAATGCAGGAAGGAGACCAAAAAGAAGACTCCAGTGTTTGAACTCTGAATGGTTAAAGCCTGACTCAGATACTATTTGTATGATCTTAGGGCTAGGACTACAACTGTATGACCTCAGTTTCTTCATCTGTGAGATAAAAGGTCTTGAAGGTTCTGGCTAGTTCTGACTATAATCCTATGATCCTAATGGTTTTAGTTTTTATAGTGATGGCCCCACGACAAAATAGTAGCATGGGCTTTGTAGAATTGATGACATCCATTTTTTTTCCTGGGTATTAATTTAATTTAATTTAAATTTTCCCCATATTGTTCATTTTTGTGAGTCATCTTATAAAACCAAAACCCCAAAACATAAACCCAAATAAACAATTGAAAAATCATACTCTTTCACCAGCATTCTGACTCCCAACAGTTCTTTCTCTGGAGGTAGAGAGCATTCTTTGTCCTAAGTCCCTCAGAATTGTCCTGGATCTTCATATTGCTGAAAGTAGCTAAGTCTATCCCATTTGATTGTTCCACAATAGTTCAGTTACTGTCTACAATGTTCTCCTGGTTCTGCTTATTTCACTCCACATCAGTTCATGGAGGTCTTTCCAGCTTTCTGAAATTGGCCTGTTCACCATACAGCACAATTTGTTCAGCCATTCCCCAATTGATGGACATCCCTTTAGTTTTCCAATTTTTTTGCCATCACAGTAAGTGCAGTTATAAATATTTTTATACAAATAGGTCTCCCCCCCCTTTTTTTTTATCTCTTTGGGATACAGACCTAGTAATTTTCCTGGGTATTAAATTAACTTATTAACTGACCAGTCAATACCAATTAATTTGGTCAAATGATTCTCTTGTCAATCAAGACCCCAAGTTCCCACATGCAGATCCCTAAGTATAATTTGGTAGCTCATTTGTTGGCCCTCTATCAGACATCTAAAACATTTCTAATTGATAAATAATATAGCATCCATTTAACAGAAAAGGAAACTGAGTTTCTAAGAGGGGGCGACCTGTTTAAGGTCACACAAATAAAAAATAACAGAGCCAGGCTTTGAACCTAGGTCTTTTTGCCTCTGAGTCTAGGACTCATACCATTTTGCTGGGACATGTAGCATGAAATCCTGGGAAATAATAATAATAATAATTGACATACATCTAGCATTTTAAAGTTTGTAAATTGCTGTATACATATTAATTCGTGTGAGTTTATAACTACCCTATAAGGAAGAAACTGCTGTGTTCATGAATCAATTTTACAGATGAGAAAACTGAGGCTTAAGGAAGTTATAGATAAGGAGCAGCTGGGTGGTTTATTGGATTGACAGCCTGGCCTAGAGACAGAAGGTCTTGGGATCAAATCTGGCCTCAGACACTTCATATCTGTGTGACCCTGGGCAAGTCACTTAACCCCTGTTGTGTATCCCTCACTGTCCTTCTGCCTTGGAATGAATACACAGTATTCATTCTAAGATGGAAGACAAGAGTCTACCAAAAGAAAAAGAAAGTTATGGATAGATGGTTCAGTTAGGAGGAGGGAAGAGGAATATTTCCAGAAATGACTATTATTTTTTTTTTAATTAATCAGACTTTTTAAAAAGTTAAGTGACTTGTCTATAATCATCTAAGTAGAAGGTCTCATGGATGGTTTGCCTAATACCAAGGGCTTAACACCAAACTCAGCATGTTTTCCACTAAAATCCCCCCAAGTCTATGTACCTATAATTGGGGTATTCCAGCTGGTTGGCTGGAAAGAACCTGATGCTGCATGAAGTTGGTTCTAAGAGAGGGCTGGGATTCTACTTTCTAGGATAGAGCAAGAGGGAGGATGAACTTTGCAAGTTCCCCAAACGACCCAAATCCTTGTCAGCCTAGCTGCATTTACTGGTCCTGTGGGCACACACACAATCATGTCTGGTGGCAGTAGAGCCCAGGACATCTCTGCCCAAGCCAATCAGGATCCATTGGCCAGGAAAGCCCCAGAGCCAGGACAGATGGCAGAGAGAGACCAGGGGGACATTTCTCAGAGTGAAAGGCTTCAGCTGGAACACAGTTGGGGAGAAATCCTCTCCTTCGATCTCTCCTTAATCCTCAAAGCTGCACCTGTGTCCCAGAGACCCAGGGTGGGGCCGCAGGGGAAGATGGATCTGATGAAGATGGGCCCCTGCTGGCAGCCTGGGGCTGGGGGAGTTAGAGAAGCACCTGCCAAGGGGCCTTCAGGGCAGCCTGGGTAACTCCAGAAGTGAGTTTAAGACTTTGGATTTCCAGAGAGAGAGAGTGTGTGTGTGTGTCTGTCTGTCTATCTGTGTCTGTATGTGTTTTGGCAGGGGGCAGGAGCAAGGGAGAATTAGAGAGAGATCTGGGGACAGGAGTTTTGGGGGGAAGTAAGCATTTACATGATACTTTAGCCCACTTCCAGGAGTAACATCCCCACCACACACACCCTCCAACACCAACAAAGGTAGAGACCCTTCTTTTCTGTAGTGCAGTCCCATCATTTGCCCCAACCCCTGAAACTCAGAGTAGGATGTACCCAGGCCCAAATACCAGCCAAAATACTGTCATGAGCAAGGGAGAGAAATGATAGAATAATAGGATTTAGAGTTGAAAGGGGACTCCCAGGTCACCCTTTCCAGCCCACACTTGAACAAAAATGCCCTCTACATCTGCCTGAGTGGTCATCTAACCTTTGCTTGAAGATGTGCCATTAGAGGAACCCACTACATCCAAAGACAGCCCATTCCCTTTGGGATAGCTCCATTTCCCCCATTTGTCTCCCTGTAACTTCTATCCATTGTTTCGAGCACTGCCTCTGTGGCCACTAAGGCCCAATTGCATACTTCTCACACACAATAGCCCTTCGTAATTTTGAAGACAGTTGTGGTTCCTCTTCTCCAAACAGGACACCATACATTCCCCAAACTTTTCAACCAGTCTGCATGTGGCATGATATCAAGACCCATCACGCTCTTGGCGATCCTCCTCTGGTGCTCACCAACCAATCAATGCCCATTCGCAGCACTGAACAAAGTATCTTAGATATGGTCTGACCAACTGCAGGATTATCTTCACGTCTGTCCTGGACACCATGATCCTTTTAATGAAGCCCAAGTCCACCTCAGGTTTTGGCTGCCATATTGATTCAGACCTTTTCTCAGATGAACTGCTATCTAGCCAGGATTCTCCCATCTGGTACTTGTGAAATACAGTAAAGAGAACATGGTACTATGGCAGGAAAAGCCACTGGATTTGTAGCCTGAGGACTTAGAGTTCAAATCCCATTTCTGTTATTTGTAACTTTAGGCAAGCCCCTTACCTCTGTTTCACCATCTCTAAAATGGAATAGAGAAGGGACAGCCAGGTGACTCAATGGATAGAGAGCCAGGCCTGGATGTGGGAGGTTCTAGGTTCATTTGGCCTCAGATATTTCCTAGCTGTGTGATCCTGGGCAAGTCACCTAACCTCATTTACCTAGCCCTTTCCATTCTTTTTCCTTGAAACCAATACTTAGTATTCATTCTGAAAGAAGGTAAGGATTGATTTGGTTTTTTAATGGATTAATGTGACCTCCAACTTACTTTCTAGCTATGAATTTGCAATCAATTCTGAAGCTTATTTTTTGAACCCAAGTATAAAACTTTACATTTATCTCATACTTGTGAAATTGATTTTTTTTAATTCAAGTATGACTTAAAAAAATATCCCTGTTCAATTTCATCTTATTCAATTCAACCCCATATGCTAGTCTGCCCCAATCTTTTTTTCACTTCTCTTTTTTCTTTTTTTCTATATTTTTTTATTTTTTTAAAAAATTTTCCATAGTTACATGATTCATGTTCTTACTTTCCCCTTCACCACCACCCCCCCCATAGCCAATCTTTTGAATCTCGACTCTCTCGTCCAGTATTTTAGCTATAGTTATTAATTCCCAGTTCTCTGCAAATCTCACTGATTCTAGCAACAAACTATCTGCTGTCCTAACTGTATAGGAAAGTATGGAGTGGTTCATCACTAGAAGTGCCTGCTCGGTGAGGAATTCTTTGACTGCGTAAGCCATGAAACAGATCATTAATATCTACAAATTAAAACCCCCAAAGAGAGAAGGGCATGTGTATCTCCTAGTAAAACATTTGCTGATTTGATTTTTTTCTTTTTCTTTTTCTAAACCAAACATGCTTTGTTGCAGATTTCACAAAGCAAATTTCCTAGTCTAGATCAGAATAAACTGTTGGCGTTATGTAAATCTAGGGGAATGTCATGAATGGAAACAAGCACTTGACCCCTTCCCCTTGCTGGGGCCAGTCTTCCTTTGTGTTTTCTTTTGAGATACCAAGTCATCTCAGGGTCAGAGAGACAAGGAATAGTGTCTGACCCCAACTCGTGACCCTGGGGAGCAGGGGCCTCTAATTCCACATCTGGGTGCCCACATTTCCTCCTCTTTAACGTGGAATCAAAGAGGAGTTGGTTTCTGTCTCCTTCCTAAAGGGATCCTCATGTTTAGAGGCACATTAGGAATTACCAAGGCCAAGTATACGTCTCATTTTGTAGACAGATGAGGGCTGGGAGCTGCAGTGGATAGAGTGCTGGGTCTGGAGTCAGGAAGATTCATCTTCCTGAGTTCGAATCCAGCCTCAGACACCTACTAGCTGGGTGACCCTGGGCAAGTCACTCAGATCTTGGCTGCTTCAGTTTTCTCATCTGTAGAATGAGCTGGAGAAGGAAATGACAAACCATTCCAGGAACTCTGCCAAGAAAACCCCAAATGGGGTCATAGAGTTGGACATGACTGAATAAATAAAAAGGACACGGGCCAGCAAGAGGGAGTGATTTGTCTAAGGTCACCTAGCAGGAGGTATAGCTGACCTGGGATTTCAACTCAGACCTTCTGATTCTAACAGTACGACAAGCTTCCCCAAGAAGCTCCCTCAGTGGCTCCCTGATCTTGCAATATTCAGAAAGCACCCTGCAAGGATTCTAGGTATGGTACCTTCTGCCCTTCGCAAACATTATCCCTGAATAAGTCTCCTCCGCTCCACCCACATACCTTTTTACCTCTGTAGCTACTCAGAAAGGCAGGAAACCAGCATTTATTCAATATCTATGATGTGCCAGGCTCTATGCTAAGCTAAGCACTTTAGAGATAATACCTAATGTGATCCTCACAAGTATCCTGGGAAGTAAGTGCTATTATTACTCCCATTTTACAACTGAGGAAACTGAGGCAAGCTAAGGTTAAGAGACTTGTCCAGAGTTATACACCCACTAAGTGTCTGAAGCTAGGTTTGAACTCAAATTTTCCTGACTGCTGACTTCCCAGTGCTTTGCCCACTTAGCCACCCAGTCAGAAGGTGATGAGTTTCCTTTCATGAAGAGTCTCCTAGCAAAAAGTGAATAAGCACTTATCAGGAAGGCTACAGAGGGAAGGGGTTAGACTGAGTTATCTCTGAGTTCCCTTCCAGCCCAAGACACTCCCAGAGAATAAACTCCCTGAGCCAATGTAGATCAGTACCTGTCCTTACAAGGTTGCCCAGGTGGGATCTGAACTCGGGGTTTTCTGACTCTAAATTCAGTGTTCTTCTCCCTGGACTAGGCTGTCCTCATCTGCAAGGACCTGTCTTTCTGGTTGTTTCAAGGCAAGCATCCTCTTTATCTGAAAACAGTCCCCTGTTCCATTTAGGGCCTCCTGTTGCTGCCCAGCACTGACATCTCCCAGTGAAGGCCTCTGGGCTTGTCTTAATCAGAAACACACAAAGAAGGCGCCCCTCCTCCAAATCCCTGCCAACCCCAAGCAAATGGATTCCAGAATAGGAGGGGTATGTCAGAGTCTGGCCCCCTCCTGATTAGGCTCTGAGCAGGAAGAGAAGCCTGGAAAAAGGGCTGGGTTAGGTGTCATGAAGCTCTGAGTTCAAATCCCCAGTTCACCACTTACTATGTGACCATGGACAAGTTGAAGCCCATATTTTTGCTTTCTGTTAAGCAAGGAAGTTGTACTGACTTTGAAGGTGCCTTCCAGCTCCAATCCTATGAATCCCAACTCAGCTGCTTTTTGACCTGGTGTGACCTTGGACAAGTCACTTCTCTGTGCCTCAGTTTCCCCTTCTAGAGAAGGAGGTTCAGCTAGATGGTCTCTGAGGACCCTTTCAGCTTTGGATCTGGGATCTTGTGACATGGAAGGCCCCTTCTCATTCTAAATCCTAGGATGTAAAGGATTCCCACACACTGGAAGAAGCTCAAACCACCAAGGTCAGACCATGCTGAATGAGCACTAAAACCAAGCTCCCTGGGCCAGCTGGAGAATGTGAGAACTGCTGAACCTTACTGAGGGGCATGTGGGATGTGGGCAGTTATTTCCTTTATGCCAGGAATGGAAGAGACTGAAAAAAAGATGGTAAACTCCTTGAAAGAGTGAGTTTATTTAACACTATTGGGAGAGGAAGCAGGCTGAAGTTGGGGTCACAAGACCCCAGTTCCAGGCCTGGATCTGTCAGTTACTTCCTGTGTGACCTTGGACAAGGCACATAACTGCCATACCTCAGTTTCCTTATTTGTAAAATGAGGAGATTGGTCTTACTCTCTGTGTGACCTTGGACAAATCACTTAAATGCCATGTCTCAGTTTCCTTATCTTTAAAATGAGGAGATTTGTGGGGCAGCTGGTTGGCTCAGTGGATAGAGATCCAGGCCCAAAGTCAGAAGGTCCTAAGCTCAAAACCGGTCTCAGACACTTCTTAGCTGTGTGACCCTGGGCAAGTCACTTAACCCCCATTGCCTAGTCCTTACTGCTCTTCTACCTTAGAACCAATACACTGTATTGATTCTAAGATTTTAAAAATTGGGGAGATTGGACTCTTACTTCCTGTGTGACCTTGGATAAGGCACTTAACTACTGTGCCTCAGTTTCTTCATCGGTAAAATGAAGAGATTGGACTCATGGCCTCTATAATCTATTATTAGTTATAACATTCTATTGTTTTTGCATCCTGTTCAACCTGTTTTCTTGACACAGGAAGAGAAATTAGGGGCGGGGAGAGGAGAGAAGTCACACCTAATGGCCTTCTCCTATTGGAATGTAAGCCCCTCAACTATCCCAACTGGGTTGCTTGCTTATATTTCTATCGCTGGCATTTAGCACAGTGCCTGGCACATAGTTACTTTATCTGTCTCTTCTATCACTCAGTAGATATCCTTGGATCGTGGCTCTTGAGCTCTTGGCTCTCCCAAAGCTGTCTCCTATGAGGTTACTGGGGGAATAAGTGTCTGAGATGGGATTCAAACCCTTATCCACTGACACCAGAACCATGGCTCCTCCCACAGGCCAGGCCTCTTTCCCTAGAATCTTAAGGTCAGAAGGGAAGTCAGAAGGAAGGAGGCTCTCCCACAATGCTTCTAAAGTGGGCCTCCTCCATTTAAAGGGAAGCAGTCCACCTGGACCTCCTCAGGTAGAGAAGGAAGCCATTCCTCTACTAGAAAGTTCTCATCCTTAGGGGGTCTTTCTTATACATGGCTTCCCACAACATTCACCCAAGGTTCCTAGTTCAGCCTTCTGGGGCCGAGCAGAACCAAGCTAATCCCTTTCCCCAAAGCCTCCGCATCTACTAGAAGATAACCAGTAGGTCCCCTCCTCTCAGCCTCCCACCAAGTGCTGGCGGTACGTCTCTAGGCTCAATGCCCTCTACTGTTGCAAATGCCTTTAGCGTGGCCTATTCTCTGGTTCTCTCCCCATGTGGAACATTTTCCTACAGGAGGCAGGCTGGGAAGAGCTTTTAAAACTGGAGAGTTTTAATAATTTTGTTACAAAGTTATAGGGTAGGATTCCAAGCAAATCCCATGGAAAGAGAAGTAAGAGAAACAGGGAGAGAGGGCTGGAAGGACTGGAGGAAACGGAGAACAAAGGCACCTCTGAAGTGAGAAAAATTGGCTGTCTTGTCACAGCCAAAGCCCTGGGGGAGCTCAGGCTTAGTGAGTTTATAATTTTCTCAAATGGAAAGAGTATAGGACAGCTAACTATTATAGAACCAGAGAGGGCACTAGAACGGGTCTTAGAATTTAGAACATCACAGTGAAGAAGAACCTTATTTAGAACACAATGTCAGCACTAGGACCATTAGAATACAGTCATTGCAGGGAGGGACCTTAGAACACAGGATGTCAGAGCTGAGAAAGATCTTAGAACATAGAATGTCAGAGCTTGGAGGGCCCTTTGAACAAAGAATGTCAGAGCCGAGGGGTCTTCAAATAGAAAAGATCTGGGAAGGTTCTTAGAAGACAGGTTATCGGAGCTGAGGACCTTAGAATACAAGATATCAAAGCTGAGAGGGATCCTAGAACACAGAATGTCAGAGCTGGGAGGAACCTTAGAACAGAGAATGTCAGAGCTGGGAGAGACCTTAGAACAGAGAATGTCAGAGCTGAGAAGGCCTTTAGAACAGAGATCTGGGAGGGATCTTAGAACAGAGAATATCAGGGCTAGAAGGACAGAACACAGAATGTCATTGCTGGGAGGGCCTTTAGAACAGAGCATTTTCAAGCTGGGAAGGGCCACAGAATATAAGAAGAATCTTAGAGATCATTTTGTTCAACCTCTACATTTTACAAAACAGAAAACTGAGGCCCAGAGAAAGGAATTGATTGATTGACATTAGTACAGCAAGTCGGTGGCAGAGCCGGGCACAGAACCCAGGTCTCTTGACTTCTGATTCAAGGCTCTTGGTTGGTGGATCTTTATCTGTGGTACTAAACTAATTTCCCCATAAGCTGGACTACTACCTGGCCTTCCGGGGACAGACACATCTGTCCACATGTCATTAGAGGGTTGCGTACTCGTGCATTGGGAACAGCTGGGTCATCTCAGGCCTTACTTGGGAATAGTGGGAACGAGTCTTCCCTATCTCTCTGTCCTTTGGGACCTCTTCTGCTTGGGCTGGCCTTGGTTAAGAAGGAAGTGTGGATGGCCCTTGGGCATTGGCTGGGAGGATGTGGAGGGAAAGCTGGGAAGCCAGGATTGATGGTATGCAGTGTGGATTCCAGAGATGAGAGGGAAAACTCCTCCTCCCTAAAGGAAAATTACTTGGGCGGGCCTTTAAGCCCCGGGAGGAAGGCTCCTATAGAGTCTCCCAGAGAGAGACTCCCTCCTTGCCCCTGTCTTGTTGGTCCAGAGCTGACCCTTCGTGTGGCTCTGAATATTGGGCAGAGGCTAGTTCTGAGATCTCGGGGCAATGCCCTGTGCTAGAGGGAGTGAGTCTGCCAGGCAGAGGGGGGAGAGAAGACTCATAGGCAAAGGACTGTTTGAGCTCTGCCCAGACCCGGGGATCTATGCAGGTTTTGGCCCCCAGCCTGACTGGGCTTTTGATCCTGTGTCGACAATGGAGGGAAATCTGATCCACCTCTTGGGGGTGCTGGGAGAGATAAGGCTGGCAAAGGCAAGGCCTTGGGAGATGGGAGCAGGCCCACACCTGCCAAGTCATATTGGGAGAGCCCAACAGGCCCAGGGAAACCCCAGCTGAGAGGCCAAATCTCTGAGCTCGCCGGTGTCCCCCTCTCTCTGCACTGGGATTCTGGGTCTCTGGCTGGAGGTTCCAAGGAGAAAGGATAGCACCCAGTGCACCCAGTTTCTCACCACACCCAACACCACAGGTCCTCCCGGCTAAGCCTACCAGCCCGTTGGTACCTGCCTACCAGCTCCCTTTGCTTCCCAAGGCTTCTTCAGGAGAGGAGACAGATTGGAGGAACAAGGATATTTGGGAAAGTCTCTAAAGGACTTGGCAAGACTCTCAGAGAAGAGGGTACTCAGGGCTTTCGACAGGAATGAGGCAAGCAGCAGAACTTCCCATTTCTACAGAGCCTTTCTCCCAACCACCCAAAACACAACTGCAAGGGGGCAGCTGGGTAGCTCAGTGGATTGAGAGCCAGGCCTAGAGACAGGAGGTTCTAGGTTCAAATCTGGCCTCAGCCACTTCCCAGCTGTGTGACCCTGGGCAAGTCACTTGACCCCCATTGCCTACCCTTACCAATCTTCCACCTATAAGTCAATACACAGAAATTAAGGGTTTAAAATAAAAAAAAAATTAAAAAAAAAAACACAACAGCAAGCATAGTTATTCTCCTTTTGGGAGAATGACCAAACCTATGATTTCATTAGTGTAAAGAGCTCCCATCAAGAAAATGCCCCCATGCTAATTGGCAATCCTAATCGACTGGCAATCTAGGCACCTAGAGAACTACCCAGGACACTTAAGTGACTTGCCCTGGATCCCACAGCCTTAAGATCACAGGACCATAGCTTCTGCTGCTAAAGGGGTCCACATAATCTAGCTAGACCAACTCTCTCATTTTACAGATGAGGAAAATCGAGGCCTCACAAGTTAATTTTCTCACTCAAGATTACAGAAGTAGCACTTGAAATCAATCTTTTTGATCCAGAGGCCAACTTTATTCATTATACCTCATTGCCTCTCTCTTAAAAAAAAACAAAATGGGTAGGGAGACAGCTAAGTGGCTCAGTGGATAGAGAGTCAGGCCTGGAGATGGGAGGTCCTAGGTTCAAATGTGGCCTCAGACCCTTCCTAACTGTTTGACCCTGGGAGAGTCACTTAACTCCCATCATCCAGCCCTTCCCCCTCTTCTGCCTTGGAACAATACACAGTATTAATTCTAAGACAGAAAGTAAAGGCTTTTTAAAAATGATATTGTTTGCTTTTAGGTCACCAGCATATTTTGCACATTTTTTACAGATAAAGAAACTGAGTATCAGAGAGGCGATTTTCCTTGTACCTCGGGACTAAGTCTTAAGATTCTAGAGCAATATGATCCAGAAGGCTGTAATTCTGCCTTTGTAATCTGGAAGACTTAATGCCAAACCCTGCCCCAGATGTTTAGCTGTGTGACCTTGGACAAGTCATTTTATCTGGACCTCAATTTCCTCTTCTGGAACATGGAGCTAACAAGCCCCAATCTCATCAGTCAGTTGTAAAGTGCTCTGCAAACTTCAAAGCAATATTGGACTGCGGTTATAGAACTGGAAAAGGCTTTCAGAGGTCGTTTAGTCTAACCTCTTCAGAGTATATAAATGTCAACTTTATTATTAGAGGACATAGCACCGGCAGAATTTTGCCTCCTAAAGCTTCTGTCTACTTCTCTGTTAAATGAAAAGGTTTTAAGCCGAGAGAATCTTTAAGATCTTCTCTATCTGGAAAATCCCATGATACCTGCCTCCAAAGCTTTCATTTTACAGAGGAGAGAACTGAAGCCCATCAAGGAGCAGTGACTTGGGCAGGGGCACACAGGTAGTAGATGGCAATGCCAAGATTCTTCACCAGGAGTTTCTGCCCCAAATCCAGCTAGGTCTCTTCCGGGTGTGAGAATGAAGGTCTTCTGGTTTGAAGACCAGCATGAGTCTCAATGTTTACTGAGCTCACAGTGTCAGTGACTCAGTGTGATACCTTTGAAGAGCTTTTCATTCTTCTGGGGAGGAGGGGGACCCAACATGTTTACAGGATAAGTACCCAGTGATTGAGGGGAGGGTGCCTAATTACTGGGCCAATAGGTGGCTAAGTGGATAGAGCCCTGGGCTTGGAATCCTCCAGAGTTTGAATCCAGCCTCGGACACTTATTAGTTGGGTGATCCTGGGCAAGCCACTTAACTCTGTTTGCCTTAGTTTCCTCGTCTGTCAAATGAGCTGGAAAAAGCAAATGGCAAGCCACTCCGGTATCTTTGCCCAGAAAACCCCCAGAATAGGATCACTGGGAGTCTGGAACGACTAAACAATAGCCTAATTACTGACTCAGTGGGGAAGTCTTCTTTTTCAATTTCCTTATCTGTAAAATGGGGATGGGAGGGCTGGCATTAGATGATCCATCTCTAAGGTCCATTCAGGAGCTTTGCATTTGGGATTTACATCCCTCCTCAGACTCTTACTAGCTATGAGACCCTGAGAAAGTCATTTTTAGGGCTCTATGCCTCAGTCTCCTCGCCTGTAAAAGGAGAGCCTCTAAGGTCCCTTCCACGTCTAAATGGTTGATTCCCGTGTTTGATTCCCAGCGCTGGCACTTACTCCTTGGGTGACCCAGGGGAAGTCACTGAACCTCTCTGGGTCTCAGTTTCCTCATCTGTAAAACCAAGGGGGTGGGACTCTGGGCAGCAGCCGGGTTCTCCGAGGGCAGCTCCCTACCAGTGGGTCTGGGAGCCGGGAACTCACTCTTGTGGGTGGGATCGGGGTGGGAGGAGCCAGCAGGGGGATGGGCTGGGGGCGTGGCCACCCAAAGAGCCTTCTGCCATCCCGGAAGGAGGAGGAGGAGGAGGAGGAGGAGAAGGAGGCGGCGAGGAGAGATCCCTTCTCACGTGAGAGGCCGCCGATGCCAGGAGAACCCCGTCCTGCTTGCTGCAGAGCTTCAGTTCCAAAGTGACCTATTTCCGAGAGCCCGCTTGGACCCGGAGCGCTGCAGCCCTGCAACCGGAGCGCCGCCGAAGGTGGGGGGCTCCGGGCGCGATGAAGTGGGGCCCCTAGCCCTTCGGCTCCCATAACCTGGGGAGATCCAGGAGCCTCACAAGCGGCTCCCAGTCACCGGCCTCCTCCCAACTTGGGCTCTCCGACGGCCCGCACCGGGGGGCGATCGCGGACCTCTTGCTGGTTCTCTCAGCGCTCGGCCAGGCGCTATGAAGTGAGGCCCCGCCCCCGTCCCCTCGCCGTACCCCCCGCCCCCCTGCCATCATGAGAGCCGCGGACTCCGCCACCTGGGAGAGGGTCAAATTCCTCACCGGCCAGGTAGAAGCGTGCACTTCCTGCGGGGCCGGGGAGGAGCCCGCGGGGGAGCGAGACCCGGGAGCGAGCCCGTGGGGGCGGGGGCGGGGGACGGAACCCGAACCCCGGCCCCAGCCCCTCGG
>NC_058132.1:50070331-50108826 GCF_016433145.1 Gracilinanus agilis
CGGCTCCCATAACCTGGGGAGATCCAGGAGCCTCACAAGCGGCTCCCAGTCACCGGCCTCCTCCCAACTTGGGCTCTCCGACGGCCCGCACCGGGGGGCGATCGCGGACCTCTTGCTGGTTCTCTCAGCGCTCGGCCAGGCGCTATGAAGTGAGGCCCCGCCCCCGTCCCCTCGCCGTACCCCCCGCCCCCCTGCCATCATGAGAGCCGCGGACTCCGCCACCTGGGAGAGGGTCAAATTCCTCACCGGCCAGGTAGAAGCGTGCACTTCCTGCGGGGCCGGGGAGGAGCCCGCGGGGGAGCGAGACCCGGGAGCGAGCCCGTGGGGGCGGGGGCGGGGGACGGAACCCGAACCCCGGCCCCAGCCCCTCGGAGCACATCTAGCTGCGCCCACCATGAAATCCGACGGCGACGAGAGCAAGTCGGGTAAGTGACGACCCCTGCGCCCAGGCTCCCTAGGGGCCTTTCGGGGGATGGGGGAGGGAATTGGGGGGCCCGGCCGGTCTCAGGGTGAGCGGGGTACAGTAGGGGGACCCGGGTTTCCGGGCCCCGGCTCTTGTCCCAGTGAGCGGACCCTCCTCCGCTTGCGCCCCTGGGCACGGATGGAGACAATGCCTCTCGCCGGCCGGCCGGCCGCCTGGCGGGCCGCCCAGGGACCGAACTGCGGAGGCCCCCTCCCCCTGGAGGAGCAGATGTTGGCGGCGACTTAGCGAGCAGAAGTTCGCGCAGCCCCGAACTTGTTGGCGTTGGCCCCGAGAGCGAGGCGAGCGGCGCGGTGTTTTCTGGTGGGGAGCGGGAGGTGGCAGCGCCGCCGGGGTGTTTACGGGCAGGAGCCAGAGCTGTGGCTCTCAGTTCCGGCCACCTTCCCTGGCGTGCGACCCGGGAGACTCTCTTCCCAGCGATCGCACCTCTCCTGGGGCCGGGAAATCCCCCACCGGCGTGCTTGGCAGGGCTCAGGTGAGAGGCTCAGGAGATCTGTAAGAGGGACCACGGGGCACCATCAAGGCCAAGTCCGGGGGCCAGCAGATCATAGCTTTAGGGCTGGAAGGGACCTTTGGGGAGATCGGAAAAAGAGCGCTGGGTCTGGAGGCCGAGGACTTGAGCTCAAGCCAGTCTTTCTTACCTGTGTGATTTTAGACAAGCCACCTGACCTCTCCCAGCCTCCATTTGCTCATCTGTAAAATGGGGGTTGGACTAGATGACGTTTAAGATCCTTTCCAGTTCTATATTTATGAAACGAAATCATTCCCTTGAGGAAACTGAGACGGGGACAAAGCTACATAGTCATAAGTTCAAGAACCAGGCCCTCCAGCTTCCAAGCTGATGGGATTGAGATCCCAAAGCATCCTTACCAACCCCTGAGGCCAGGCCCCCTTCTTTGACAGAAGAGAATGCCAGGGTCTAGAGAGAACAAGGTAGTAGCCCTAGGTAGCTGGAGAGGAGAATTAGCATTTGAATCCAAGTTCCTGGCTGCTGAATTCTGGGTAAGAAACTTTGCCTTGTTGGTGGACTTGAGCTTTACTGAACCTCTTGGCTTTCTGGGCAGAGGGAAGTGAAGGTGACCACAAATCCCTGCGTCTTCCTTTGGTTGGTACATAAAGGATTCAGAAGAGCCCGTCTTTATTTTCATCTGTGAGCAGAGACGGATGGTGCTCATTTGTCTGAAATGGAGAAATGGGCGCATCTCTAGCAGTTGAGCTCCTCGGAGATCAAGGCACCGAGGAAAAGACATTTCAGCGGAGGAGAAACATCTGGGCCACTTTCATTGTCTAGCCCTGGCTAATGTGAAACATTTGCCAAAAGCACCGGAGACTCGGCTTAGCTTTTCAAGCGATCTTGGTTCAACATGCTTAGACTGTGCAGTTCCACGGCCTGCTGCCTTCCTATCTCTTCTGTTGGGGCTGATGTGATCCCTTTCCAAGGTCTCTTCGTGCCTGATGCTTCTGTGACTTTATATGGAGGAAGCAACTTAGGCATAGAACCAAGGAAACTCCGGAGGGAGGTTTATAGAATGCAGAATGCCAGAGCTGGGAAAGAATCTAGGACAGAGAATGTCCTAGCTGGGAGGACTCGGAGAACAGAGTGTCGGAGCTGGGAAGTGGAGAGGGACTTAGAGCAGAGAATGTCAGAGTTGGGAGAATCCTTAGAACAGAGAATAGCAAAGGTAGGGAAAGCCTTAGATCATAGACTTGTCAGAACTGGGAGGGGCCTTAGAATCTAGAATCTCAGAGCCAGGAGAAGACTTAGAACTTAGAATCTCAGAGCTGGAAGGGAGCTTTGAACTCAGAATGTCAGAGTTGGGGAGAATCCTTAGAACACAGAGTCTCAGAGCTGGGAGGGAGCTTTGAACATAAAATGTCTTAAGTTTGGCAGGAGCTTAGAACAGAGAATGTCAGAGCTAGGAAGGAGCTTAGAACCCAGAATGTCAGAGCTGGGAGGGAACTTTGAATATAAAATGTCAAAGTTTGGAGGGATCTTAGAAGAGAGAATGTCAGAGCTAGGAAGGAGCTTAGAACCCAGAATGTCAGAGCTGGGAGGGAACTTTGAACATAAAATGTCAAAGTTTGGAGGAAACTTAGAGAATGTCAGAGCTGGGAGGGAGCTTAGAACAGAGGATATCAGAATGTGGGTGGAGCCTTTGGTCTTAGAATGTCAGAGCTGGGGGTTGGGGGAGGACCTTATAATATTAAATTATGGTAGAGGTGGGAGAGGGATGCTTGGACAAGAGACTATCAGAACTGGGGGTGGGGGTACCTTAGAAGCCATCTAGTTCAAAACGCTCATTTGACAGAAGGCAAAACTGATCCTAGAGAGGTCAAGTTACTTGCCCAAGGTCATAGAGGGAGGCCCTGGCACAGCTGGGGCTTGACAGCAGCTCCTCTGACCTCTATGACCAGTATTTTCACCCTAAAGCATAATCCATGTTTGAAGCTCTGCCTGGTATTTCCAGTGGTGAAAGATTTCCTGGCATTACTAGGGCTTTTAATTCTTTTCTTTCAAGTGAGGGAAGTTAGTTTGGAAGGCCTCAAGCCCTAACCTGTCTAGGCGGCTCTGCTCTCCAGGGATGGGGGGCCCCCCAAGACCTCTCTTCCAACTGCTGAGACTAGTCCTATCTGACCACAGCCACGCACCATTGGCCTCCACATTGTTCTGTTTCTAGAGCAACTGAAATGCCAGAACGCTATTGGCCGGCCTGGCAAACTGTGGATGGGACAGTTCCTATGGAAAGGTTGCCTCAGGAATGCACTTTCCCAGAGAATAGTCACTTCTTGGTGCCCTGGAGAGACCTCAGCCGGAAACTTGCCCTGTTTGGATGGTTTTGGGGAGACAGAGGGCAGCAGCGGCCTGGCCTCTTGCAAATGAGCCCATCCTCCTCCCATCTTGTCTCTCCCTCCCTTCCTCCCTCCCTGGGTCTGGCAGGGATTTGTGATCCCTGCACTAACAAGGAATGCTGCAGTAACCTGGGATTGGGTACATTTGCTGGAGTTCTTTTTGCTCTCTGTGTGAGTGTGTGTGTGTGTCCTGTACACAAGGAAGGCACCTGAGCCTGGTCCAGACTCGTCCAAACCCTTCCGTGCTCCAAGCGGGCAACAACAGAAAGGGGTAGAAATTCAGCTTCCCTTTCAGTTTGGCCTGTCCCTGCTGGAGCCGCTTGAATAGAAAGTGCACAGGTCCAAGAAAAAGGACCCAGGAGATCTTTCCCCCTTCTTCAAAGAGGGGCCATTGTAGTCGAATCTTTAAGAAATTCTTTGTAGCTTTTGTTTCTATCTTTTCCCCCCAGTATATTTTTCCCTACAGTTCCTCCCAGAGAGCAGACCTTCTTACAAGGAATTTAAAGGAGAACAAAGAGGAAGAAGGGGAGCAGAAATCAGCAAAACCTATCAATACATGGGGGGGTGGGAATCTGATGTCATATGATGTTCCATATCCACAACCCTGCATCCTCCCAAAGAAGAGTCTGCCCAGTGTTCTTTTTTAAAAAATGTTTTAGGGGGCAGCTGGGTAGCCCAGTGGATTGAGAGTCAGGCCTAGAGACCAAAGGTCCTAGATTCCAGTTTGGCCTCAGACACTTCCTAGCTGTGTGACCCTGGGCAAGTCACTTAACCTCCATTGCCTAGCTCTTACTAGGGGACAGCTGGCTGGCTCAGTGGATTGAAAGCCAGGCCTGGAGGCCAGAAGTCTTAGGTTCAAATCTGGCCTCAGACACTTCCTAGCTGTGTGACCCTGGGCAAGTCACTTAACCTCCATTGCCTAGCCCTTACCACTCTTCTGCCTTGGAACCAATATACAATATTGATTGTAATAAGGAAAGTAAGGGTTTTAATTTAAAAATAAAAAGGTTTTAAACTTTTGTTTTTCTCTGTCAGAGTAATAACTCTTAAGACAGAGGGGCAGGGGCTAGGCAGATGATAAGTGATTTGCCTGGGATGGGGGGGGGGGGGTCACACAGCTAGGAAGTTCAGATTGGAACCCACATCCTCCCTGCACCAGACCTAGTGCTCTATCCATTGTGCTACCTAGCTGCCTTTCTGTCCCTCCTTTTTTTTTTTTTTAAACCAATTTGTTCCTTTTTATTTTTTTATTTTTTTTATTTTAAACCCTTAACTTCTGTGTATTGACTTATAGGTGGAAGAGTGGTAAGGGTAGGCAATGGGGGTCAAGTGACTTGCCCAGGATCACACAGCTAGGAAGTGTCTGAGGCCGGATTTGAACCTAGGACCTCCCGTCTCTAGGCCTGGCTCTCAATCCACTGAGCTACCCAGCTGCCCCCCTTTTTATTTTTTAATAAAACAATTTTTTAACAATTGCTTTCTGACTTTTTGCAGTCCAAATTCTCCCGGTCCCTCCCTCCGCCTCTCTTTTTCCCACTCCCCAAGCAGCAAACAATCCAAGTTATAGGTTATTCCATTGTTGTCATGTGATACAAACTGCTCTGTTCCTCATGTCTGCCCCTCTTCCTTAACAAAGCTTTACTATATTGCTCAGGCTATGCGTTAGAATGACATGGGCACTGTGCAGAGATGGCAGGGACCCTGCACCCCTTAACTCAGGCAGGCTGTGAACAGGGGAATTCCCTTCCCCCTTCCTGCCCTCGTGACTCCCGAGCCAAAGACCATCGTCCTTGGAATTCCTTTAAGTTGAGATAAATAAATACACCTCCTCGATAACATCAAGTTGTATATCTCATTCATCCATCTGTCCCCTAAACTATGAGCTTCATTCACCCTGTATGTCTCCAGGCAGACCCCAATCAGATGACCAACCCCCTCCACCGAATACCTGAGTGTTTACCACTCTAGAATCACATCCTCATCATGAGACAGCATCACGTCCCCACAATTGTAAAAATATATAATTCCCAGGATTGAGGGATTCAGGGGGAGCCTCTCATGGCTGCTCCACTCATGCTGTCTTGCTGGCCATTAATCCTATCTTACTAATAAATCTTTCTTTTTACTTTTAAGCTAAGTTTGGAGTCCTCTCATTCTTGAGAATGGTTTCCTTCCCGAACCCAGAGGTTCACCATTTGCACCTCTATAACAAGAAGAGAAAGACTAGTTTCAATCCAGATTCCCAGATTTGCCAGCTACATGATCTCTTTGGCAAACCTTTAACTGTTCTGTTCCTTGGTTCCCCCCATCTGTAAAACAGAGCTAATGTGATACTCTTCTTACCTGACTCTCACAGCAAGAATGCTTTGTAAACCTTGAAATGCTACAGAAATGAGAGCTAATATGATGTAACCATGGGCAAGTTTTTTTCTTGACCTAGTGCCTCAGTTTCCCCCACCTCCTCTCTGCAGTGCAGTAAACAGCTGCAGTTTTTTAAAAAAGAATTTATCGAGCACCTACTGTGTGCCAGACCCTATTATAAACACTTTACAAATATTGTCTCATTTTATCTTCACCAAAAATCCCAGGAGATGAGTGCTATTATTATCTCCATTTTACAGATAAACTGGAAACTGAGAATTTTGACTTCTGACTGGGTTACCTTGGGCAAGTCACTTCACTAAACTTTCTTTTTTGGTCATTTATTCTGTGAAGGGTTGTGCTGGGGATATAAGGAGTTTTTTGGTTAGTGAGCATGATTTTGGTGCTCTGGCTCTCTTGGGATAATGGCAGGATAGGGGTTGTGGCCTTCCCTGTGTGCCTGTGTGTGTGTGTGTGTGTGTGTGTGTGTTGGGGCCGGGGATCTCTAGGTAGAGTAAAGGCGCAGATCCGGGGAGTTGAGAACATTAATGACACAAACATAAATGCCCCCAAGGGGGCAGGGAGGGGTTAGGAGGAGGTATCTCCCTACCCGGGAACAGCAGGTAGTGAGGTTCCCCTCTCTGAACCTCAGTTTCCTTCCCTGTCTAAACTCTGCCATGACCCACAGCCTTTGGTGGTGATGAATCTCTAAAACCTGCAGAGTTCTGTCATTAAGTGCCCCGTAAAAAGAAGGTGCTATTATGTAAATACTTATGTAGAATGTAGCCAGGCAGAGATACATCTTTATCTAGTATAGAAGTATTTGCCTCGGGTGTATTGTTTTTTAAACCCTTATCTTCCATCTCAGAATCAATATTGTTCCAAGGAGAAGAGTGATAAGGGCTATCCATTGGGGTTGAGTGACTTGCCCAGGGTCACACAGCTAGGAAGTGTCTGAGGCCACATTTGAACCCAGGACCTCCTCTGACTATCCCCTGAGCCACCCAGCTGCCCCCACACTGGAGTATTTGTTATAACAAGATCTTAATGACATGTTCTGTTCTTAGAACATCTATCTCCAAGGCACCATTAAGTCCTAATGACAGGCAGTCCTTCAGGGCGGAAAGAGATCGGTTCTTATAATTGACGCTTTGCGCTTGGCCTCACAGAAGCGACTTTATATATTCTTTGTGCCGCCATCAGTAGGCGATAGTGTCTTAACCATAATGACTGGCACATGCCA
Source organism: Gracilinanus agilis (assembly GCF_016433145.1). NCBI lineage: Eukaryota > Metazoa > Chordata > Mammalia > Didelphimorphia > Didelphidae > Gracilinanus > Gracilinanus agilis. The sequence continues at coordinate 50,077,267 of NC_058132.1, forward strand.
CAAGGGATGTTGAAAATCCAACACTTTAAAGACTGTGAGAGGGGACAAATGATTTGCCTAAGATTGCATAGTGGTTAGGCTACAGAAGCAGGATCCGAACTCAGGTCCTGGGACTCTGATCACAGCATTCTTTCCACTAAACCATCACTACTTTTCCCTTCAACACAGGAGGATCTCAAGCTTCCCTGGCTAAAATCTAAGCTTCATTTCCACTTGTCAGGGTTGCTTGGAGGTGGGATTCCTACCTGCAGTAGGAACAGGAGGTTGGATGAATTAAATAAATGGTCCATAAGGTCATTTTCAATTGAGAGCCTACCAAAAAAAAAAAATCAGTGGTCTGTTCTGTTTCAAGTTACAGACGGACAGCCTGAGTATCCAGAAAACATTAAAAGACCTGGAGGAAAGGCCTCCAGCAAGTTTGGACGGGCAGGGAGTGGGCGGCTTGTAATCTGAACTGCTAAAGGTGGTGCTCATGGTGGTGATAGAATCATAATGATAACTGACATTTATAGAACTCTATATACATAGCTTCTCTCATCTTACAATGTGATGTGAGTATTATAGGTGTTATCAGACCCATTTTACAGATGGGAAAACCGATGGCGAAAAAAAATTCAGTGACTTGTCTATAATCCATCAAAGTATAACAACAAAACAGGGAATCAACAACAGGGAGTCAGTTTTTTTCTGCAATCAAGCCAGGATTTGGTGTCTTGACATCTGCCCATTTTATTATCTTCCCTCCTGACCGTGGCATTTTCCTTTTGTCTCCCGTATACAGAGACCAAATGGCATCCCTCACCACCTTTTTCCCCCTCCCTTTCCCCATTGTTCTCCCAGTGGCCTGGCACTGGGGCTCTCTGGCCAAGTTGTGTGCTTCTTCTGCTTGCTGCTGGGTATATGGCCAGGAGTTTTCCTTGGGGAGATCAACAGGAACTATTTTGGGTAGAAAATGTGGCTGAAGTAAACATTCCGTCCAGCTCCGAGGAAGCTTTACCCTGAGAGCCCAGCAGATGAAGTTCTTTCCCTGATTTGAGGAGATGAAAGGAATTCCAAGTTGGGTGAAGGGGGCTGGGGAAGTGGGAGCAACTTTGGGATCTGAGGCTGGATGGCTGCTTGGGGAAGGCGGGATTTTCCCACACCTTTGTGGCAGGCCCAGCTAGGGAAGGCTTCTAGAGTAGCCTGATGGGAGGGGACAGTTTGAGAGGACTTTGTGGCCAGGCCAGATGCTGTGTCTGGGGGCAGAAACTATAATAACGATAGCATGAGATTTACTGAGGATCCTCCTAGCCATGATCTCTTTGGATAATGTATGCAATACAGTCAGCATCCACACTGTGTGCCTGGGTGTCTGCATTCTGGGTTCTAAATTCCTTTCCTTCCTCATCTATCAAACAGAAGAATCCCCTGCGGACAGGGACGAGTTTTGCTTTGTCTTTGAATCCCCTGCATCTTGGACCTAGTAGGTGTATAATAAATGCTGATCCTCTTGGGGTGTTCTAGGGTTGGTTTTTGTTCCAGGGTGGACTGGACTGCCTGAGTGGGGGTCAGTGAAAAGAGTTCAGAACCTACTTCTTAGCCTGACAGACTCTGGCAGATCACTTTCCCCTCCCCTGGGCTTCAGTTTCCTCATTTGTAAAATGAAGGTGCTCCTTGAGATGGCCTTGGAGGTCCCTTCCACATCTGTGAGCATACACCTACACACATGCATACATATATAGAGATACACACAAAACACCCATACATACACACATATACTATCTTACTTACCCTGTGTGTGTATATATATGTGAAATAAATATATAGTATGTACATAACATGGGAAATATATATGTAGTATGTATTGTATAAATGGGATTTGGGGAAAACTAAGGACTTATGGGGGATGAAGTCCAAGGTTCAAAATCTCCATTTAAACCTACCCCCTGTGATCCATTGGGAACCAGTCTTCCCAATGGATCACAGGGGGGTAGATATAAATGGAGATTTTGAAACTTGGACTTCATCCCCCATAAGTCCTTAGTTTTCCCCAAATCCCCTTTATACAGTATATAATGGATATGAAACGTGTAGTATGTCTATAATATAGGAAATATGTCATATATATAATACAGGAAATATTTGTATGTATGTAATGGATATGAAATACGTTATATGTATATAATATAGGAAATTTATAATATGTGTATAATCTATATGAAATATGTAGTATGTCATATGTATATAATACAGGGAATATGTAGTATGTATATAATTGATATGAAATATGTAGCATGTATAATATCAGAAATATGTAGTATGTATATAATATAGGAAATATGTAATATATACACATGTATATATATATACACACATATATATATATATACATACAGAGAGAGAGAGAGTGTATTTGATCATTTGTATATTGTTCTACCATTAGAATATAAATTCCTTTAGGGCCATGATTATATTAAGGTTTTTCTTTTATCCTTAGCACTTAAGACCATTTTTCAGTCTTGTCTAACACCTCATGACCCCATTTGGGATTCCCTTGGCATTGATTTTGGGGTGGTTTGCATTTCCTTTTCCAGCTCATTTGACAGATGAAGAAACTGAGACCAACAAGAGTTAAGTGACTTGCCCAGTGTAACAATGAAAAGGAATATAAAATAATAACTTTAAAAAGATTGTGTTTTTATAAGGTTTATTAGTAATCACTAGAAGTAAAGGAATAAATAAGTAACGAATTAAAACCCACACGCCACAGCTATCTGTTCAAACACACATTCCCTGTTCCAAGCCGCCATAGGAAGGAAAGAGCTCTAGCCACGCCAGACCCCTCAATTTTATCCCCCGTCTACATCAGCACGTAATGACAGGAAGCCAGTGGGCTCTTGGGAACTGTAGTTTAAAGGCCCAAAATTTCCAAAAACACACCAGGGTCACACTGCTAGGAAGTATCTGAAGCCAGATTTGAACTCATGAAGATGAGTCTTCCTGACTCAGGCCTCTAACACTCTGTCCTCTGTGCCACCTAGCTGTCCACTTAGCAAGCATACTGTGCCCCAAATATGGGTTGTATAGAGAAGAGACTTAAGATGGACTTAAGAGTTGGAAATACCTGAGTTGGAATATTGCCTCATACCACTTTGAAGGTATTCGAAAAATTTGGCCAAGTCCATGAAACTCTCAGCCTCAGTTTCCCCATGTGCTCACTGAGGATAAGAACATAGCAGCTACCTTGAGAGGGTTATTATGGAAAATTGAGTGAGATAATAGGTGGAAAGGGTTTTGAAACGTTAACACCCAACATAAATGCTAGTTATTATTCTGATTATTGTTGGCATTATTATTAGCACTGAATTCCTATCAGGTAGCTGGGTATATGCCCCCTCTGAAGGCCGTTCTCACTCTGAGACTCTTGAGATTATCAGAAGACAGAGCTGCCCAGTAATTTGCCCTGAGAAAAGCTTGGGGAGTTGCCTCGGTCATTTCCCAGTCTAAGGGCAGGTGTAATGGAATCTTTAAAGGGAAATTTCCATCGTGATGGTTCCCCTAGAGAAGTCAGCTCAGTGGAGACTTTCTTGTGGTGGCCTGAACAGAAATAAACAGACCCACCCCCAAATCCAGACTCTGTGTGTGTGTGTGTGTGTGTGTATGTGTGTGTGTGTGTGTGTGCTTTTCTCTTGCCCAAATGGGGGCTCTTTTCTTTCTTTTCTGCAATTTAAGAAGTAGCTTATCTCGATGCCTTTAGTAACTTGTTAGTTTCATATTAGCGCTCTTGAAAAGGCAGTGCGGATAAGATTGCATCTCCTTTTCTGGGAATTAGGGAGGCTGGGAGAAAGCTGCCCATTAGGGCCAGTTGAGGGGGTGTTTTGTCCTCAGAAAGCTCCCCCTGCCTTGTGGTAGGAAGCTGTGGTGTTCGCAGGCTCCACCGGGATCTGTAGTAAAGGGGACCAGCTTTGGAAATGACTTCTCAGCTCAGTGGGAGGGAACTGGGATCTGTGTTAGTTAGACATGAGGACTAAGAGTAAGGGTAAGAGGTAAGGAAAGAGCTCTGAGTGTGGAGTCACCAGATCTGAGTTACTTGTGTGACCTTGGACAAGTCACCTCCCTTCCTGGGTCTCCATTTCCTCATCTATAAAATGAGGAGATGGGACATGATGCCCTATAATGACCTCTTCCAGGCTGTGTCCCCATGAGTGAGCTATTTGCCTCAACTCACTTTTTCCTTAGAGAGATGTGTCAATGAGAGATGCAGCAACTCATCAATGGGAAATGGATCAAAATCATGAATTTGAGGACGGAGGGACTGGTAAAAAGATTAGAGGATTGAGACAGGAGGGAGGGAGTGACAGTTTCAGGACTGTTTTGTGACCTTGGACAAGGACCTTTACTTTAATTTCAGTTCCCTCCTTTGCAAAATGAGGGTTTGGTTGAGTTGATCTCAAAGTGCCTCTATTGCTAAGATTGTTCAGTCATTTTGTGTTCCAGGGTCCCTCTTATCTCTGACATTTTATGTTCTAAGGCCCCTCCCAGCTTTGCCATTCTGTGCTCTAATGACCCTCCCAGCTCTAATATTTTGTGTTCTGGGGGCCTTCCCAGCTGTGACATTCTGGGTTCTAAAGACCCTCCCAGCTGTGACATTCTGGATTCTAGATCTCTCTCAGTTCTGATATTCTCTGTTCTAAGGGCTCTCCCAGCTCTGAGATTCTGGATTCTAAGATCCCTCCCAGCTGTGACATTCTGGGTTCTAGATCTCTCAGTTCTGATATTCTCTGTTCTAAGGTCCCTCCCACCTCTGACGTTCTCTCAGTTCTGATATTCTGGGTTCTGAGGACCCTCCCAGTTCTGGCATACTTTCTCTGCTCCAACATCATAGGTTTATAGCTCTAATGCTGGAAGTGACCTTGAGGAGCATCTCATCCAGTCTCCTCATTTTATTGATGAGGGAAATAGGACAGGACCGGGCATATGACCTGTAAGAAGGCCACTCAAATAGCCAGCAGCCTAGCTGAGATCTGAACCCAGGTTTTCTTAAGAATTTTTACTGATCCAGAACTCTAGAAAGAGCAAACATCATCATGCTTTATTTTATTATTGTCAAGATGGCAGCTTTCCCTGAGCTGATTGTAACTGACCTTCACAGTTAGACCATTGGGGCATTTTGACCCTGGTCTCAGGATAAAAGACTGCATGGGCCATCTCCATGTTTATCCTTTCTTTTTAGATTTTTTTTTAAACCCTTAACTTCTGTGTATTGTCTCATAGGTGGAAGAGTGGTAAGGGTGGGCAATGCGGGTCAAGTGACTTGCCCAGGGTCACACAGCTGGGAAGTATCTGAGGCCAAATTTGAACCTAGGACCTCCCGTCTCTAGGCCTGACTCTCAATCCACTGAGCTACCCAATTGCCCTTATCCTTTCTTTTTAGACCTTGCAAGGAGAGCTCCCTAAAGCTCCTTTCCAGTAACAGTCACTGAGGGTCTTCAGTCCCTCAGGTAAGTTTGCAGCCCAAGTTCTGGGATAGCTGGAGCCAGGCACGTTATAGCTAGTAGAATAAGATGGGATGGAAATGCTGGGACAATCCCAGCACCGGCACACACACACAGCTCCCAATCCCAAAGACCTCCGAGCCTAGGACTTGGCTTATTTCTTTGGCCAAGCCCCTAGTTGCTCAGCAAGAATATTCAGCCCCTGTAATTGAATTCTGTGAATCCTAGTGGCAGCATGCCCTTCCCTCATACTCCAAGCCTTCAATTATTGACTCCCTAGGAGCCATGTTTCTTTTTCAGATTACTAGACTTCCTGCAATATTTGCTTATTTTGAGCTGCTGATCCCAGGTTGCAAGGCAGGCTGGGACAGTGTGAAAAGATAGCTAGATTGGAGATGAGGAGATCTGGGTCCAGATAACGTTCTTTTTAGTAACGTGTGCTTGGCCTTAAGCAAATCACTTCCTTTCTCTGGCTCTCAGTTTACCCATCAGTAAAATGAAGTTGTTGGACTACATGACTTCTAAGGTTCCTCCCACCTCCAACACTCTCAACCTTCCAAGTGTGATGGCTGGAGGAAGAACAAACATTGGCATGTAGGATGGCTCGCCTCTCCCAGGCTTTGGCATTTAGACTCATAGGGTCTTAGAAGCCATCTAGGATACCCCTTCATTTTACAGATGAGGAAACTGAGGCCCATAAATTAAGTGATTTGCCTAGGATCACAAAGCTACTAAATGTCTTACAGCAAGATCTGAACCTGAATATTCCTGACTCCAAGGCTATGCCAGTTATCTGCCCATATGACCTTGGGCAAGTACTTGTCCCTGGGTCATGGTTTCCTCATCTGCAAAGTGAGGACTTTGGAGGAAAAGATCCCCCAGATCCCTTTCTGCTCAAAAGCCTATAATGCCAAAAAGCCAGGTCTCAGAAAAAGGAAGAATCTTGCCCAAGGACGTTCATTCAAGTCACAGAAAAAGTTAAGTAGCAAAGCTCAGATTCCAAGCAAATGTCTTGACTTGAAAGTCCAGAAGTGTTCTTTCCACTGCACCAAGCTGCCTGTCAGTAAAGCCGAGAGCCAGAGAGCAACGTCTCGCAGTTAGGAAAAAGCCAATTTACTCTTAATGTCAGGAAAAAAATTCCTTTAGAATTATACCTGTCCCAGGGTCGAATGGGTTTCACTGGAAAATAATATCTTTAAGCCAAGGCTGGGTGGCCGCTCATTGTTGTTTTGTCATGTCGTGTTGACTCTGTTTGGGGTTTTCTTGGCCAAGATACTGGAGTGGTTTGCCATTTCCTTCTCCGGCTCATCTTACAGATGAAGAAACTGAAGTCAATGGAGTTAAGTGACTTGCCTAGGTTCACACAGCTAGTACGTATCAGAGGCTGGATTTGAACTCCAGATCTGCCTGACTATAGTCCCAATGCTCTATCCACTGTGCCACCTAGCCGTCCACTTATTAGGTATGATGAAAGGAGACATGGCTGTGAAGAACACAAGTAGACCCTTCCTGTGTGCAGTCACTCCCATCAGTTCTAGCGTTCCCCTCCAAGGAGAATGCCGTGGCCACCCTACACGTGCATGCTTCATCAATGTTCCCAGCCAGCCCTTCTCCATCAGTCTTCCCGGCCTTCTGTCAGCTGTGAGCATATTTGAATCATCTGTAGTAATTCTTCCAAACTGACATTCATTGTTTATCTCGGGGCAGGCACGGTAATTATCCTTTTTAACTTCCTCCCAATCTCTTTTCTCAGCCAGATTGTTTATGTTTGTAGAAGATGTCTGCTCATTGCCTGCCTGCGCCCTCTGCAACTCCTTCCCCATGTTGGCCTCCTGTCTCCCTTTTGGCTCCAAGGACTGCTTTTTCCTGATTATCATTTCTCCAATTATAATAATTCCTACCTTCCTCCAGCAAAATTTCTCCTGCGCTCTGGAAAGCCAAATGAGAATTCCTTGGGGGTGTTGCGGCTCCTTCCAAACCGAAGCACCAAACAGCTGCTCTCCTTACAACATAATTCTTACAAAGTCTTCTCAAAGTGAAGGAGCGGCCCTCCTTCGCCTCTGCTGGCCCCAGATGCTGGCCATCGGGCTAGGTTTTTAACTTCCAGGTTTGGGCTATCTTAGAGCTCTTCTGGTTGTTATGAAAAGAGAGAACTGGCTTTAGAGTCAGAGGACAGAGGTTCAAACCCCAACTCTGTCACTACTACCTGTGTCATCTTGGGCAAGTCACAAACTGACTAGGCCTCAGTTTCTTCATCTGTAAAATGAGTATGTGGGAGGGAGAGATTTGAACTAGATGACCTCTAAAGTCTTTCCTCCCCAGCCCCCTTAAACCCTTCTGTCTTGGAATCAATAATAAGAATTGGTTCCAAAGCAGAAGAGTGGTAAGGGCTAGGCAATTGGCATGAAACGACTCATCCAGGGTCACATACAAAGGGTCTGAGGTCAGATTTGAACCCAGGACCTCCCGACTCCAGGCCTGGTGCTCTATCCACTGTGCCACCTAGCTGCCCTGTACCTCCTGTCATTTTGATGCCATCCTGCCTCCATCCAGGGCTTGGAAAGCCCAAGAGACCTTCTGACTGACAGCTTCTCCCTTTTTGATTTCAGCAAAACCAGAATCATCCAGAACACCCCAGGGCCAGGCTATGCTTCTTATCTATTTTACCAAAAAAAAAAAAAAGCCAGCTTACCTCCTGACTTAGAGGTGCATATATTTTCCCAAGGCCGCATTGCACCAAATCATTTGGACCCGGCGGGCCTGCCAAAATAAGTCACTGCTTCTGGGGAGACTGACAGGACCTCCTTCCCTCCCCCCATTCCAGCTGGGGATGCTTTGCATTCCTGGCTATTCCAACGTCCTCAGACTTAGAGCTGGAGTGGACCTTAGCAATTCTCCCTCCTCTGATCCAATCTGGATTGGGAGTAAAAGAGGGAGATTTCCAGTCCTTGCTCTGCTACTCATCAGCTGTGTGACAAATTGGAGCAAATCCCCTGCCATCTCTGGGCCTCAGTTTCCTCATCTGTCAAATCTATTGATTGAATTCTGTGGTCTCGGAGGCCCCCAAATCAAAGATCTTCCACCTTCTTCATTTATAGAGGACGAAACCAAATCAGCCTAGCAATTGTCCAGTGACTTCCCCAAGGTCATTTAGTAAGGATGGGATCATAAAAGAAATCACAGCCAACTGTTAGAGTCGCAGAATGTTAGAACTCAGAAGGGGGCCTTAAAGCTCTAAAGGGGCTCTCCTGGATTTCCTTCCTTCCTTCTTTCTCCCCAGGCACTAATAGCCTCTTCTTCCCCAAGACCAGGCTTCCATCACCTCCCAGTCCCTCATGCTTAACATGTGTCATTACATTATAACTGTATTTGTGTCTCTCCCATTACTAGAGAGGGAGGCAACAAGGTCAAGTAGAAAAGACTTTGGCTCTGTGATCCAGGGTCCCAGGTTCAGATCTTGCCTTTGATGCCCTTTGTGTGGCCTTAGACGAGTCACTTGGCTCCCCTGTGCCTCAGTTTCCCCAGCTGTAAAATGAGTGGGTTGAACTTAGAGGGCCTCTGAGGTTCCTTTGGGCTAGAAATCTATGATTCTAGGAGAATTCTGTGAACAGGAAGTAGGAACTGGATGTTATCTAAACTTGAGATCTCCCCCTCAATATCGAGTGCAGAGGCTCTGATTGTATAATAAATTTGTCTTGTTCATTCGTTCAGTCCAAAAAAATGTTTATTAATGACCCACCGTCCGCTGAACGCTGGATTAGATTGTCAGCTAGCCTGAGAGACCATAGATGGGAGATACAGGACAGTTCAGCGCCTGGCCTCGGCCCAGGGTGGTTCTGAAAGCAGGGACTGGGCTTTAGCAGAGATGGACAATTCCAGCGTCCATACTGAGAGGTCTGTTGTGGCCTTCAGGTTATGCCTTTCCGTCCTGGCCTCTTCATGAAATGAAATATAGCCACTAAGGGATGGCCTAATTGAACCCTCACTGGTCCTTTGTTGCAGCAGCCTTTCAGTTCCAATAAGGGAGGGTGATCATTCTGCATCTCTTGCACCGGACGCTGCCGGCTCTGCTCTCCCATTACTTATTCTTCAGGCAGGGGAGCAAGTGAAGGCTTGTTCTCTTGCTTCCCAGGGCCACTGGTGTCCAGGGGATGATTTGGGAGACCTAGAACTTTGGTCTGTGTTCAGGCTGCCCTCCCATTACTCCCTGGCTGTGGAAAGATGCAGGGGCTGGAGGCAGAAGACCCAGGATCACTTCTGAATTTACCAGATACCATCTCAGTCAAGGAGCTTGTCTCTAGCTCTCAGTTTACTCAATGTGAAAGGAGGGGCTTGGATTAGGTGACTAGGTCAGCTGCTATCTTCATCAAAGAGCCCTTGTGGCTTAGGATGCCATCCTGGGATGCTAGTTAAGGTGGCACAGTGGAGAGAGGGCCAGGTTTGGAGTCAGGAAGACTCATCTTCATGAGTTCAAATCTAGCCTCAGACACTTCTTAGCTGTGTGACCCTGGGCAAGTCACTTAACTGTTTACCTCAGTTTCCTCATCTCTACAATAAGCTGGAGAAAAAAATGGCAAAGCGCTTCAGGATCTTTGCCAAGAAATCCCTAAATGGGGTTAGGAAGAATCAGATATGACTGAAAACAACTGAACAACATTCTATCCTGGGGCTATACTTGAAATCCTATGGAGATCTGGGGCCCTCCTACTGGGGCCTCCTATATAAAACAAATCCTCATCTGGGTCCACATGTGAAATCCAAGCAGCACAGGATGGAAACATGAAGCCACAACTTGAATGGACAGAGAGCTCTCACGGCTCCCACGTTCCTCAAGTGTCCCATACAAATTCCCTTGTTTGGCATTTGAAGCCCTTCATGGTCTGGCTCCAGCTACCTTTCTTTCTATTACTTTTTTTTTTTTTTTTTAACTCTTACCTTCTGTCTCAAAGGCAGAAAAGCAGTAAGAACAAGGCAGTGGGAGTTAAGTGATTTAACCAGGGTCACTTAGCTAAGAAGTATCTGAGGCCAGATTTGAACCCAAGATCTCCCATCTCTAGGCTTGGATCTCCATCTACTGAGCCATCTAGCTGCCCCTCCAGCTACCTTTCTAGATTTCTTTCACATTTCTCACCTTCGTGTATTTTATCTTCTGGCCAAATTCACTTATATGTCCTTGTACACAACAACTCTATCTCCCATCTCCGAGCCTTTGAACAAGACTGTCCTCCACACCTGGTTTACCTCCTTTCCTTCTTACTTCTTCCCCTTTGAATTCCAAAGAACAACTCAGGTGCTGCCTTCCTGATCTCTGCCCCATCTCCCCTACCTCCCATCCCCCAGCTGATGATGCCTCTTGAAATGACTTTGCACCCACTCTATGTATTTTGCATTGTTCCTCTGTTTACATGTTGCTTCATCCATTAAAATAAAAGAGAAAGGAAAAGGTTCTTCAATACCTGGCTAGGTTTGGGGTCTGCAGAAAGGGTGTTAGATTTCAAATCAGAGGACATAGGTTCAAATCCTTGGGGACATCACCTTTTTTTGCCTCAGTTTGGCCATCAGGAAAATTGAATTTGCCTGAGACTGTCTTGTGTTGGACTCGTGTGCTTGGGACCTGAGTTTGAATCCCAGGTCTACCATCTTTGGTAGGGAAAATGGCTTAGCCTCTCCAAGCCTCAGTTTCTTCAACTGTAAAAGGAGAGATTGTTCTAGAGTGCTGTCCTCTGAGGTCTCTTCTAACTCTAAGCCTCTGATCTTGTGTTTTCTTAAGATCTCTCCCAATCTTAGGTTTTGTGTTCTATGTGTGTTTTAAGGGTAGTTTAAAAGTGAGGGGACGGGGCAGCTTAGTCTCATAGTGGATAGGGCACCAGGCTTGGGGTCATGAGAACCCCTGGGGTTCACATCTGGCCTCAGACACCCAAATTGATGGATATTCCTTCATGGTTTCCATTTCTTTGCCACTACATAAAGAGCTACTATCAACCTTTTTGTACAGGTAGTTTCTTTTCTCCTGTCTTTTATCCTGTCTTTGGGATAGAGACTTATTCATGGTACTACTGGGTGAAAGGGTATGGAGCAGTTTCACGGTCCTTTGGTCATGGTTCCAGATTGCTTTCCAGAATGATTGAATCAGTCCACAGCTCCACCAACAATGTAGCAGTGTCCCAATTTTTCCACATCATTTCCAACATTTATCATTTTCCTTTTTTGTCATTAACTAGGCTTATGGTGGTGAGGTGATACTTCAGGGTTGCTTTAATATGCATTTCTCTAATTAATAATGATTTGGAACATTTTTTCATATGACTAAAAATAGTTGTTGGTTTTTTATCTAAGAATTGTCTGTTCATATCCTTTCACCATTTGTCAATTGGGGAATACTTTGTATTCTTAAAATTTTGACTCAGTTCTCTGTATATTTGAGAAATCAGAGAGATTTGCTATAAAGATTTTTTCCCCCAGTTTGTTGTTTGCCTTTTAATCTTGGTTGCATTCATTTTGTTTATGGAAGGAAGGAAGGAAGGAAGAACAGTGTGATGAGCCCGGAGACCACAATTATCCAGCATGTTCTACCTGTGTCACTCTGGGGACCTCAGTCTTCACATCTGTAAAATAAGGGCAATTATCCTGGCTCTGCCCACCTCTCATAAAGTTGCTAGTGCCATAAAGCCTAGCAAGAACTTGATTTGGGGAGTCCCTGCTTTCATTTTTAAAAATTTTATTTTTAAATAAGTTTTCCATGCTTACATGATTCATTTTCTTTTCCTCCCCTTTTCCCTCTCCCCTTTCCAGAGCCAATAAGCAATTCCACTGGGTTATCCAAACGATATTACTTGATAACCTATTTCTATATTATTCATTGTTTTCATTTTTTAAAATTTATTTTTCCACTTCTCTCATTTTTGTGAAGAAGCAGAACATTCAGGAATATAGGTGGAAAGGAGGAGGAAGGAGACTCTGTCCACTCCATGATGTGAGGGGGGATGGGACGGGCAGAGACCAGAGGAGATCAAGCAAAGCTCATTCTCACAGCATCTCCCTTCAGGTGCCTCCTCTGCCCCCTCCCTTTCTTCTCTGCCTTTAGACAACCTGATTTGTTTCTCTTGCTGAGGGAGCCTGGCGCTCTTCCTGCTTCTGCTTGACTGCCCAGGACTCCTTCCCCATTTCCTGGATTAACTTGCCAACCCTGCTTAGTGACAGTTCTGACCTTGGTTTCTAGGAGACTGAGCAGTGTCCTGTGGATTGGGCCCTTTGGACGGAAATGTCCAAATGCCAGCTGGACAGACCAATGGCTTCTGTGGTCTTCTGAGCTAGAGCATGCATGTCCCAACTCCCCAATCTCCCAGTAGCCTTGAAGAGTCCTCCGCAAGTTCCTGGTACCAAGGTTATGTAAACAGACAGATAACCCTCTGCTGTGGCTCCCTCCAAGGGCACATTCCAAGCTCTGGGATTGGTTACAAGATCATAGATTGAGAGCTTCCAGGGACTTTAGAGATCTTCAGATCCAGCCTTCCTCATTTTAGAGTCAAGAAAGTGGAGACACTCCTGTTCAAGTGACTTGCCAGAGTTATTCAGCTAATAAGTGTTTGGGGCAGGATTTGAATTCAAGTCTTCTTGACTGAGTTCAGCACTCTACTATACCACCTTTGTTGAGTCATTTTTAAGTCTTGTCTGACTTGACTTTTTTTTTACACCCTTACCTTCTGTCTTTGTAGCAATTCTTTTTTTTTTTTTTAAATCATTATTTAGAATCAATACTAAGCATTGGTTTCAAGGCAGAAGGAGGATAAGGACTAGGTGATGAGAGTTAAGTGACTTGCCCAGGGTCACCCAGCTAGGAAGTGTCTGAGACCAGATTTGAATCTGGTCCCTCCCAATGCCAGGTCTGGTTTTCTAACTACTGTGCTACCTAGCTACCCCTCAGTCATGTCTGATTCTTCGGGGCTCCATTTGGAGTTTTATTGGCAAAGATTGTAGAGTGGTTTGTCATTTACTGATAAGGAAATTTAGGCAAATGAGAGTTAAGTGACTTGCCCAGGGTCACACAGTTAGTATTTGAGGCCAGATTTAAACTCCTGTCTTCCTGACTGCCTGCGTGACACTCTATCCAATGTGTCTCCTAGCGTCCTACTTCACTACCTAATATCCTTAATAGCTGTCACTTTTAACCAGCTCTTTATGTTTTACACGGTACTTTATTTACTTTTTCTCATTTTGTCCTCATTATAGCTCTGTGAGAGAGGTGCCATTATTCCTCCCCTTTTTATGGATGAGGAAACTAAGGCTCTGGGAGGTTTTGACTGACTGGTGGTGATGGTAGTAGGATTTGAACCCAGGTCTGCTAGAACTCTTATCCAATTTTTTCTTCGCAACATATGGCATGACTGATCAGTTCCCTAATTCGTCCATTTATTAAACGCCTACTGTGTACTAAACAATGGAAATACAAAGTTTTTTTAAAAAAAGGGTCTTAGCTCTCAAGCTTCCATACTTATCAGTATACCAAAGGCTGGGACCATGTGTCGACATGGAGTCTAGAGACCCCAAACTCGTGGCTTAGTGAGATCTGATGAACCCCAAGTTTTAGAAATAACTTGTAGGTTGGAGACCCCAAAGCTTGTGCTTGTTCCCTGTTCCAGTGAGAATCCACCCTGAAGGGAATCTCTGGCTAGCAGTCTCAGACTGAATAATGGACCCAGGGTAAAGGCTAAATACCCTTTTGTCTTAGGTAGTCTTGCCCATTGTATCAAAGACCCTGTCCCTGGAAGACATACCTGGGCTGGGACCATCCTTGAGAATCCATGGTGTAAGCAGCCCCTTCCCTTACACCCCAGCCTCTAGCTATGATCCCTTTCTCTAGCTTGATTGTATCCTGTCTGTACAATGTCAATCATCTCTCCCAGCCCCTGGATCTTCCCAAATGGTATATAAGTTCCCCAATTTCCTTTGTTCCTTGGATTCCTCATCTAGCACAGTGGCACTCCAAGGGGGGGTCAGGGAGCAGAGCGAAGCAGGGTTCAATTCTTGGATTCTGCACAAGGCGCAGCTCTGCAAAAGAGGCCAAGTAGCCCTCATCCCCCTTTCCCTTGATTAAAGAGTGGTTTTAAGACTATTTCATAGTTCTGTGTTTTTTCTAAGTCAACACATGCTTTATCTAAACTTGTATTTCCCCTAGTAATGGAGGCATCTCCACATAATAATTATTTGCTAGATTAAATTCAGAGATCAAGGTCCGGCTGCAAGGTGGTGCTATGGAAGTGAGGAACCTGAATTAAAAACCAATCTCAGCCAGGTATAAGCCATGTGACCCTGGGCAAGTCTTTTAATCCTGTTTGCCTCTCCCCTATCCCCTGCCCCCAATCCAGGTAGTGTTGGGGGAATTGATCAATCAGCCTGAGGCTCTTACTACTCCATAGCTATGACCCGGGACACGTTATTTGGTCTTGCCAAATAATTTCTTTGATGGTAAAAATAAAATAAAATATTGAAGGAGGTGGGGGCCCTGACCAGCCAGGACTTCCTGTGATGAGAGAATCCAGGAAGATTCTCCTAGAAGCATTATATCTTTCATGGAGAACCATGGAACCAAGCAACCCAGGAACAAAAAACATTTTCATCTTAAGGATACTTGTTGCAGGCTTAGAGAATCAGATTGTATCTACCTGGAATGTTGCCTTGAAGTTAGGGAAACAATGGGATTCTCTACCTGGGAGGGGCCCAGTCAACAATGGGGAAGCATTTCTAATCTGTTCTGAATACTGAACACCAGGTTCAATGAACCCAACCCTTTTTCCCTGATGGGTAGAGAACTCACTTAGGAGGGAAACAGCAGAAAGAAACGGCAAAACACTAGGATAAACCCTAGCCAAAGGATCTTTGAGTTCTAGGGTCCTTCCCAGTTCTGACATTTTGTATTCCCAGCTCTGAAATTCTCTATTCTAATTCCCCTCCCAGCTCTGACATTCTCTGTCCTAAGGTCCCTCCCAGCTCTGATATTCTGTTCTAAGATCTCTCCCAGCTCTGACATTTCTCTGTTCTAAGCTCCCCCCCCCCTGACATTTCTCAGTTCTAAGCTCTCCCCTCCCCAGCTCTGACATTTTGTATTCTAAGCTTTCTCCCAGCTCTAACATTCTGTGTTCTAAAGTCTCTCCCAGCTCTGACATTCTCTGTTCTAAACTCTCCCAGCTCTCTGTTCTAAGCTCTCTCCCAGCTCTGACCTTCTCTGTTCTAAGCTCTCTCCCAGCTCTGACATTCTATGTTCCCTCTAGCTCTGACATTCTGGCTCCTAGGGGCCCTCCTACCCTTCGACTTTATGGGTTCTAAGGACCCTCTCCACTAAGGTTCTAAGGTCCTTTCCCTACTTGCATGGATTTTGCCACATCAGGGGGCCTACAAATGCTTTCTAGTGATTCCATTTGAGCCTAGGGGTGGGAATGCTTGGAAAGCAATGGGAGAAATGAGTAAGCAGAGCTCTTGGGGGAACCTGGCAGGGTGGTGCTGGTGTGGGAGTTATTGCATTCTGAATGGGTTCCCGCCTCGGGCTTCCTAAGGGGCCCAGATGGTCCTGCCAGGTTCCCCCAGCACCCGGCCAAGAAGGATTCTAAGCAGACTGTTCTCATGCTTAGGGACAAAAGTAGAGCTACCCCAGAAACAGAAAAGGCCAGTGATGGTAAATGATAGAAACAAAGCTTGTCTTGAACAGCTGGTTCATCTTGCTCCTTCCTCTGCAGTGCTGCTGTCCAGTAACTCTTTGGAGAGGGGCCGGGTAGCTGGGCACCCAGCTCTTATCCTTTCTTTCTTGTTTTGTTTCGTGTTTTCCCTTTGTCTTCCTAGACAGCTTGGTGTGGAAGTGGATGTAGAAAAGCATGCCTGGAGTTAGGACCACCTGAGTTCAAATCTAGCTAAGTGAGAGAATATTTGTAAAGCACTTAGCATAGTGCTTGGCACATAGTAGGTACTCTATAAATAATGCTTATTCTCTGCCCTTTCTCCTAGCTTCAGCTATTTCCTTGCTGTGGAACCTTGGGCAAGTCACTTAGCTGCCACCTGCCTCAGTTTCCTCAAATATAAAATAGAGATAAAAATAGCCCCTCCCTTCGATTGTTGCATGAGAATAAAATGAGCTATTTATAAAGCGCTTTGCCAACCTTAGAATACTATTTGAAGGCTAGCTATCATTGTCATCATCATCATCATCATCATCATCATCATCATTATCCTTTCCCTCTCTAGCCCTGACCATCATGGGAACTGCATCAGGAAAGCCAGGCACATGCTTTAATATGGACAAATATTCCCTGAAGCCCCCAAGACCAGGGCCCCAAGCTCTGTGCATCCCCAGCTACGTAGAGCTTCCTGAATCTAGCTGGGTGCAATGGAAATATCCACTGTGGCATCGGAGACCATGTGCATTTAGAATTGGTCCATCCGGGTCCCCCACTGGTATCTCTGTGGCCATTCCTGCTTTGTCTGTGGGGGTGGACACTGGAGAAGGGGAGGTAGTTGGTGATGTGGACACTGTCCACTTGATCTAGTGCTGAACCCTCCCACTGGACAGCCTCCATTTCTACCTAATCCTCCAGACATCTAATTGCAGCCACCCTAGGAGTGCCCAGAGCTTCCCCACCCAATCTCCAGGGATGAGGGACTGAGCAGTCTGAGCAAGGCAGCCAGACACCAGGAATTCTTCAGGAACTCCTCAGCCTGACCTCATCATTCCTCACCACTCCCTCTCCTGAGCTCCCTGGAGGGAAAAGGAGAGGAGCCTGGGAAAGGGAAAGGAGGGAGTCCTCCCTCTGGAGTACTGAGCTCCACCATGAACACAGTCCTCACAATGATCCAAATAAAGCCATGTTGCTCATGTGCCATTTCTTCGTGCTCTCTGGGCATTTGTGTGATGGGTAGCACACGGGACTTGGCATCCAAAGGCAAATGTGTTGTAGTGGAAAGAATTCTGGATTTGGATATGGAGAAACATGGTTCAAATCCCACCCCCGACACTAGCTTGGATGAGCTGATTTGACTCACTCTTTGGTGTTTCCTTGTATGTCAGCTGACTAGATTGAAGTAGAAGTGGACTAAGAGCCTTTCCATCTTGAGATCTGTGATCCGGTCATCCTACTTCTGTCACTTATTACCTGGATGATTTTGAACAAGTGTCTGGACCTCAGTTTCCTCATCTGTCATACAAGGGAGTTGGAGTAGATGGACTTCTTAAACTAAGACCCCTTCCAGATCTTCTCCCACGATCCTTTGATCCCATCTCTGACATTTAATACCTATATGACCTTGGGTGAGTCATTTAACTTGGAC
This sequence comes from Gracilinanus agilis, assembly GCF_016433145.1. NCBI lineage: Eukaryota > Metazoa > Chordata > Mammalia > Didelphimorphia > Didelphidae > Gracilinanus > Gracilinanus agilis. Next base: position 50,095,053 of record NC_058132.1, read on the forward strand.
CTCATTTTCCTTCTCTGTTAAATGAGGGAGTTGGCCTCTGAGGTCACTTTTCCCACCAAACCTATGCTTCTGTTACCTCAATTTGACATCTAACGTTGCCACTTCTAAGGGGGAATTCGTAAGAGCTTATAAGAGTTGGGAGTTGGAAAGGACCTTAAAAGTCACTAATCTAGGCAGGAATTTCATCTCCAAGCAACCCCAGCCAGGGATCCAAAGGGTCATTTGGAGAAGTCATTATTTACAGAAAGGATTTCTTCCCATTTTGAATCCAATGGATCCCTTCGGCAGTCTGCTGACACTTATTGACGGCTTTGCAGGATGGTATTCTTAAATAATTGGAGGAAATCCTAAATTTTCAGTTTGTTCATTAGTTTTGGTTATGTTTGACTCTTCATGACCCCCTCTGATGTTTTCTTGGCAAAGATCCTGGAGTGGTTTGCCATTTCCTTCTCCAGCTCATTTGACAGGTGGGGAAACTGAGGCCAATAGGGTTAAGTGACTTGCCCAGGGTCACACAGGTAGTGTCTGAGACCAGTTTTGAACTCATGAAAATAAGTCTTTCTGACTCTAGGCCTAGCACTCTTATCTATCCGTTGTGCTACCTACGTGATCCAAATTTTTGGACTAATGAAAAGAAAGCTATAATTTTTTCCTTCAAGTTTGTGGACTCCTTGAAATTCATCCATGCATTGTGGACCCCCAAGTTAAGAATTCTAGACTTAGAGCCAGAGTTATCATGGATACTAGGTTCACTCAGGGGTCCAGAGTTCAAATCTTGACTGTATTTTTCATTATCTATGTTGGGGCAACTCTTCACTGGGACCAAGTTTCTTCTTCTGTAAAAGTGATAGGCTTAGGGGTAGCTAGTTGACTCTGTAAATAGAGAACCAGACTAAAGATGGTTCAAATATAGCCTCAGATACTTCCTAGCTGTGTGACCTTGGGCAAGTCATTTAACCTCCATTGCCTAGTCCTTACCTCTCTTCTGCTTTGGAACCAACTAAGACAGAGGGTGAGGGATTTTTTTTAAATTGTTTTGTTTTTTGTTTTTAAATGGCAGGTTTAGGCTAGAGAGGATCTCTGAAATCTCCATCTAGTTCTTCTTCTTCTTTTTTTTTTTAAACCCTTGTACTTCGGTGTATTGTCTCATAGGTGGAAGATTGGTAAGGGTGGGCAATGGGGGTCAAGTGACCTGCCCAGGGTCACACAGCTGAGAAGTGTCTAAGGCGGGATTTGAACCTAGGACCTCCTGTCTCTAGGCCTGGCTCTCAATCCATTGAGCTACCCAGCTGCCCCTTCATCTAGTTCTGATGTGTGATTAGAAGCTGTGTTAGTGTTCCTGGGTGTATAAGAGGGAGGGGAAGATCAGGTGTAAAGTTCCCATATTCTAGGTAGCTTGGAAGAAAGGGGAGGCTGGGGTTGGCCCGGTGCCCGCCCACTCTTTTGTCTCTTCCCAGCTGGCCAGCCCTGGCTACTTTGTTTCTGCTCTTTAGGGTACTTGGGACAATGTTGACCTTCAGTTCTGATAACAGAAAGGGAGAGCAGGTGGGGCTGCTTTCTTGTTTGTGCCTGTGCCTGGCTGGTCCCTGCCTCTTGCTAGGAGTTCCCTAGCCTGTGCTAGCATCAGAGAAATAATCCGCCCCCCCCCCCTCCCTTTTTGAACCAGGACTGGAGATGTTTGTGGAAGGAGGGAGGGCACCTCGAGTGTATTTGCTTTCCCTGTTGCATTTCTCCAGGGAGCCCCAAAGTAGAGAACAGCAGCCTGGACTGGGGAGATGGGGAAGACTGAATGTTTTCCTTTGATCTTCTGGCCTCTTCTTCCCAGTCTTCCTCTCCCATCAGGCAGCCTTCTGGGGACCTGTGGAGGAGCTTTGAGAATCTGCTCCCTCCCCCCCAAATAAGTCATCAAATTTAGCCTCTGGGGCTCCTCTGATATTGGAGGTAACCTTGTGTAGCAGCCAACAGACTTTAAGAGTTGGGGATCCGAGCTCCCCTCCCAGCTCTGATGCTGGAAAAGCACAGACCCACTAGAGTAGTGAGAAAGCCCAAGTCTAATCAGGACAAGAGACAGTGCTCAAGTTTCCAGTGCCAAGCACTTCATTCCACCCGGAGCCAAGGCTCGGGGACTCTGGGGATAGTGTCTCTGGGAAAACACACCACCAAAGATGAGTTTCCAAAGAGTAATAGAACTCGGGGCTCTTATACCTTTTGGGGAATTAAAGGACAGAAAACTCTTACGGACTGGTTATAAGGCATCCTGGGAAAGAGGCTCTAGCCAGAGGCTGGGATATCTGGGAGTGAATTAAGATACTATGGGAGAAACTTAAGACAAAAAGGGTGATTGAGGTTTGAGTATTTCTATCTCTCCTGTGGAGGATACTTAATGGATGCTTTGTGGTCCATTGTTCAGGCTTGGACTAGGTCTGTCTGGGACTTCCCTTAAGGCAAGTTCCCAAGGGACTGGAGCAAACTTGGGGGTTCCAAAATGCTGTTGACAGTGGGGACCACTGAACAAGGCACTTGTCCTCAGTTTCTTCATCCATAAAATGAGACTCAGATCACCTGTATGAACTGCCTCCAAGGTCATTGTGAGGAAAGCATGTAGAAAACCTTAGCAGACTGGAAATGTGAGGGATTCTTCTCAGTTCAGGAAGACTCTGGGCAAGAGCTTAAAGATGGAGGACTCTTTATTGTGTCTCTGTGGAATCTAGAGAGCCCAAACTTGTGGCCTAGTGAGATCTGATGAACCCCAAGTTTTCAGAATAGTTTGTAGGTTGGAGATACCCCAAAGCTTGTAATCTGTTCCTGTGAGAATCCACCCTGAAGGGAATCCCAGAGAAGCAGTTGCAGACTGAATAATGGACCCTGGGGTAAAAGCTAAGTGACTCCTTAGTGTAGTAGGCAGCACAATAGTAAACTGAAGGTCCTGAGTTCCATCCCTGAAAGGGGGATGTGGTACAATGGGAGAAGCTTCTAAGGCAAAAGAATCACTTAGCATTTAACCTAGGGTCCATTATTCAGTCTGCAACTGCTAGTCTGGAATTCCCTTCAGGGTGGATTCTCATGGGAACAAGGAACAGATTACAAGCCTTGGGGGTCTCTAACCTACAAGCTATTCCTAAAACTTGGGGTTCATCAGATCTCACTAGGCCACAAGTTTGGGGTCTCTAGATTCTATGTGGACATAGAATAGTGTTTTTTAAACCCTTATCTTCTGTCTTAGAATCAATACAGTTGGTTTCAAGGCAGAAGAACAGTAAGGCCTAAACATTGGGGGTTAATGACTTGCCCAGGGTCATACAGCTAGGAAATGTCTAAGGTCAGATTTGAACTCAAGACACACCCCCTCCCTCATCTCCAGGCCAAACTCTATAGCTGCCCCCAATATGATGTATTCTTATTAGTCCAGTAAGACTGCTGGCAGGAACCTAAAGATGGAAGGAACCAAGGACAGACCCTTTATCCTGCTGGAACTAGGCTGACATCGCCTAGCCTGGAGAGCAGTTCCTATGGACATTCAACCCAACAGGCTAGCCAGCTAATTTAGTAACCAGTTTGCAGCTCCTTTTCCAGAGTTGGAAGAGACTTCAGGTTACTCCAACCTAGACTTGGACCAGAATCTCCTTGATAACATTTCTCCCAAGAGCTTATCCAAGTCTGCTGGGAGAAAAGCCCAGACAGGCAGCCCATTTCTCTTTTAGACAGCTCTTAAGTCTCTAGCTGCCTCTCTGTAGTAGCCTCTACCCCTTCCTCCTGGCTCAGTCTGCCCTCTGGGGCCAAGCACTGCAAGCCTAATTCTAATTCCTCTGACCCCGGAAGACCGAGATAGATCAGGTCTACTCTGACTCTTCCCTCTTCCAAGCTAAACTCATTCATTTATTCAACAAGGTTCCTCCCACCCCCAATCCATCCCTGCTCCTTGCTTTTGTTTTGAAATCTCCCCTTCCCCTCCCAGGGAGCCTCCTCTTGTAATGAAGAAGGGGAGAAGAAGCCTATAAGCAATCTTTAAAAAAAAAAAAAACAAAAAAAAAAACCTTCCTTCTGTCTTGGAATTGGTTCCCAGGCAGAAGAGTGGTAGGGGCTAGGCAATGGGGGTTAAGTGACTTGTCCAGGGTCACACAGCTAGGAAGTGTCCACCTAGCTGCCCCCCCCCCAATAATAATTTTTAAAAGCCCCTATTATATAGGGCCAAGACAATGGGATTAGTATTGAAGATGCAAAGGTAAAAATGAAAGCATCTAATCTCCTTTCTAATGAAGGAGATAATATATAAGTAGATAAGTATATATCTACTATACATCTAATAAATTTTAAAAAAACCCAGCAAGTTTGCATCTAGGTGGTAGAGTGCTGGGCCTGGAGTCAGAAAATCCCAAGTTCAAAATTTGGCCTCAGACTTTTACTAGCAGAATGATCTTGGGCAAGTCACTTAGCCTGTTTGCCTCGGTTTTCTCATTGGTAAAACAGGGATGATAACAGCACCTATCTGGCAGGATTGTCATGAGAATCAAATGAGATAATATTTATAAGATGCTCAGCACAGTGCCTGGCACAGGACTAAGTGCTACATAAATGTTAGCTGTCATTATGAGGCTCCCATCATCTGCCTGGCACCGGGTGAGGTCGTGGAGCCAAAGATGAAATCGTACTTGCCCTCCGGAAGCTTATGCCTCACGGAGGAGACAGCAGAGATATAGCTAAGGTCATGTTCAACATATACAAGAATACAGTCCAGAAGCGAGCATTTATTATGTGCCAGCAATGTGCCAGGCCCCGTGCCAGGAGCTGAGACAAAGACAACGATGAAGTAGTCTCCGAAGAGCTGCCCTTTCCATTGTCACCTGCCCCCATGTCACCTGGCTTTGCTGGGTGCCAGCTAAGGAGGCAGAGAGAAAGAAACCACCTACAGAAGGCTGACAGGTGGGAGGAGACCCAATCTCTCTGCCTGGAAACATTTAACCCAAGCAGGCCTTGTCCCCTTCTTTAAAAGATCGTTCCTGATTTGCAGCTAAAAGTAGATTGTTTTTTCCTTTCATTTCCTGAAAATGGGACTATTTTTTCCTGGGTGTATTCTTACACCAAATGCTCCTTCTCATTTTCTCTCAGAAAGGGAGAACAGGGCTGCCTTGGAGGGCAGGAATTACTATTCTGCCTTAATTTTCACAACTCTTTCAGGGATCATTGGCAAAAACAAAACACAGTTGGCCTTTTTTTTGGTCTGAAAGACGCTGGCTCCTCCCCCAAATTGCCTCTTCGTGAGATTTTTATTTTTATTTTTATTTTTTAATCCTTACTTTCTGTCTTAGAATCAATATAGTGTGTTTGTTTCAAGGCAGAAGAGTGGTCAGGGCCAGGCAAAAGGGGTTAAGTGACTTGCTCAGGATCATACAGCTAGGAAGTATCTGAAGTCACATTTGAACCCAGGACCATCTATCTGCTGAGCCATCTAGCTGCCCTCCTTCTTCCTACATTTTGAAGCCAAATCCTGACTTTTGTCATTTGGGCAAAGAACTTTCACTAGTTGACCTATCAGTCCTCCTTCCTATTTCCTTGCCACTATATAAATGGAGATTTTGAACCCTTGGACTTCACTCTCCAGAAGTCCCTTAGTATTTCCCAAAATTCCTTTTAATCTCTCCACCATGTTGCATGGTCACGTTTGTATAAATTCTCAGGCTCCACCTCTGTCTCTGTCTCTGTCTCTGTCTCTGTCTCTGTCTCTGTCTCTCTCTCTCTCTTCTCTCCTCTCCTCTCCTCTTTCTCTCTGTCTCTCTGTCTCTGTCTCTCTTCTCTCCTCTCTCTCTCTCTCTCTGTCTCTCTCTCTCTCTCTGTCTCTGTCTCTCTCTCTCTGTCTCTGTCTCTGTCTCTGTCTCTCTCTTCTCTCCTCTCCTCTCCTCTTTCTCTCTGTCTCTGTCTCTTCTTCACAAGCATGGCTGAAGTTAGTTTAGCACCTTTTCACTCTAGTTTTTTATGTTAGTTTATTATTAATAAAACTATATAAAATATGGTACTTAGCTTTTGCATATTAATTTTAATCTCTACACCGCCTTAGTCTCAGTTTAAGATCCCTTTGGGCCTAATCCTTCCACTGAGCCTTAGTTCAGTGTCCTTCCTTTCTCCATGACCAACTTGTCCTAACCATGAAGTGGCCTTGGAAGCCCAGGAAGATGAGTGGGGACTTTCACTGGGCTCCAACAGCAACTCGGTGAAATGGTGAGTTTTCTTATAAAAGCATTTAAAATGAGAACACCTGCTCTCCATCAGCAGTCTCCTTTCTCCAAATGGGTTTGTTCTCCTGCCTTGTCCAACTATGGAAGCATTCTTCTGTAAGTACTCACAAGCTGTAGTTAGCCCTCCCCCGCCCCTCCAAACTCCAGCAACAGCTATGTGGCCTCTCCTCCCACCCTCTCAGGGCCAGAAGCAGTCAAGGCTTTTATGTGCTGCAGGAGAAGAAATCTGACCGTACCTGGAGAGAGGCATCCTGCTGTTGTGGAAGGGGCCTGAGACTTGGGCTGAAGACTTCTACTTTCCAGCTATGTGACCTTAGACAAGTCACTGTACTTATTTCTGTGGGATTCTGTTTTATAATCTGAAATGGATGGATGGGTTGGACTGCATGATCTCAGAAATACATCCCAACTCTGACATTCTGTGTGCTCTGTACTCTCTCATTTCTGACGTTCTATGATCTTAAATCCCCCTCCTAGCTCTGACAGCTTGGGTTCTAAGACTCTCCCAGCTCTGACATTCTATTAGTCCACAGGGTTTCCCTTTCTCTAGAACTAGACATTCTCCTTCCCTCGGTTCCTGTTTGGGAAAACTCTGACATTCTCTGTTCTAAGACCCCTCCCAGCTCTGACATTCTCTGTTCTAAGGTCTCTCCCAGCTCTGACAGTCTCTGTTCTAAGGTCTCCCCCAGCTCTGACATTCTCTGTTCTAAGCTCTCTCCAAGCTGACATTCTCTGTTCTAAGATCTCTCCCAGCTCTGACATTCTCTGTTCTAAGCTCTCTCCAAGCTGACATTCTCTGTTCTAAGATCTCTCCCAGCTCTGACATTCTCTGTTCTAAGCTCTCTCCAAGCTGACATTCTGTGTTCTAAGATCTCTCCCAGCTCTGACATTCTCTGTTCTAAGGTCTCTCCCAGCTCTGACATTCCATGCTCTTAAGTCCCCTCCAGCTCTGACATCCTGGGTTCTAAGGCTCTCCCAGCTCTGACATTCTAAGAGTCCAGAGTTTTCCTTTTTCTGAAACTAAACATTCTTTGTCCCCCCAGTTCTTGCTTGGGAAATATCTGACATTCTCAGCTCTAAAGGCACCCCCCCCCACCTCTGTTCTGACATTCTAGGTTCTAAGAATCCTTCCAACTCTGACATACTCTGTTCTAAGAAATCTCCAGCTCTGACATTCCCTGTTATTAGGAATCTCTCAGCTCTGACATTCTGGGTTCTAAGCTCTCTGCAAGCTCTGGCATTCTGAGTTCTAAGCTCCCTATAAGCTCTGTCATTCTGGGTTAAAAGAGTCTTCCCAGCTCTGACACTGGGTTCTGATCTCCCTCCAAGTTCTGATGTTCTGGATTCTAAGAGCCCTCCTAGCTCTGACATTCTCTGTTCTACAGTCCCTTCTAGCTCTTGACATTCTGGGTTCCAACATCAGGTTGCACCCCCATTTCACTTTTAGGTTTCTGGGTAACAAGGAAGGTAGCCTGGGAGAAAAAAAGAAAAGAAATCCAAAACCACCTGTGGGGGAGAAAGTGATTTCTCAGCCAAGACCTTGGAGCTTAATCCCTGGGCCAGGCTGGGTCTGTTCTAATCAGTTATCAAGGCCTGGCTGGCAAGCTGGGACTTGAAGGCAGAGGTGGGAGCATTACTTAATCCCTGCGTCCCTGCAGAATTAGCCCTTTGCTTCCCACCTTTAGGGGAGAGAGCTTGGAACGCATCTAGCAGATTTTTCAGGGGTGGCTAGGTGGTCCAGCGAACAGAACTCCAGACCTGGAGTCAGGAAGACTCATGCTCCTGAGTTCAAATCTGGCCTCAAACTCATACTGGCTGTGTGACCTGGGGCACGTAACCCCATTGCCTCAGTTTCCTTGTCTGTAAAATGAACCGGACAAGAAAATGGCCAACCATTGTAGGATCTCTGCTAAGAAACCCCCAAATGGGGACACTGAGAGTCAGGCATGACGGAACCACCGGTGGATCTTTTGAGGCTAGCCTTGGATTCATGGCGTTTTTCTTTCCCAAGCTGGAGGTGGGAGAAGGAACTGTCATGAGAGGTTGCCTCCGGCCCCGGCCATTCGCTTCTTGTTTGTGGTTGCTCTTGGCCTTCTTATTAAGGCAGAAGAAGCACGCCTGGGTGTTATGTAGGGGTTTGCTCAGGGGGGCTGGGAGAGGCTGGTGAGAGTGACTTCCCCCCCTTCCCCTCCCCTCCATCTTTTTCATTTCTCAAATATTTTTCTTCTCTGTTCTCCCAAGAGGCAGCCTGCAGAGTTGATTATAAACGCAGCATTTGACCTTTGCAAAATGTTGGTACAACGTCCCAGATTGTCAGAAGAAACATTGCGTAGGGAGTGAATAGGAGTAGCTAATGATGTGTTGCTGTGGAAGGAACTTCTGAGTACAGAACTGGGACCCCCGTTTCCAGCCCCAGCCCTGACACGCAGGACCCGTAGATTCCCTGGCAGCTCCTTCGCCCTTTAGGCTCTCAGTTTCTTCATCTGCAAAATGAGTGGGGTTAGACTGGGGAGCCTCTCAATTCTCTTATATCTTCCAGCCCCTGATAAGAACCAGGGGCAGAATTTGAATTCAGTCCTGGGATGAGATTTAGACAGTCTCTAAGGGCCCATTCTACTCTCTGTTTGGTATTCAAAAACACTGGATACACAGTGAGATGGCTTAGACCCTCTACCCTCCCGTCCTGTAGCTGCCCTCCAACATGGAAGGTCCTTTCTCTGCAAAAGAGCTTGAATAGGGATACACAGTGGGATGGCCCCATTTACTTTCTGGGTTATTTTTTTTAACCCTCCCCTCTGTCTTAGAATCCATACTATATTAGTTTCAAGGCAAAAGTGATAAGGGCTAGGCAATGGGGTTAAGTGACTTGCCCAGGGTCACACAGCTAGAAAGTGTCTCCTTTCTCTCAGTCTGAATATCCATTCATCCATCTAGCTCCTCTGTCTCTTTTACTTTCTTGATTTTTTTTTTTTAAATCCTCTCCCCTGCCTTAGAATCTATACTAAATATTGGGTCCAAGGCAGAAGAGTGATAAGGGCTAGGCAGTTGGAGTTAAATGACTTGTCCAAGGTCACATAGCTAGGAAGTGTCTCCCATCTCCAAGCCTGACCATCCACTGAGCCACCTCCATGCCCTGCCCCATTTCCTTTCAGAGGAGGCTCTTGGGCTGGGCAGAGCATTTTGCAGCCATCCTGGGACTCTTGATGGCCATCCACCATCCACATCTTGAGAAAGGCTGGACTCTGGAAGCCCCTGAGAAATAGAGAAGATGATAACATTAGCTAGTTGGAGACCAGAGACTTCAGCCAAAGAGTCAGGAAGACCATGATGAATTAAAGGACCAATGGGCAAGCAGCGCAGAAAGCAGCTGGCCTTTTTTTGTACTCTACGAGTCAACTCAATATGATAGAAGTATCCTGAGAAGCTGAGTCAGGAAACTTAGTTCTCAACTTGCCATCCAAGTCATTGACTTCTTCGGTCTGTAAAATGAAGATTAGGGCATCTGGGTGGCTCAGTGGATTGAGAATTAGGCCTAGAGACAGGAGGTCCTGGGTTCAAATCTAGCCGCAGACACTTCCTAGGTGTGTGACCCTGGGTAAGTCACTTGACCCCCATTGCCTAGCCCTTATCACTCTTCAGCCTTGGAGCCAATACATAGTGTTGATTCTAAGATAGAAAGAAAAGGATTAAAAATAAAATAAAATAAAATAAAGGTAATATTGCCTTTCTTACAGTGAAATTGTGGGATTTTCAAGCTGGGAGAGACCTGAGAGATCATTGGTGATAAAGTCCTGCTTTGCAAAGCACTTTCCATATACCATCTGATTTTATCTTCACAACATCCCTGGGGGAAGGGGGCTGTAGGTGCTTTTATTATTCCAATTCAAAAACAAATCTACTTAGTATCCATTCTATTTTATTTTATTTATTTATTTTTAAGCTCTTACCCTCCAGTTTTAGAATCAATATTATGTATTGGCAGAACAGTGGTAAGGGACTTGCCCAGGGTCACACAGCTGGGAAGTGTCTGAGCCCAGATTTGAACCCAGCACCTCTAGTCTCTAGGTCTGGCTCTCCATCCACTGATCCACTGAGCTGCCCTCATATTATCTCCATTTTATAAGTGAGGAAACTAGGGCTGAGGGAGGTTCAGTTAAGTAAATTGAATAGTCTAGTGTCTGGCACACAGTAGGTGCTTCATAAATGTCAATTGAACTGGATCAGACTGGAATTACCCAGAGTTACACCCCTTAGAGGGTTTGGGTTCCATTCCCAGCTCTGGCAGATACTTGTATGACAACAGCTGAGTCACTGAATCTCCTGGGCCTCAGTTTCTTCATTTTACAGTGAGGAGGTTGGAGGCCATGTTGACCTCTGCTAGTCCTGCTCATGGACAAAGTTTCCATCTGCCCCCCTGTGGCCTTTGCTCTGGCTCTTTCCCCATGGGACTCCTCCCTTCCATCTCCTGAGCTCCATTCAGGGCTCCACCCAAGGACCACCTTCTCCCGGAGCCCTTTCCTGGATGCCCCCTTCCCCAATTTGAATCTACTTTGCTGCGGACATCCGGGCTTCTTTCTTTACCTGAAGTCTGCAAATGTGGTTTTCCTTTTTAATTCTATTTTGATCCCTTCAGTTCTTTAGTTGTTTTGTGTTTTTTTTTTTTTTCAGTGGCATCTGACTCTTCCTGACCCCATTTAGGGTGTTCTTAGCAAGGAATGGTTTGTCATTTCCTTCTCCAGCTCATTTGACAGATGGAGAAACTGAGGCAGACGTGGTAAAATGACTTGTCCAGGATTACATAGATAGTGTCTGAGTTCAGATTTGAGCTCAGATCTTCCTGGCTTCAGGACTCTATCTACTGTGTCACCAAACTGAGCTACTCCTTGATAATTCCATTTCACTAGAATTGATTTCTGTTGTAATCCTGTGTTTTATTTTATGCCTTTAAAAATATTGTGCAGAGGGATCTAGGCCTCACTAGAGTGACAGGGTCATCCAAAAGGTGAAGAATCACTGGTATAAGGCTCGATGGATTGAGAACCGGACCTAGAGAGGGGAGGTCCTAGGTTCAAATTTGGCCTCGGATACTTCCTTGCTGTGTGACACTTAATTCCCATTGCCTAGTCCTTAAGACTCTTCTTTTTTTACTTTTAAACCCTTACCTCCTGTCTTAGAATAAATACTGTGTATTGGCTCCAAGGCAGAAGAGTGGGCTTAAGTGACTTACCCATGGTCACTCAGCTAGGAAGTGTCTGAGACCAGATTTGAACCGTTTCTAGGCCTGGCTCTCAATCCACTGAGTCACCCAGATGCCCCTCTTTAAGGCTCTTCTCCCCTTGGAATTAATACACAGTTTTGATTTTAAGGCAGAATGTTAAAAAAAAAAATTTTTTTTAACGCTCTGGAATAAGTTCTTCCTTTTTAGAACAACTTGTTGTTCCAAGGAAGTTCCATGGAAGCTTGTTGGGGGCAGGATCTTTTTTCAAAATTGTAATTATGTGACCCTGGGCAAGTCACTTGACCCCCATTGCCCACCCTTACCACTCTTCCACCAAGGAGCCAATACACAGAAGTTAAGGGTTTAAAAAAAAAATTGTAATTATGTCTTCAGTGCCTAGTAGCCGGGCTAAATGTGTGTGAGTTAGAATTTTGGTTGAATCGAGGAGAGATGTGTGTAGGTAGGAACATCCTTTGGGAAAAGCTAAAAGCCTCATGTTCCTGGGGAGGCATCTCCCTAATAAAGTACTCCTGCTGGGGAGAAGGGCACCCAGCCACCTGGCACGCCGTGGCTATCTCAGGCCCTCGCTGACTGCCTTGGCTAGTAGTTGGGGGTGAGAAGAGAGGGAGAAACGCCCTTCTCCGCACTCTTTCTGAGCCCTTGTAAATTGTGAACAGACTCCCAACAGCCCGCCTCGGCGGTCCATAAACCCAAGCCTTTTTTGGCACTCGCAGGCTTTCCCGTGGGTCCTCCCTTCCAACTGACCCGTGCCTGCATTTCCTCAGCTCGGCGCAATTAAACTTGACCGCTTGGACTCCGCCGAGTGACTGGAGTGTGGGAAAACTCTGCAGGCCTGAAGCCTCTTCTCCGCCACCCCCTCTCCATCCAGGGCTCTGCTTCCCCAGAGGGGCTCACGTTACACTATCAGGACACAAATCATTTCATTCCACCGTGCTTTGGGGAAAAATCCCAGATGCCGAACTCCCAGGGCCCCGGGAGAAGCTGCCGCCTTTCCGCTGGCAAACGCCCCTGCCACGCTGCGGGCCCAGCTTCCATTGGCTGGGCCTTCCCACAGCATTCCCCGGACCCCGAACTCAAATGTTACTTGTTAGTGATTTTATTGCTCAACCATTTAGAAAGGAAGGCTCGCCAGTTTTCATAAGTGAAGCATTTAAAGTATGCAAAACATATTTCACTTCTTCCTGGAGCAGCTGCTCGGTGGGGATGGGGGATAATCAGCAGTGAATGATATACATTTGTATGCTGCCCTGCAGTGCTCGAACGCTCAGACCGTGCCCAACGTACCCAGCGCCTGGCGGCTGCGGGGCTGGCAAGCCACTGAGGGGCTCACACTCGGGATCTCCTCCCGCCCGCTCTGTTTTTCCCTCCATTCTCCATATGGTCAATCACGAAGCTCATGAAGGGAAAGCTGGAGAAGCAAACCAGCCTATTTCTTTGGCTTCCCCCAGTCTCCTATCTGAGCCCAAGGCAGGCGCCGTCACCGGAGGGAACAAGGCAGAGAGTCTTCGGATCTGGAACCTGTCCCTGAACCTCTGCCTTGGGTTCTGGGAATGATGGATGGTGGGATCCGAGGTTTTGAGCTGGAAGGGAGCTCAGAGGCCAGCCCTCTCCTTTTCCAGATGAGGAAGTGGAGGGTGATGAGGAGAGAGGAAATGACTTGGGCCTCAGTTTCCCTCAGGTATAAAGCAGAGAAGTTCAAATAAATGACCTCCATGGACCCTTCTAAACCCCAGTTCTACGGTCCAGTGAACCCCTTTTCTGTAAGGGGAGCACAGTGCTACATGCTGAGGGAAGATAAATAGTGTCCTCCCCCCAGATCCATGATATTGGGGGTTGGGTGCCGTATTTGCGGAAAGATTGGTCACTATGTCTTTTCACGTAGTGGGTGCTTGATGAATGTTTGGAGAATAATCAGTGTGGTCCTTTGGGAAGATCCTGTGAAGAGCTTTCCAAGCTCCATTTCTGTTCATTGCGTCAGGGTGCCTGGGTATGTAGTTGTTCCCGTGTGGACCAACTGGAAAGTGGGCTGGATTCGGTGTCAGAAATATTTTTTTTTTTAAGTGCCCTGAGATTTATTTATAAACTAAAGCAAACAATGGAACATATTTAAGAAAATGAAAAATACCCAATTTAGTCTCTCCTGAACTTAAAAAATATACATAATTTAGCCCTCAAAAAAAGCCCCTAAAAATTAAATAAATAAATAAAATTATATATGATATACACATATAAACTATATAATAAAATATATAAATATAAAACTATATGTGTGTATATATATATATATACACATATATATATATAT
>NC_058132.1:50111794-50155319 GCF_016433145.1 Gracilinanus agilis
CACACAGCTGGGGAAGTCTCTGAGGTCAGATCTGAACCCAGGTCCTTCCCATTCCAGGCCTGGTTCTCTATCCTGTGAGCCATTAGCTGCCCCTTTCTCATCTGGTAGATCTGATCAGAGTATATAGCCTTTGATGCTAAGCACTCTTTCAGCTCTAAGTCTTAGAGCGATCCTAGAGTGATTTTATGAGTTTTTCTTTCTAGACCGTCTCTGAGGAGCCCCAGGAAGAGGATCACCAGCTTCTTCAGGATAATAAATACGATGTCAATATTTTCTAGACTTTCTAGATCAGTATTTACTGCAGCAGAAGATCGCCATTTAATCAGCGGGAATTTAGTAAACACTTAGACATGGTGCTAATCTCGGGGGTTACGCAGACAGAAAGAAAGGAACTCTGCCTTCACAAAGCTTATGGTGGACGAAGGGGAAATTGTGTGTTTACAGAGGGGTATACACAGAGTAATGGAGAGGTGGGTAGCTAGCACACTGGATAGAGTACCACACCTGTAATGGGGAGGTTCTGGGTTCAAATCTTGGCTCAGACACTTCCTAGCTTTATGATCCTGGGTAGGTCACTTAATTCCCATTTCCTAGCCCTTCCTGCTCTTCTACCTTGGAACTGATAGTATAGCTCAGTGATGGGCAAACTTTTTAAAGAGGGGCCAAAGGAAAGGAAATGCTTCTCTGTCAGTCTGTTTCTAAGGCAACTCTTTTGAAGTTTCATTGTATTGTATCCTACTCATTGTATTTGTCAGATTAGGAGTAATGTCCTAAGACAGAAGGTAAGGGTCATTTATTTATTTATTTGTTTGTTTTGTTGAAGTGATGGGGTGAGGGATGAGGACTCTAGAAAGGCCTTTTGTTGGGCTTGAATTGAGACTTAAAGGGAGCTAGGAATCACCATGAGGGATCTGATTTTCCGGGAAGTCTGTTATGAGGACACAAAAGGGACATGAGAACATGTACAAGGAGAGATGGAGCGGCTAGGTGGCACAGCGGATAGAGTACTGGGTCTAGAATCAGAAAAGACTTATTTTTCTGAGTTCAAATCTGGTCTCGGACACTTCCTCGCCTTGTGACCCTGGGCAAGTCATTTAACCCTATTGGTCTTAGTTTCTTCATCTGTCAAATGAACTGGAGAAGGAAATAGCACTCCAGGATCTTTGCCAAGATAACCCCAAATGGGGTCTCCAAGAGTCAGACATGACTGGGAAATCAACCAAGTAACAACTAGAAGAGTTGAGTTACCCCCAAAGAGCTGTGACCTAGAGGCCAGGATTAGGGGGTACGTGATTTTCAGGGGAGTAGTTCCCCACTGGAGCAGCCGCTTTCCTCTAGCAGCAGGCTCCGTGAAAGCCAGCCTGGCCTCAAGCCAGCCTGCATTCCTTTGGCAAAGACTTTGGAGTCTAAAAAACAGGGACCAAGGCTTGGCTTACACGCTAGCCATGGAACTTAGAACTAAGCTGCTGCATGTCTCTATATCCCAGATCAATTCTGTGCCAGAGAGGGGACCATCGAGGCCACCTAGGCTGATACCTACATTTTACAGGTGAAGGGGAAGCATTCCCCCCAGTTCTTATGGGTGGGGAGGGCTACTGACTCCATTATTCTATTTGGTCCTCACCACATCATGGTGGTAGATGTAAGGCAGGTGATTTAACTGTCTCCCATTTTACTCAGTGAGATAAGCTCACTGAGGCTCAGAGGTAGTGGAGGGGCAGCTGGGTGACTCAGTGGATGGAGAGCCAGGCCTAGAGATGCGAGGTCCTGGGTTCAAATCTGGCCTCAGACACTTCCTAGCTGGGTGACCCTGGGCAAGTCACTTAACCCCCTTTCCCTAGCCCTTACCACTCTTCTGCCTTGGAACCAATATGCAATATTGATTTTAAGATGGAAGGTTTTTGTTTAATTTAAAAAGTTTTAATTTAATTTTAATTTAATTTTTAAATTTAATTTTAATTAAAAATTTAAATTTTAACTTAAATTTAAATTTAAATGTTTTAAATTTAATATAAAAAATTTTTTTAAGTTTAAATTAAAAAAAGAGAGAGAGACAGATGTTGAACATCCCTGACTCCCGGGTTAGGGCTGCAATGTGTCCATGGAAGAGTCAGTCCTCTGAGCCTCAGTTTCCTCATCCATACCATCAGCCTCACAGAACTGTGAGAACAGCCTCTCAGTCTGCCTTCCGGGAGAAGCTGTTGGGAAGAAAGCCTTTTTGTAAACTGAAATACTCTGGAGACGGGATTTGGTATGAGATCTGTGACGCTTTAGAGTTCTTTGGTTTGAGTCAAGAGCAGTGCAAATTGACAGCTGTCAACCGAGAGAAGTCCAGGTCCCCGATCTTTGGCATGATCCTCCCTGCTAAAGCCCAGCCCTTCACCCATTCCCCTTGGAGGCCCTGCTCCAAGGGGCACCGAGCTCTCCGCAGGAGAAGCCAGGGCCCTCGGCAGCCTGACTCTGCTGGTCACGAAGGCTGGCTCTCTCCGGACTTTGCCAGTAAGCAGACACGCTGTTTCTGCTGGCTCCTGAATCCGTGCCAGCCCCTCGTCTTCCTTCCCACGGGTGGCAGCCGAGCGTCTCCTTCTGCCTCCTCCAGCCAGATGGTGTGTGCTTGGGGGGTGAGCTTCCTCCCTGTGCCTAAATAGCCAGTCCGGCCAGATGCCCCTCCTCTCCTCCACACGAGTCCTGGCCGCCAGAAACCTCCTGATCCGAATGCCGGAGGCGTTCGCTGTGCCCACCACCAGCTGTGCCGTCGGAAGATCCTTCGGGGGACCCTGAGCTAGGGAAGTGCAGCGTGTAGCCAAGGCAGAGACATGCCAGTAATTACAGGCCTTTGCGATGCAAGCCTGCAGGGGCAGCTCGCTGCAATGCCGGACCTGTAAATTTAGCTCCCAGTGGGTGCGCTGGAGAAAACTTTCCGCCTAAGAATTCTGTAACAGCATGCGAGTTTTCCTTCCTCCTTCCTCTCCCCCACGCCTCCCACGGACACCACTTTCTCTACTCCCAAGTCGGCCTTTGACCCTTATGTTCCCTGGCACAAAGCTCGATGAAACAGCTGAGGGATGCCCGCGATCCACTGGGAGGCCGGAGAATAGCCTCCGCACTCAGGAGAGCCGAGGCTCTGAGTGTCAGCTGAAAGCTCTGTTTATGAGACTGCTGGTGGCCACGGCATCCCGGGCAGGGGAAGTGGATGGAAGAAGGAAGAGATGGTCACTGAGAAATCACAAAAGATGGGGCCATCCCCTTGGTGTGTGATGATCGTCCAGGTACCCGGGAGGCTCTAGCCTCCTCCCGCTGCCCGCTCCTGCCTCCTTCTGCCCCCTTCCTCTCAAGACTTTCTGGCTTAGGGGAGCGCATCTAGAACCAGCTGCAGGTTCAGCACTATTGGGCTTTCTCCAGTTGGCGTTGCACCTTTTGAAATCCAGGACCTTTCGGCTTGGCCAAGCAGGGTGCAAGAGTGAGCAGGGCTGTGATTCTCCATCGGCACAGCCTCATTCTGCTTTGGACTTGCCTTTCTGCCCACCCCCATCCCTTTACTGACTCATTGGTTTGGGCAAATCTGTCTCAGCATCAAACATAGAACAAGGTGCGTCCTAGAGAGTGATATGCTCAAGGGATCCTCAGAGAACCAAGAGCTTTGTGGAGACTGTGGCCTGGTTTCCAGCTAACCCTCTGCAGGACGGGGGAGAGAGAAGCTAGGAGTATCCCAGGAAGCGGACAAAAGAAGAACCAGAAACGCCTTTCCTCCAGTGCCCACAATCATCCCTGGAGCTAGGGCTGAAAAGGAGGGACAATGGCAATAAAGACGAAAGAGAATTCTCATTTTATTTATTTATTTTTTTAAACCCTTGTACTTTTTGGTGTATTGTCTCATAGGTGGAAGAGTGGTAAGGGTGGGCAATGGGGGTCAAGTGACTTGCCCAGGGTCACACAGCTGGGAAGTGGCTGAGGCCAGGTTTGAACCCAGGACCTCGCATCTCTAGGCCTGGCTCTCATCCACTGAGCTACCCAGCTGCCCCCTCTCATTTTATTTTTTAAACCCTTTACTTTCACAGTGTATAGAACATCAGGCCCAGAGTTTGGAGGACCTGGCTTAAACCTGGCCTCAGTTGCTTCCTAGCTATGTGATACTGGGCAAATCACCTAATCCCAACTGCCTAGCCCTTTCCCTTCTGTCTTAGAGTTGTTACTAGGAAAGAAAGAGGAAGGAAGGAAGGAAGGAAGGAAGGAAGGAAGGAAGGAAGGAAGGAAGGAAGGAAGGAAGCAAGGAAGGAAGGAAGCAAGGAAAGGAGGGAGGAAGGGAGGGAAGGAAAGAGGGAGGAAGGAAGGAATGAAAGAAGGGAGAGAGGGAGGGAAGGAAGGAAGGAAGGAAGGAAGGAAACAGAAACAAAGAAATAAAGGAAGGAAGGAAATCACTTGACAGCAAAGTAGAGGAGAAATTGGAGAAAGGAGAGAGTGCAGGAAAGGAGGCCTTTACAATAGTATAGAAGAAAGGTGCTGAGAGCCAGTTCTAAGGCAAATACACAGAGGAGGAGAGTGGGGACAAGTATTAGAGTCAGGCCTTGAACCCAGGTCAACCAACTTTGCACCCAATGTACCATTGCTCTGTCTTGAGAGGAGATCTGGGCCATAAGTTATCTCCCAAGACAAGGGCTCCCAGACTTCTATCTTGAGATGTGATATTTGGTGGAATTTTAGATCCGTAATTTCCTTTCATAAGAAATTCCCTCTGTCACTGTGGCAAGTATATAGTCACATGCTGTGCCTCAATTGTACCATGTCACAACACACGGCTGTTCCCCATCCCTAGAATGCTTTTCTTCTTGACCTCTACCTCTTTCTTGGTTTTCCTGGCTTTCTTCAAGACGCAGCCCCATCCCTACTTTATCCAGACTTGTCCCAGTTTCCCCCACCACCATCCCCAGCTTCTAGTGCTTTCTCTGTTTAATAAAGGTTTGTTGGCTAGCTGAGTACAAAGAGTTAAGCGCCTTTGATTACTTGGTGATCATGCGATGGTCATTTACAGATCAATATATGCCACTTTGGAGTTTGTCTAAAGCTTCTGCGCAGGATTCTCTGGGCACGGGGACTCCTTCTGGAACATCCGTGGCCCTTTGCAGGTTACCAAAACTCAGTACTGTGCTGAAAAAACCAGAATGTCTAGTTCCTTTGACCTAGAGGTTAAAAAGTCTCCAGTCTTTGAGTGTCCTCAGAGCTGCTTTCCCAAACTTGTTTTGGGAAAAGGATGAGCACGATGATAACTAATTAACAGACGAGGGTTTGTTCTGACCCACACAGGCACAGCCTGTACTCATTTTCCTGGCCAAGGCAGGGCCATTGGAGATTTGTGTGCTGGCCTGGGGCTGGGGCTTAGAGGGATGGGAGACAAGGCCCCAGTACAGTCCATCTCCATTCCTGGATAAACAGCTCAGAGGTCACGTCCCATGGAGGGCAAGCCAATAGCACCAACTCCATTTCTAAAGGACCCCATTGTTGTGTCTTGGGCTCTTCCAGTCATCTTTTGAGTGCTTTGGAAAGCCCCTCACGCTACCCCAAGGCCACTTCCTCCCTTCTTGAGAAACTTGGCTGAAAATGGGCAAAACTGTTTCTCCCTTCTCTCTCTCCCACCCATCGTGGAGCCCTGTGACCTCAAAGAAATGAAAATGGAAAAATTTTTCATTAATGTGAGGCCTGTCCCTGTGGCCAGGCTGGAATGGCTCCCTGGGGGTGTGGAGCCTCTCAGAGCTCCTGGGTACCCCTGAGAGATGCCACAAGTCTTCCTTTTCTTCTTCCTCTTGTCCTCCACCTTCCTTCATTTCTTCTTCCACTCCCTCATTTTCTTTGTCTCCTTCACTGCATCCTCTTTGCTGTCTTTCTTCTTCCACCTCCCTCAACCTCCTTCTCTTTGTTCTCTCTCTCCATTTCCTTCGATTTCTCCCTCTCCCTCAACCATCTTCTCTTCTTTCTCTCCATCTTCTCCTCCCTCTGTAGCTTTTCTTTCCTTCCTCCCTTCTCTTCTTCCTCCTTCCTCACATGCCTTCTTCCTCTTGTCCTTTCTGCTTCTTCCTCCTCTCTCTCCCCCCTTTCCCCCTTCCTTCTCAGATACACCTGGATGGGAGCCTCAAAGGGCCCTGGGGAGTCCCCAGCCAATCTGCTAGGCTTTGCCATTTGTATTGTTGTAATCGGATCATTATTAGATTAAAAGATTTGGCTTTGCTTGAGCCTCTCCTGCAGAGAACTTTTATTTCTGCTCTCCCCGTGAGTCATGCCGGTCTGTAGGCCTAATTCCTGCCTCAGATCCAAGAGAGCCAGGGCTTTGAGATCCCAGGACCACCAGAGGCTTTTGTCACAGTCCAGCAAACCTGTTCAGAAAATAATCTCAGGCACAGATGGAGCCCCGGGTTCAAGGGCAACAGGAGTCAGACCTCCTGCAGCATTAGTGTGCCAGGGTGGGGTGGGGTTGGGAGAGGAGGAAGCCATTCTTCGAAAGGCCCTGCTTGGAAGTATTTCTGTAGGCACATTTCTTGGCTATAGAGTATGCCTTGTTGGGAGAGGTAAGTCATTTTGAGGGATTTGGGCTAGCTTCTTTCCTTCCCCCCACTGGAATCTCAGTGGGCCACCGGGCAGAGAAAGAGCTGCCTTGTAACTTAATAGAAAGAGCCTTGGATTTAGTCCAGGGAGATGTACTTTAGGTAAATCATTTAGCCTCTCTGGGCCTCAGTTTGTTCTTCCGTAAAATGATCTTATGCCCTAAATATTAGACAAGGTGAGCTAGGAGGCACCAGGACTCCTGGGTCCTTTTCCAAGGTCTGTTTTCAAACTGGCAATTCAGCATCCAAGACTTAGGAAAGCTACAGATCTTTTGAGCTCCTCAAGGCTGGTCAGATAGAGAGGAATTCCCTTTTCCTTCTTCCTAATGGGGCCATACAGCTTCAGCTCACTGCAAGGCACAGGACAAGGAGCTCACCATCTCAAGATAGGTCAATTTTTTTTAAACCTTTGCCTTCCTTCTCTCAACTGATCCTGAATATCAGGTGCAAAACAGAAGATCGGTAAGAGCTAGGCAATTGGAGTCAAGTGACTTGCTCAGGGTCACACAGCTAGGAAGTGTCTTGAGATCCGATTTGAACCCAGGACCTCCTGTCTCCAAGCTGCCCCTCTGAGAAATCTTTAAGTAAAGGCTGGGCATGTTGGTAGGTGAGTTGTTGAGTTCAGACATTGGAGGGGACCATAGATTCTGTGATTCTAATTGTCACTCTCTTCTTATTGCTCATTAAATTGAACTGAAAATTCATTTGGCACAACTTCTTCGAGCTGAGAGGAACTTGCGCAGTTATCCAGCCCAGCCTGAACCGCAATCAGAATCCTCCTCCTGTACACTAGAACAGATGGATGTTTAGCTTGGCTTGCAGACCTCCGTTAAGGCGAGCCTGCCCCTGTCCAGAGGCAGCCCATTCTGCTGAAGTTTTTCCTTTTGGGAACCTACATGGAGCCTCTTTGCTGCCTCCCTCCCCTCGCCCAGTTACTCCTAGTTTGGCCTTCCACAAACTAATCCCCTTCTCACAGGGCCATCATCCTTCACACACTTGACAGTTACTGTACCCCACCCAGGTCCTCTCCTCCCCAGGCGGATCATCCCAGGGCCTCTAAAGCATCCCCTACATGGCCTGAGCTGGAGGCCTGGCTCCTCTGGGAGCTAGGAGGACCCTGCATGCTTGTTCAAGACTTTCCAGTCAGGCTTTGCAAAGAGCTGCCTCTTCCCAGCACCGGCGTTGGTCATTAATGACCTGCCCTCCTCAGCAGCCCGCCCTACAGCAGATATCCTAAACCTGGAGACCCTGGAGTCTTCAGATTTGGATTATGGAATGGCATCGGGGTCTTTTGTAATCCTCGGCATTTCCTTTATACATTTGAAAACATTCTTCTGAGAAGGAATCCTGAGAAGGCTTCCCCAGACCGCCCAGGGGTCTGTGGCACACTCGGGGGTCTGTGGCACACTCGGAAGTCTGTGGCACACTCGGGGGTCTGTGGCACACTCGGAAGTCTGTGGCACACTTGGGGGTCTGTGGCACACTCGGGGGTCTGTGGCACACTCGGGGGTCTGTGGCACACTCAGGGGTCTGTGGCACACTCGGGGGGTTGTGGCACGTTGCCTCTGCCCTTAAAGCTTTGCCTATGGAAATTAATGGCAGGTTGGCAGTGAGGTGCTCCCAGAGTGAACCCACCTGTGTGGCCCCAGATCTTAGGATCAGCCAAAGGACACAAGCATCTGCAGCCCTAGTCCTCTGATTAGAATAACGATGGGTGTAAGTCCTGAACCCAAGCCTTCCAGCTACTGTAACTCTATAAACTTAGGGGCATCACTGTTACCCCAGAGGGACCAGAGCACCTATGTTTCCTTTAGGAAGTAACAGAAGGGGGTATTCCAATAAATATAAAGAACATTGGAGAGGAGACCTTGGTTACAATAGGCCAGTGTGTGGCTTCAGGCTTGGTCTGTGAATGGCAGATCATTAGCAAACAGACAGCTCAACTCAGTATGTGCCAACCCCAAAGTCATGGTGAGAATGCCAGATTCAAAACCCAGGTCTTTGGAGTCCCTCTTCATTAACCCCCTCCCCACTACCATACTCTCTCTCTCTCTCTCTCTCTCTCTCTCTCTCTCTCTCTCTCTCTCTCTCTCTCTCTCTCTCTGTCTCTCTCTGTCTCTGTCTCTGTCTCTCTCTCTCCCTCTTCTTTCTCTGTCTCTGTCTCTATTTCTGTCTCTCTCTGTCTCTATTTCTTCTCCTCTCTCTTTCTCTTTCTGACTTTGTCTCTTTCTCTCTTCTTTCTCTGTCTCAGTCTCCTCTCTTTCTCTGTCTATTTCTATCTCTTTCTTCTCTGTCTCTATTTCTATCTCTCTCTTCTCTGTCTCTCTGTCTCTCTATTTCCTCTCCCCTCTCTCTCTCTGCTTTGTCTCTTGCTTCTTTCTCTGTCTCAGTCTCCTCTCTTTCTCTGTCTATTTCTGTCTTTCTTCTCTGTCTCTTGTCTCTGCCTCTCTCTATTTCCTCTCTGTCTTTGTCTCTCCTCCCTCCTTTCTCTCTCTGCCTCTGTTTCTCTTTCTCTCTTCTCTCTCTCTGACTCTGTGTGTGTGTGTCTCTCAGTTCTAGCCAGGTGTTGGTAATTCACTGCCCACAGATCAGACGGACCCCTGTCTTGAGTGGCATGGCTGCAGCCTGCACACCCCAATTTCTAGTGTGTCCCATAAGGCAGCCATCAACCGTGTGATACAGCAGTCAGAAGAGCTGATGTCCTTAGGAGAGAGCCCTCTCTGGGAAACAGGAGGGAATCAGTCAGTCTCACCATTTTCTGTCTTGCTCAGACATGAGTATCTGCTGGAGGGTATCTAGAGGAGAGCAAGTAGGATGGTGAAATGGATTCAGATCTAGTTATTTGAAGCTTGGTTGGGGCAGCTAGGTAGCATAGTGGATAGAGTACCTCACCTAGAAATTGGAATAACCTGGATTAGAATCTGGCTAGGATACTTCCTAGCTGTGTGACGCTGGGCAAGTCACTTAACCCCAGTTGCCTAGCCCTTGCCATTCTTCTGGCTTAGAAATGATCCTAAGACAGAAGGTAAGAGTTTCTAAAAAAAAAAATAAAAACTTTAAAAAAAAAAAAGGGGGGGATGAAACTTGGTTGAAGGAACCAAGTGTTGAGCAAGAGAAGAGGAGACTGGGAAGAAAAGGCATTGCAGGATGTTTGCTACCTGTGGGATCTTGGGTCTCCCTAGGCCTCAGTACACGCGTGTGTAAAATATGAAGATGGAATTGGGCTTTAAATGGTCATGTGATCATCACCTTCAAGGACTTCAAGGGCTGTCCTTTAGAAGAGGGATGAGTTTTCTTCTGCTTCCCTGGAGAGCAGAGCTAGAAGCGATGGGTGAAAGCTACAAAGCAGCCCATTTCAGCTTAAAGTTAAGGAAAAGCTTCTTGACAACTAGAACTGACCCCAAGTGGCCTCTGTGAGCCTTTTGACCAGTTTTCAGTCAGACCCTGAAGGCTCCTTTAGGTGGGATTCTTCTCCTGAGTCTGGGTTGGTCTAGATCAGTGATTCCCAAAGTGGGCGCCACTGCCCCCTGGTGGGTGCTGCAGCGATCCAAGGAGGTGGTGATGGCCACAGGTGCATTTATCTTTCCTATTAATTGCTATTAAAATTTTTAAAAATTAATTTCCAGGGGGCTGAGTAATATTTGTTCTGGAAAAGGGGCGGGAGGCCAAAAAAGTTTGGGAACCACTGATGTGGATGCTCTCTGAGGACCTTTTACACCGAGACATTCTTCAGTTCTTGCCGCTGCTGATAGCTGTGACTAGAGTTAAAGTCCAGCTGTGATTCTGTGCTCTCCTTGGAATTCTAAGGCTTGGGAGAATGAGAGAGGCAGGGGGCCTCTGTGATGGTTGCTTCAAACAGTTCACTTCATGCCCTCCTCTCTTGTAATTGGAGGCTAGTATCCAGAGAGCACTTGAGGAGGCCCAGAATTCATCCTGTCACAAGCAGCCCTCTTTCTACCTAATAACCTGAAACTGCTTTGGACCTATACATCCCAGAAGATCCAGCTTATCGGGACAGAGCTTTTTACTCCTGAGTGAAGGCACAGGCTATAAATGGAATCAAGCAGCCACCTTGGCATTGGCAAATAGTCCTCCATCCTGTTGTCATTATTAAAGAAGCTCCAAAGGAGAACTGGCCATTTTTGAAATGATTCCTGCCAAGTGAGGCTCAGAGAACCCTTGGAGATGATCTAAAGAAGGGCTAGTTTGCCTGAATTGCAGTTTCAAGCCCCTGAGTCTCTCTCTGTCTCTCTCTGTCTCTCTGTCTCTCTCTGTCTCTGTCTCTCTGTCTCTCCCTCTGTCTCTCTCTCTGTCTCTCTCTCTGTCTCTGTCTCTGTCTCTCTGTCTCTGTCTCTCTGTCTCTCTCTCTCTCTCTCTCTCTCTTTCTCTCTCTCTCTCTCACCTTCCTTCTCAGAATGAATAGTATGTATTGGTTCTAAGGCAGAAGAGTGGTCAAGGCTGGGCAATGGAGGTTGAGTGACTTGCCCAGGGTCCCACAGCTAGAGGTCAATTTGGAAGCCAGGGCATCCCATCCCCAAGCCTGGCTCTCTATCCACTGAGCCACCTAGCTGCCCCCCAATCCAACATATCTTAATGGGGCTCAATGCTCTCCCAGTATCCTAAGGAACAGAGGAGGGAGCTAAGAGGTCTAGGCCCAGTGCAATCTAAATCTGCTTAAGAATCAAAAGGGAATTAGAAAGATCTTAAGGTATTTAGTCACCAGGCTGCAAATGTGCAGGGGATCTGGGGCCGAAGCAGTCTGAATGCATTATCTTGACTGTTGAAGATCCAGATGGATGTCCGTATGAGAATACAAGAAGGACCTTGAATGGATGCTCTAAGGAGCAGTTGAAGAGCTGGGGGTGTTTATTCTAGAGAAGAGAAGATTCGTGGGGAGGCTTTCAGTACTAAAATAATGAAGGAGAGAGGGATTAGACTTGTCCCATTTGACTCTAGACGGTAGAACTGGGAGCAAGGAGTGAAAGTCACAGAAAGGCCAAAATCAATCAACAAAACCATGAGCACTTATTAAATGCCTACTGTTTGCTAGGCAGGTGGAATAAGCAAAACACAAAGAAAGAAAAAGCGCCTACCCTTTGTCTAGAAGAGCTTGTGTTCTATGGTGGAGACAATAAACAAATAGATGATGCTATACAGAATAAACATAAACAAGATAACTGAATTGAAGGTAGTTTGGTATGAGCCATTGCAGAATAGGAGGACAATCGGGAAAATACCTATAGAACCTGGAATGGAATTTCTTAGCCATTTGGGGGGGCCACGGGCCCTTCTGGTAGTCTGGTATAGTCTATGGACACCTCAGAATAATTGAAGGAAATGCTAATTTTCAGATGGAGGCTGATGAACATAAAGATGTAATTTTTTTTTCCATCCAAGTTCATGGACCCCCAAGAATCTACCTACCCTACTATTTTGGGGCGGGGGAGGTGTCTGTGGACCACATAACTTCTGATGTTGATGGCTGTGCTCAAGTTCATTCTTCAAGGAGGATAGGGAGAGAGATCATTCCAAGTTGGGGGTAAAACAGCAAGGCCAAAGGAGTGGAGATGCGTGATGGAGTGAAGAAAAGGTCAATTTGGTCAGAACAGAAGCCTGTTGAATAATGAAATGAGAAAGAAAGGTTGGGGCCACGACTCTAAAAGCCAAACAAGAAGTTGATATTTGATCCTAGAGACAATTCCAGATTTCTTGCCATTACACCAAACTGAGAGGAACATCAAGTCTTCTCTCCCCAAATTGTAATTGCTTCCTTGCTTGGTTTGCTTGTCTTTGGTCATGACTCCTTGACATGGGATGGGCCTGAGTGGGCACTGGTTCCCCTTCCTGACCTTGCCAGCAGGTCCGCAGTTCTTCCTTCAGGATAGGTTTAAGAGCTTGCCCTCTTTTCCCCAGCTCACCACAAGGCTAGGGCTTTGCCTCTTGGTGATGAGAGAGGAGGCGAATCTTAGTTAAGCCTCTCCTTGTCAGGCTTTGCCATCCTTCTGTTGATTTTATGAAAAAGTATAAGTTTGGGCCACTGTGGATAGAGCCAAGTTAGCTCACACAAGGGCCCTTTCTTCCAGAAAAATCCCTGTGGGATCTGCCAAGGGCACACAGGGCTCTCCAGAACCCTTCAGACAGGCATAGGAGCCTTGAGGCTCTTAAGGGAAGTAAAAGGTTGCCCAGCCGCCCTTCCTCACCCACTTGGAGTAATCCCATTTCCGCAAAGAGCTTCTGTCTGACTTAAGGTCCACATGTTAAAGCTCTTTCTGGATTCCAGTTAACATGACCCATCTCTGAGTCACACAGAGGCCAAGAGGCCAAGACCAAAGCCAACTGGAGGGTGGAGGCAATCATCCAGGTGATTCAGGCAACAAAAACAAAAACGAAAGCTTCCCAGCAAAGGCCTTTGTTCTAAATTAGCCAAGAAATGCCTTTGGCTCCCTGCTCTGCTTTGGGAGTGAACATGAGGCCCAACAGTATTTTTTGTGTAGTCCCGCTGAGGTAGTTATCCAATTGGAGAGCTCGAGAGGGTCTTTTGGAAGGTTTTGTTTTGTTCCGTTACTGTGATTTTCTTTCTTTGAATCTAAGGCCAAGAATCATAAAATATTAAATATCAAGCCTTAGACGTCAAGAGTTCGAAGGGCCCTGAGAACCTAGAATATCAGATCTGGAAAGATCCTTAAAGCCTAGAATGTCACAGCTGGGAGAACCCTTAGAACAGAGAATGTTAGAGCTAAAAGGGCCTTCAAAACCTAGAAAATAAGAGCTGGAAGGATCCTTAGAACCTGTCATGGCAGAGGTATGAAGGCCCTTAGGACCCAAAGTGTCAAGAGACAGAAGGGTTCTTGAAACAAAATATCAGAGCTGGGAGAGGTGTTTAAACACAGAATGTTAAGAAGGAGCCATAAGACCTAGAATGTCAGAGCTGGCAAGGCTCTGAGAAGAGAGAAAGTTGGAGTTGGATGTGATCTTAGAGCTCAGAATGTCCTTAGCTGAGAAGGGCCTTAGAACACAAAATATCAGAGATAGGAGATGGAAACATTAGAATATTAGAGCTAGATAAAACCTTAAAATACAATGTCTTTGCTGGAATGAACATAGAACAGAATCTCAAAGCTGAGAGGGCCTTTAGAACCTAGAATTTCAGAGCAGGGAAGATGCTTAGAACCTAGAATGTCAGAGCAGGGAAGGAACTTAGCACCTAGAATGTCAGAGCAGGGAAGGAACTTAGTACCTAGAATTTCAGAGCAGGGAAGATGCTTAGAACCTAGAATTTCAGAGCAGGGAAGATGCTTAGAACCTAGAATGTCAGAATAGAGAAGATGCTTAGAACCTAGAATGTTAGAGCAGGGAAGATGCTTAGACCCTAGAGAAGATGTTTAGAACCTAGAATGTCAGAGTTGGGAGAAATTTAGAACATAAAAAGTGAAATGTCAAGAGCTGCAAGGGATCCTAAAGAATTACTGGCCCAGCTGCCTCATTTGACAAATGAAGAAACTGAGGCCCATAGAGGTCACATAGTAAGCTGATGGCAGCAGCAGCACCAGAAGCCAGGTCACCCAGCACCCTAGTTGAGATCTCTTTTCCATAAGTCTTCAACCTCTAATTTTCTGCCTCTGAACAAAGGACTATGGCTTCAAAGGGCCTAATAAGAGCATTATCATTCTTTCAGCTGGTCCAGTTTCAGTTAAGCTCTTTGGAACTTTTCTCTATAGAGAAGTGGTTTTTCCACCTCTGAAACTCTGCTCCTAGGATCACCACACCTGGTGGCACCTCCCTCTTTTTTTTGTTGTTTTGGGGCCGGGAAGGGCTGGGATGTCAGGTACACCTAATAGGTGAGGCAGGAAGAAAACAACTATTGGCCCTCGGTAACCAAGGACAACGGCTTTGGTTCCATAAAGGAAAAACAAATATATTTCTCAAGGTGTGTGTGTGTGTGGGGGGGGAATTGGAGGGGGCTGGCCCAGGCTTGTTCTCTGCTTTCTCTCACATTTGCAGGTGGATAGGGGCTGTCCTTATGAAGAGATAAGAGTAAACGGGTGCCCTCTGTGTTGGGACTCTTAACCTTTTAACTACTGAAACAATAACAAATCTCCCTTACTAGCTGGTCATAGGCAGGAATTTTTGCCATTAGAGATTCATTCCTTTGGCTTAAGAAATGTTCCTTTCATTTCCAAGCAGTATTCTGTTAAAATATATTAACCCGTTAGAGTGGAAAGAAGCCAGAAAGACTACAAATTCTGCCTTTTGACATATACTTTACTTGATATTTTTATGGTCAACACATATTAGTAAAGCGCTTAGCGCATGGCAAGCATTTAATAAATGCTTTTTCATTCATTCTTTCATGCGCGAAGTATGATCATAAGCAAGTCACCTAAAAAGATCTCTAAGATTCTAAGTTATAGATGCATCACCAAACTGTATGAGTGGCAGGAGGGAGTTTCTACACTGGTAATTGGCTATACCAATGAGAAAGGAAGAGGAGAGCAGCTGTTATCAGTCACTAGCAATTTAGCATAAATCTTGCAGAACATTCTCCCTTCTGACAGATATCTTGGGTAGGGGACACTGGGAGATTTTGATATAGTAGCCTAGATTTGAGGGAGGAATAATTTGGGGATCCCCAGAAGGGGTGGAAGCAAGCAATAAAAACTGTCTGCTCTGAAATGTTGCTTTAGAAGAACTAACTGAAAATGGAATTAGACAGAAACCATAGCAGAACCAACAACTTGACTCTGAGTGTTAAAGAGAAAATGGTAGCTACCTTGCAGATAACTACTAGCCCAAGTCATATAACCAAGGATGTGTTGGTAAATGTTTAACAGCTACTTTTTTTTTTTTAAACCCTCACCTTCTGTCTTGGAATCAGTACTGTGTTTTGGTTCCAAGGCAGAAGAGTGGTAAGGGCTAGGCAATGGGGGTTAAGTGACTTGCCCAGGGTCACACAGCTAGGAAGTATCTGAGGCCAGATTTGAACCCAGGACCTCCCATCTCTGGGCCTCTCAATCCACTGGACCACTCAGCTGCCCCTCACCTTCTTTCTCTCTCTCTGCTTCTCCCCTTCTCTGTCTCTTGTCTCTTCCTCCCCCCCCCCCTCCCTTTTCCCTTAAGGGATCTTAGGTTTCCAGCCCTAATTTGCTTGGGTAAACCCTCTCCTAAGAGATTATACAAAGATAAACCCAAGCCCAGCCCAGAACTGATAATTCCACCTGAGCTGGTTAGAAGTTTATTCCTCCTTCCCTTCACGTGGTGGGGGTGGGGTGGGGTGGTACCCCCCAAATTTGGCAGGGCTAAGAGACCCACCAACATTATTCAGCTGCCTAGTTTGGGCCTGGCCTGTATGTTCCAAGATGAGACTCATTGGATGAGGACCTCAGAATGCAGACTGTCTGAGCCGAAAGGCCCTTATTTTGGAGCGTAAATGTCAGAGCTAGAAGGGGTTTTAGAACCCAGAACATCTGAGCTGAAAAGAACCTCAGGATATGAATGCCCAAGCAGAAGAAACCTTTAAATATAGAACGTTATCATTTTAGGAGGGCCTTAAGAACAGAGCCAGAGCTGGGAGGGGCCTGAAAACACAGAATTTCAGAGTTGGAAGGACCGTAGAACATAGAATGCCATAGCTGGGAAGGCCGTGAGAACCCCCTTTACTTTACAAATGAGGAAATCAAATCCTGGAATAGGTCCTGGATTTAAGATCACGCATGTGAAAAGTAGCCTTGTCAGAATTTGAACTCAGGTCCACTGACTCTGGGTCATATAATAGATATGGAAATGGCAGAGACCTTAAAGATCATTTATTCTAATCTCTTCACCTTGACAGATGAGGAAACTGAGGCATAGAGATTAAATCACATTACCAGTGTTCCGCATATAAGATGGCAGACTCAGAATTTGATTTTGAACCCAGGTCCTTAAATGCTTTCCTTTTCATCACACTTCCCCCTATCTAGTATTCCTCAGGGCTGCTCCTTCACCCACAAAGTCAGGCCTTCTCATTATCTCTCTTGTGACACAGAGGGAACAAAGGTTCCTTCTCGCCATCCCTGTAGCCTTTGTTTAAAATCTCTGGGGCAGAATTTGGGAGGTTCCCCTTGCTGGGTTAGTAGAATTTGATCCTCTGTTGAGTTCAAACTCATTTTCAGACACTTAGTAACTGTGTGACCCTAGGCAAGTCTCTAGCCTCTGTCTGCCTCAGTTTCCTCAACTGTCAAATAGGGATCATAACTCAGTACTTGCTTTGCAGGGCTGCTGGGAGGACCAAATGGGATAATAGGGAAGGATCTCATTTTACATGACCGATATGTTCCGAGACCCTGGGCAGAAGCTGAAAATCGAGTCTGATCGTGAACCCCGTTACTTAATAAGTATTTCTTACACGACCATTCCTTGATACTTTACGACTTCTCTTGGGCTTTCTGGAGCTCCCAGCATCACTACTCTTGGACTTGGGGACCATTATTAAAAACTAAACCACCTTCGTGACACAGAGAGAAGCCCTGCTCTGACCCTGACAGGACTTGTTTCAGACGAGGACTCTGGACAAAAACTGATGCCAGAGTTCATGTTTGGCACGAAGCACTGTCATGACTCACACGAACTCTTCTCAAGAGTACAAATGAGGGAGGCAGCTGGGTAGCTCAGTGGATTGAGAGTCAGGCCTAGAGACGGGAGGTCCTAGGTTCAAATCTGGCCTCAGCCACTTCCCAGTTGTGTGACCCTGGGCAAGTCACTTGACCCCCATTGCCTACCCGTACCACACTCTTCCACCTATGAGACAATACACCGAAGTACAAGGGTTTAAAAACAAACAAACAAACAAATAAATAAAAGTATGAATGAGCGTGATTAGGTGAGCTGCTGGGAGACTTCACAGGGTTTGGGGAAATAGCCTGGATTTAACACATAATTACAAATCTTCATTTTACTTAGTTTGGGGCCTTTATTTATTTATTTATTTTTTCAGTTACCGATTGACCATCTCTTTGTGACCCCATTTGGAGTTTTCTTGGCAGAGATACTGGCGTGGTTTGCCATTTCTTTCTCCAGTTCATTTGACAGATGAGGAAAATGAGGCAAACAGGATTATTTGCCCAGGGTCACACAGCTAATAAGAGGCTGGATTTGAACTCAGGTCTTCCTGACTTCAGACCACAGGCCATATTCACGTAACCACCCTCCTGCCCAACTAACTTAGAATCTTTAGCTCCCTTCAATGAAGGCTCAGTTCAAGTGTCCCCTATGAAAAGAGGCTGATCCAGATCCTTCCCTACCAAAATTGGTGTGTGACGTCAGCCCTTTGAAGGAAGGGATAGTTTCCTTTTTGTCTTGCTTCTCCCAGTGCCTGGATTAGAAAAGGTGCCCAACAAATGAATCAGTGGAGAGGGATGAATGGATGAATAGATAGATGAATGAATGAATGAATGAATGAATGGGGATGAGCCCCATAGAAACCTCCCTGTGTTAAGGGAAAAGGGAAGAGCAGGATTGAAGTGAGGCTGTCTGCACAAATCTAGAACAAACTCCCATGAGATGTGGGCTTGGGTTCTGCTGAACCGGGACTTACGGGGTAGATGGAGATGTCTAGGATGACAAGTAGCTTGCCTTTAGAGTCAGGGAGGCCTGGGTTTGAATCCTGCCTTGGACCATGATTTACTAAATCTTAACAGATTTCGAGCTGGAAAGGACCCAAGAGGCTCTGAAGTCTGACTTCCTCATTTTACAAATAAGGAAATTCTGAAACACAAAGACATGGTTTGCCCATTAAGTGTCTTAAGATAAAACATTAACCCAGACCTTTCTGTGCCCTGGCCACTGCCCAGGGATGCAACGCCCTTCGTTCTAGGAGTTCAGAAAGATTTGAGGTCAAGCCCTGCTTCAGACACTTACTCACTGTATGACCCTGGGCAAGTCACTTCACCGCTGTCTGCCTCAGTTTCTTTTTCTGTAAAATGGGGATAACAATAGCACTTTCCTTGCAGGGCTGCTATGAGAATCAAATAAGATAATATTTGTAAAGCTTTTCACTCTGCAAACCTTAAAGTACCGTCTAAATGCTCGTTCTTGTTATGATTCTTATTCAACCCTATTGCTTCTTGCCGGTCTGGTATTTCCTCATCTATAAATGGAGAAAAGGGCACCTACTTTACAGGGTAATTGTAAGAATCAAAGAAAAGGATCCCTTTGCAGTCTTGAAATTCTCTAGAAATGTCTGCTCTCGTTACTGTTATTTTTATTTATGATGGTCATTCCAAGATCCCACGATTCAGTTAACTGAACGGGAACTGGCCGGCCGGTCCATTCACAGAGGTGGTATTCCCCCAGCTAATAGGAGGAGGGACTCCACGGAAGGGCCCCTGGGAATGCCCAAGTGCTTTTTCCCTTTCTAGGAGAAGCCTGGACGCTGAGGGGCTGACATAGATCTACCCCACCTTGCCCCCAACGCAAAAAAATCGAGAGCGAGAAGAGTTAGTCATTTCCTCGTATTGTTCTTGTTTCCTCCAGTGTTACTCCGAGAAGAGGTATCTCAACTACAAGAAGAGGTTCATCTCCTCCGGCAGATGAAGGAAATGCTCACAAAAGACCTGGAGGAGTCTCACGGAAGCAAGTCTTCAGAGATTCTCTCTGCCACCGAGCTCAAAGTCCAGCTGGCCCAGAAGGAACAGGAGTTAGCCAGAGCCAAAGAAGCCCTCCTGGGTGAGTGTCAACCCCTGGGTGCCCCCTCGAGGATTGGGTCCCCTCCCTCGGCCAACCCCTCAGCCCCCTGTTCTTTCTGGGCAGTCTCCGAGGAAGGAGATGGGGGATTTCAGCGCTGGGGAGGGGAGACAGCACAGACAAGCAGGATCCTTTGACCCCACACACACACACACACCCCGC
Organism: Gracilinanus agilis; assembly: GCF_016433145.1. Lineage (NCBI taxonomy): Eukaryota > Metazoa > Chordata > Mammalia > Didelphimorphia > Didelphidae > Gracilinanus > Gracilinanus agilis. The sequence continues at coordinate 50,131,270 of NC_058132.1, forward strand.
GATTGCCTGGGAGTGGTGAGGACCCGCTTCTGAGTCCTAAGAAGGGCTCCAAGGCACAGTTAGGCTAGAATGGAATGCTGTAGCTTAGACTCTCATGACTTTAAGGATCTCCTCTAGATCTCCTAAGAAGCAGGGCGTGGGGTCTCACCTGGGTTTACAGTCTGGGCAATTGCAGGAAGACATTTTACTCTGTCCCCCCTTTCTCAAGGAGTAGCTCAGCTTTGAGTGTTGACATGATAGCCAGAGATGAAGCTAAGGGAGGGCAATCGAACCTTTGTCCCAAGTATTCTGGACTATTTTTTTCATTTCTGTAACCACAGTGGAGCTCATAGCTAGAAAAAATCATGTGTTTATGATGCATTTGTTAGGTTCCAGGGACTGTACTGTCATCACCATCATCGTTATCACACCTAATGAATTAAAATTGGCTGCTAACCAGATAGTGTGTCAGAGTAAACTCTTGCCCTGGTCTTCCCTGCCCTGTGCCTTCCCCCCACCAGCATCTCAAGATCTCTCTCCCTAGTTACAAAATGTCACCATTCTCTCCTGTGTCTCGGTCTGATTTCCCTCCTTTTCCCCCATCATGGCCCATCCCACGATTCCCTCTAGCTCTCCCATTGCAGTCCTCTGCCTGAGATTCCTTCATCCTCTGGCTGCTTTACCCACTCCTCCCCCCCCCCCTTTTTTTTAACCCTTGCTTTCCATCTTCTAATGAATACTAAGTATGAGTTCCAAGGCAAGAGAGCGGTAAGGACTAGGCAATGGGGGTTAGGTGACTTATCCAGAGTCACCCAGCTAGGAAATATCTGAAGCCACTGCTTTACTTCTTGACTATCCCATTTCGAACTCTTTCACACCCAGAGATATGAATTGGTCTTCTCAACCAGTTACAAGACATTTCGTCCAGTGGCCTTGGTGTCCTTTGGTCCTTTTGTGCTGGCTCACATTCCCGTTTAGAATTACAGTTTAGATGGATGGGTCGATTCAGTAGAGGTTCCAGCCATTCCATGATTCCATTCTTCAGGGAAGGTACAGAAGCCCACCTCTACACTTCCAGAAAAGCTTTTCGAAAAGCAACCTACATGGAGCAGTTAGGTAGCTGAGTGGATAGAGAGCCAAGCCTAGAGACAGGAGGTCCTGGATTCAGATCTGGCCTCAGCCACTTCCTAGCTTCGTGATCACTGACAAGTCATTTAATCCTCATTGCCTCACCCTTGCCACTCTTCTTCTTTGGAACTGATACTTAGTGTTAATTCTAAGACAGAAAATAAGAGTTTAAGGGGGGTAAAAAGCTACTGAAATGTTCTGTAAAGGTGATCAGGCAGCTATGCTGGACCAAAGCTTGGTAAGACCCGAGGGGCAATGAAAGGAAGAAGAGGGGGCGAGCTAATTGGCTCATTCGCTAAGGCTGCCCGTAAATATTAGCCAATATATAGTTGTTGTTGTTGTTTATCTTTGAAAATTTTATTTAATTAATAAATTTAGGGTATTTTCCCACGGTTACAAGATTCATGTTCTTTCCCTATCGGCCCCCGCCCCCTTCCCATAGCCAACGAGCAATTCCACTGGGTTTTACATGTGTCATTGATCAAGACCTATTTCCATACTATTGATATTTGTACTAGGATGATCGCTTAGAGTCTACATTCCCCATCATATCCCCATTGATCCATGTGATCAAGCATTTTTTCTTCTGTGTTTCCACTCCCACAGTTCTTCCTCTGGATGTGAGTAGTGTTCTTTCTCATAAGCCACTCCAAATCGTTCTGGATCATTGCATTGCTGCTAGTAGAGAAGTCCATTACATTCTATTGTGCCACAGTGTATCCGTCTCTGTGTACAATGTTCTCCTCATTCTGCTCCTTTCACTCTGCATCATTTCCCGGAGGTCTTTCTAGTTCACATGGAATCCCTCCAGTTCATTATTCCTTTGAGCACAATAGTATTCCATCACCAACAGATACCACAATTTGTTCAGCCATTCCCCAATCGAAGGGCATCCCCTCATATTCCAGTTTTTTTCCACCACAATAGCCAATATATAGTAAAAGCATTTGCTTTAGGGAGTGTTTGGGGTTGTTTGGAGAGATGGGAGAAAGTCGAGGGCTCCCAGACTTAGATGTGGTTTTGTTTATTGATGTCTTTTGTCTTCATTTCCAGTCAGTAAACAGTTATGAAGTGCCCTCCTATGTGCCAGGCACTGTGCCAACTACTGGGAATCCAGAAAGAGGCAAAAGGCAGTCTCTGCCCTCAAGAAGCTTATGATCTAATGAGGGAGATGGCATGCAAACAAATATATGTAAAACAAGCTATCTGCACAATAAAAAGGAAATAATGAACAGAGGGAAGACTTCATAATCATGAGGGATTGGAGAAGGTGTCCTGTAGAAGGTGGGATTTTAGCTGGGATTTAAAGGAATCCAGGAGGCAAAAATCAAGAGAGAGCATTTTAGGAAACAGGGGACTGCCAAAGAAATTCCAAACACATCTTTTCCCTCTCCTCTACCCAGCCACTCATCTTTTGTAACAAACAATAATGAAAAAAGAATTAGGGGAGCCGCAGATGCTGTTTATGGCATCATAAGGTTTAAAGAGGACAGTGTGGAATAGAGAGTTAGACTTGAGTCAGAAAGACCTGAATTCAAATCCTGGATATGATACATTCTGGATGTGTGACCCTAGGCAAGTCATATATAACCTTTTAATGCTTCACGTTAAAATGCCCAAAGCTCAACTGCTTTGCATTGGTACAAGGGATTTCTTCACTGGGAATTCCCTACTCTAATTAAATCACTAATTAAATTTAAATCACATACATACATACATACATGCATATATAAAATTTTAGTCTTGTTCCATCGTTTTATATATATAAAATAGATATATAATAATATATATACATAATATATAAGAATTATATATATGCATATACATGTGGGACAGCTAGGGGAGCAGTGGATAGGAAGATTCATCTTCATGAGTTCAAATCTGTTCGATACTTAATACCTGTGTGACCCTGGGCAAGTCACTTAACCCTGTTCTTAGTTTTCTCATCTGTAAAATGAACTCAAGAAAGAAATGGCAAATCACTCCAGGATCTTTGTAAAACAAAACAAAACAAAAACAAAAACAAAAACAAATGGGGTCACAGAGAGTCAGATATGAGCTGGGTGACCCTGGGAAAGTCACTTAACATGTTGCCTCAGTTTCTTCATCTGGAGCAGGAAATTGAGAAGGAAATGGCAAACCACTCCAGTATCTCTGCCAAGAAAACTTCAAATGGAATCACAAAGAGTTGGACATGAAGGAAACAACTGAATGGCAATACATACATGCATACATGCATGCATGCATACACACTTGTATGTATTTACACACAGATATGTACATGCATACACATCTATGTATATGTGTACATGTATTTTACTAGAACAGATGTAAAGATCAACTGTAAAGCTGTGATTTTTTACATGGAAACATTAAAGCCTAAAAAGGACAAGTGACTTTCCTAAGATCACACAGATAAGAGCTTATAATAGCTACTCTCTTCAAGGTAGGTGGAATACAAGCATTATTGACCTCACTTTATAGATGAAGAAACTGAGGCTCAGAGACATTGGTCATAGCAGAATTTGGATTTGAACTCAGGACCCATGACTCAAGGCCCTGTACTCTTTCTCTTATCCCACTCTTTCTTTCTAGAGGGGGGATCTTTTAGAAAAAAAAATCCCACCGTAGTGTCATGGTAGAAATGGTGCTGCCCTTGGAGTTGAGAAGTCTGAGTTTGAATTCTGCCTCTAACACATAATACCTGTGTGACTGCAGGCAAGTCACACAGGAATCATTCTAATTATTAGCAGCTTTTTCCTTGCAGAAAAGCCCAACTTCTTTCTTCCTGTTCATTTTCCCTTCTTTATGGCCTTCCCTGACTCTTCTGTCTGCTCATTTTTCTGAAGTTCAACCCTTGGCTATTTTCATAGATCTCTAAGTTTTCTCTTTTCCAGGCTAAACATCCCAAGATTCTCCAGATTTTCTAGGCTTGACATGTTTTTTAATTACTTCACCATCACTGTCATTATCCTTTTTTGGGGAAAAATCCAATTTGTCAATATCCTATATATAAGTATGGGGCTCAGAAGTAGACAGTGCTCTAGAGATATAATCTGAGCACAGCATAGAAAAATGAGACTGTCATATCCGTTTCCTTGGATACTAGAACTTCATGCCATCAAGGGGGTTGTGACATTTTGGGGGGACTGCTCTGTCTTACCATTGGCTTGTATTAAGCCTTCAGTCTAGTAACTTGTCAGAGACCAGCTCTAGAAACAGCGGCAAAATTCCTAGTGGATAGAGAGCCAGGCCAAGAGATGGGAGGTCCTGGGTTCAAATCGGATCTTAGGCACCTCCTAGCTGTGTGACCTTGAGCAAGTCACTTAAGCCCCATTGCCTAGTCCTTACCAATCTAATGCCTTGGAACCAATACATAGTATTGATTCTAAGAAAGAAGATTTAAAAAAAAAAAAAAGATCCTTTATTCTGCCTGACTACAAATGCTTTTTCTCCACAATCGTATGCATCTTCTCTGGACCTCTCTGCAGTTTCAGCCTTCCCTTCCTTAGCTCTACAGGATTCTCTACCAGCAAGCAGGAAAAGCCTCCTTGCTGGAAACACTCAAGACTAGTCTGAGCAGAGCCCCAGAGACTCCCACAGGGGAAATGCTGGCTGGTGCTGGGTGGGGTGAGCCAGCAGGCTCTACTCTCTGAGCTCCGTGATCCTCCAGAGCAGAGGGACTGAGGCAGGCGTCAGCCAAATGTTGCCTTCACAACATTTCCCAGCACTGATTCCAGGGACCACAAACCTTCTCCATGGAATTGACCTCAGAAAGAACCCTCCACCCTGTTCTCTCCCTCCCAGGTCTGCACAAGCATGCCCTATGGAGCTGGGAAGTGGAGAAGGACCTTGTTTCTTTGGCTCCTCCTGGGGAAAGGGAAGAGGCTGAGACTCATGAGCCTTCTCTTGCCTAAGCACACCAGGTGCTCCTCAGTGTAGGGTAGAGATTTGTGGGGTTCAGTCATTTTTCAGACATGTCTGATTCTTCAGGACCCCATTTGGGGCTTTCTTGGCACAGTTACTGGAAGGATTTACCATTTCCTTCTCCAGGTCACTTACAGATGAGGAAACTGAGTTAAACAGAGCTAAGTGACTTAACCAAGGACATTCAGTCATTTTTTTTTTTCAGTTTTGCGTCAACTCTTTGTGACCTCATTTGGAGTTTTTTTGGCAAAGTTACTGGAGTGGTTGCTACTTCCTTTTCCAGTTCATTTTACAGATGAGGAAAACTGAGACAAACAGAGTTCATTGACTTGCCCAGGATAACACAGCTAGTACCTTGAGGCCAGATTTGAACTTTTATGACCCCATTTGGAGTTTTCTTGGCAAAGAGACTAGAGTGATTTACCATTTCCTTCTCCACTTCACTTTTTTTTTTCTTATTTTTTTGTTTTTGTTTTTGTTTTTTAAACCCTTAACTTCTGTATTGGCTCCTTGGTGGAAGAGTGGTAAGGGTAGGCAATGGGGGTCAAGTGACTTGCCGAGGGTCACACAGCTGGGAAGTGTCTGAGGCCAGATTTGAACCCAGGACCTCCCGTCTCTAGGCCTGACTCTCAATCCACTGAGCTACCCAGCTGCCCCCTCCACTTCACTTTTAATGAGGAAACCGAGGTAAACAGGGATAAATGACTTATCTGATCATTCAGGCATTTTTTTCAGTTGTGTTAACTCTTTGTGATTCCATTTGGAGTTTTCTTGGCAAAGACACTGGAGTAATTTGCTGTTTCCTTTACCACCTCACTTTCCAGATGAGGAAACTGAGGTAAACAGGAATAAATTACTTATCTGGGGTCATTCAGTCATTTTTTTTTCAGTTCTTTTAGCTCTTTGTGATTCCATTTGGAGTTTCTTGGCAAAGATACTGGAGTTGTTTGGTATTTCCTTTTGCAGGTGAGGAAACTGAGGCAAACAGTTTATTGATTTGTCCAGGGTAACACAGCTAGTAAGTGTCTGATGGCAGATTTAAACTTTTGTAACTCCATTTGGAGTTTTCTTGGCAAAAACACTGGAGTAATTTGTGATTTCCTTCTCCAACTCACTTTCTAGCTGAGGAAACTGAGCTAAACTTTGGATAAATGACTTATTTGGGGTTATTCAATCTTTTTTTTTAGTTGTGTGAACTTTATTGACATTCTCCAGCTCATTTTACAGTTGAGGAAACTGAGGCAAACAGGGTTCAGTGACTTGCCCAGGGTCACATATTACTAAGTATCTGGAGCCAGATTTGAACTCAGAAGGATAGAAGCTCAGCTCAAATCCACATAATAGGGAATCACACTGAAGGATTATATAGATTCATCCTGAGGGGACCATGTGGCATCCTAATAGAGCATCACATCTAAAGGGATTGGATTCTAACTCTGGTTTTGCCATTTAGTTCCTTTATGACCTTGGTTAAGTTATTTAGCCCTCCAGGACTCAGTTTCCTCATCTGTAAAGTGAGGGGATTTTAGAGAAGTTTAGGAAAGTGAGGGAAACTTAGATATTATCTCTTAAGATATTTTCTGACCCTCAATAATGCTTCCTTATAAAAAAAGAGTCTTAGATCTGATGGGAACCAGGTTTGATTTGCAATCCCAAGTGATTTAGGACAAGTGACATCACCTCCCTGCAGATAGGAATGATTAGCACTAGGAGGGGGCATTTGAGTTCATCTCCTCCAACATTCCAGATGGAAAAACAGACTCAATGAATGCCTGGCAGGATGGGCTAAGTGAGGGAAAACCAGAAAAGAGAAATGTCCCTCCCTTCCCCTGGGGGCAATGTAGGCAGGTGAGGGGGCTCCCAGCAGCAGGTAGATAGTAGGTAAGTCAAGGTTGTCCAGGTGGGCAGTCAGCCTCCAAGAAAGTCCAGCTGGAGCAAAACAGTGACTCTCATCAGCAGACATCAGGAAGGGGCTGACAATAGACACTAGAATCATGGGATCTATAACCGGAAGGTATGAATCTCTCATTTACAGAGGAAGAAGGCTTCTCCATAGAAGGAATTCTGGAGTTGGAGCCAGAGCGAATTGGATTCAAATCCTTCCTCTTGTTACCTGTGTGACCTCTGTGGCTTTCGTAAAAAGTCAAAAGGGTAGGAACAGCTAGGTGACTCAGTGGATAAGGTGCCAGGCTGGAGATGGGAGGTTCTGGGTTCAGATTTGGTCTCACATACTTCCTAGCGGTCTGACTTTAGGTCAGTCACTTAACTCCAGTTGTTAAGCCTCTTCTGCATTGGAACTGATTCTTAGTATCAATTCTAAGACAGAAAGTAAAGGTTTTGGTTTTAGTTAGTTAGTTAATTAGTTTGTTTTTTAATGAACAATGCAGGCCAATAGGACAGTAGAGGAAAATAATAAATGTTGGAGGTGATGTGGCAAAATTGGGACACTAATACATTGCTGGTGGAGTTGTGAATTGATTCAACCATTCTGGATGGCAATTTGGAACTATGCCCAAGGAGCTATAAAACAATGTATCCAGTAATAGCACTACTGGGTTTGTATCCTAAAGAGAAAAAAAAATGGAAAAGGATCTGTTTGTACAAAAATATTTATAGCTGCTCTTTTTGTGGTGCTTTGAAGTGATTTGATGGAGGGATTTGATATCTCCTGGCTTCAAGCCCTACTCTGGTTCCACTCTTTATTATCCACCATTTTAAAAAGTTATTATTATCCATACATTGCCCATGAAATCATAGTCATGAAGACCAGCTGAGATAACAGGGACCCATGGCTCCTTGAATTCTCTTCTAGGGACAGGGTTGGTCTCACAGTCCAGGTTGGGGTTGAAAAGCCAGCTTGTGAAGGCTAGATGCCTACAGTGGTAGGATACCAAGCAGATAATAATTAAATTACATCTTAAGTTCTTTAAAGGTGTTATTTATTGAGTCGCTAAATTACTTTGTAAAAAAAAAATCTAGATTATAGAACCTTTGACTGAGATTTGGAAAGAAGCTTAGAGATATTCTAGTCTGCCTTTTTTACAGTTGGGGAAACTGAGTCTCAGAGATGCCAAGGTCTCAGAACCAGAGCTGAAAGGGACCTCAGAAGATATATAGTCCAACTCCCTTCTTTTTTAAACCCTTATTTTCTCTCTCAGACTCAATACTGAGTATTAGTTCCAAGGCAAAAAAGAGCTAAGGGCTAAGCAATGGAGGTTAAATGACTTGCCCAGGATCACATAGCCAGGAAGTGTCTGAGACCAGACTTGAACCTAGGACCTCCCATCTCTAGGCCTGGCTTTTATCTACCAAGTTACTTAGCTTCCCCAAACCCCCTTCTTTTTACAGATGGGGAAACTGAGGCTCAGAGATGCCAAGAGCTCAGAACCAGAGCTCAAAGAGAACTAGTCTGATCCCCTAATTTTTTTTTAAGCCCTAACCTTCCATCTTAGAATCAATACTGCATATTGGTTCCAAGGCAGAAGAGTGGTAAGGGATAGGCAATAGGGGTTAACTGACTTGCCCAGGATCACACAGCTAGGAAGTGTCTGCCCCTAATTTTTAAGTGGGGAAACCAAGGTCCACAGAGGTGAGCATATCATACAGGTAAGAAGTAGCAGAGGCAGAATTTGAACTCAGGTCCTCTATCCCTAAATTGACCATGATGGTCATGGTCCTTTCTCTTCTTCTATAAATGGGGAGATCTTGGCACAGAAAACCTGTATCTGGAAATATGTAAGCCTTCAGGCTCTAAGTGCATTAATAATCCTCATAATATTATCTTTTCTCTCTGCACTGCTCAAATCACAAGTTTGGTCTAAAAAAAAAATTGACAATTGTCAAAGCCATCTGGAGATCCTTTACTCTCATAACAAGTCTATAAGGGACGTATTATTCTTTTTAACTGTCAGAGAGAGGCAACAAGATTTAGTGGAGAGATGACCCTGGGCAAGTCACTTAGCCCCTCTGTGCTCTTGGCAACTTTCTAAGGTGATTTAATTCAGATGGATTGTTGAGAAGTTCCAGCAGAGGGAATTTCCACACCAAGAATTTCCACCATGTCCAGAATCACAGCTCTGGGAATCCAGAACAGTCCCCAGTTGGCCAATGAAGAAGGGCTTGGACTAGTTGGCTTTAGGGTTCCTTCCATCCCTCAGTCTTGGAGTATACATGGTCCATCTGGGCCTTGATTTCCCCAACTGTAAGAAGTAGACTAGACTAGATGAAAATTAATGTCTAACCTGAGGTCACGCAACCAATCTGCAACCAAAACAGATGCAGAAGAATCATTATAGTTAATGATAATTGACATTTTCCCAAACCTTCATCTTGAGTCAGTTGGTAGTAATGGTGATGATGGCAATGATAATGATAACAGTTAACGTTTATATAGTACCTACTATGTGCCAAACATTGTGCTAAGCACTTTACATCTCATTTGAGTCTCACAACAACCCTGGTAGGTAGGCTCTGCTATTATCCCCATTTTTCAGTGGAGGAAACTGAGGCAGGCCTCCCAAGGGTTATATAGCTGGAAAGTGCCTGAGGTCAGATTTGCACTTAGGTTTTCCTGACTCTATACCCAGCTCTCTCCACTGTACCACCTAGCCGTCTATCATTCCCATTTCTATTTTTAAAAAAACAATTCTATCCTCATAACTACTGCCAGACAGAAAGGTAGGAGCTAGGCAAATAGGGTTAAGTGACTTGCCCAGGGTCACACAGCAAGAAGTGTCTAAGGCCAGATTTGAACCCATGTCCTCTGGACTCAAGGCTTCATACTCTGTCCATTGGGCCACCTAGCTGCCCTTCTGTCATTCTCATTTTATAGATGATGATGGATGATCAGAAAAGTTAGACCATTTTCCAAGGATCCCTTTCTAGTAAGTGGCAGAACTGGAACCTAGGTCTTCTGACTGCTGAGTCAGTATTCTTGTCACCTGACCTCAGTTATGGCCTCAGGGAGTGTCAGGCTAAGGAAGAGATGAGGTAAGAAGTGCCCTCTGGTTGAGGGCATTTGCTGTGGACTGTTGAAGCAGAGCTGAAGGTCCCTAGAACACATGGCGGCTCCTTTCTTTGGTGTGATATCACCAGTGCTAAATACCACCAATGCCTGCCTCCTAACTTTAAAAAAATCCTTGTTGAGGAGGTAACACAGTGACTAGGCTTGGAGTTGGGAGGATCTGAGTTCAAATTTGACCTCAGATGCTTCCTAGTTGTGTGACCTTGGGGAAGTCACTTATCCCCAGTTACTTAGCCCTTACTAGTCTTCTATTTTAGAACTGAAACTAAGGCAGAAGGTGAAGGGTTTAAGAAAAAATCCTTGAATTGATCTAGTCCAAACCCTACTTTTTAAAACGAAGAAGACCAAGACCCAGAGAAAGAAAATTATTTGCCCAACTCACAGTGAGTTAGTGGATGGTGACAGGATTTGAATCCAAGTCCCCAGACTGTCAATGCAGAGCTCTTTCCTAAATCAGGGTCATCGTTGCTCTGGGATCAGTGCTGTGGAGTCCAGGCGGGCTCTGTCTGACAGTTTAAAAGAGGTGCCATGAAAGCCCCAGGCTCTGCTGGGCTTGGGATTCAGCCACTTCCTCACCACCTCCCAAACCTGGAGCATCAGCTGTAGACAGATACGGGCAGAACATGGCTTGGGTGTTAACAGGAACGTCTAAGCCTATAACAAGAAAAACTAGAAGAAATGTAGCCACGGATCGGGCAGCAAATGTTGGGAGACACCTGGTAACAGCCAGTGTGCCCATCGACAGAGGAAACAAAGCCTGCTAAGAACGCCACTGTTGACAAATACAGCAGCCAACACCAGGCTGGGGGTGGACATTTGAATAAGCTGCCTTTGTGAGAGGACTTAGAAGGCAGGAAGCAGTCAGAGACCACTGTGCCAACACAGAAGCATTGCCAGGCAGAGCTGGGAGGGAGCTTAGAACAGAGCCTGGCAGAGCAGGGAGAGCCCTTAGAACTCAGAATATCAGAGCTGGGAGAAGACTTAGAACCTAGAATGTCAGAACTGAGAGAGCTTAGAACAGGAAATTCAGAGCTGGGAGAGACCTTAGAATCCAGAATGTCAAAGCTGGGAGAAGACTTGGAACCTAGAATGTCAGAGCTGAGAGAGAGCTTAGAACAGGAAATGTCAGAGCTGGGAGAGACCTTAGAACAGAGAATGTCAGAACTGGGAGAAGACTTAGAACCTAGAATGTCAGAGCTGGGAGAGAGCTTAGAACAGGAAATGTCAGAGCTGGGAGAGACCTTAGAATCCAGAATGTCAGAGCTGGGAGAAGTCTTAGAATCTAGACTGTCAAGATGGGGAGAGCCCTTGGGACACAGAATGTCAGAACTGGGAGCAAGCTTAGAACAGAGACTGGCAGAGCTGGGAGAGTTCTTAGGACCCAGAATGTCAGATCTGGGAGAAGTCTTAGAATCTAGACTGTCAGGATGGAGAAAGCCCTTAGGACACAGAATGTCAGAGCTGGGAAGGAGCTTAGAACAGGGAATGTCAGAGCTGGGAGAGACCTTAGAACAGAGAATGTCAGAGCTGGGAGAGACCTTAGAACAGAGAATGTCAGAGCTGGGAGAGACCTTAGAACAGGGAATGTCAGAGTAGGGAGGATCTTTAGGACACAGAATATCAAAGCTGGAAGGGATCTAGAACACAGAGCTGGGAAGGGTCTTAGAACCTAGAATGTCCAGGACTAGAAAGCTTTACATCATAGATTATCTAATCTGGGAGGGAATCTCAGAAATCACATAGGCCAACTTCCTCACTTTATAAATAAGGAAACTGAGGCCCTTGTGCAGTGACCCATCCAGGTTCACACAGTAGATAAGGAAATAAAGTCAGGATTCAAATATAGATCTTCCATCTTCAAAGCTAGAATCCTTTCAACTTTAGCCTGCTATCTCTGGCTTCCATGTTTTTCTCCAAGAGTAGTCAGTGTCCCTGAAGCCAAATGGCCCTTGTGGTCCAAGGCAAAGCCTGTATTGTTTTCAGTATCACTACCACACTGATGTTGATTGTACCCAGCTGAGCATAGATGGGCCGATTAAGGTGTGAGCCTTGCCCTCCCCTCAGGGAGCTTACGGGGTAGTTGTGAAAGTGGCAAATGCTCACGTATACTAGAAGTCAAATGCAATTTCAAGAGGTCTCTTAGAGGGCTGCCCCAAGGAAGTCAGTGTCAGAAAAGGAAGCAGGCACCCAATAGTCAGTCCAGGCCATCCACAGAGGGCTTCCTAGAGGAAACAGGATTTAACCTGGACCCTGAGGAGGTAAATCAGACTTAAATGATCAGGAAGGAGAGAAAGAGACACTCTAGATACGGAGACCAGGGTGGGAAGTGAGGAATTGTCCAGTTTGGTGGCAGAAGGCAGTAGAGAGAGATAGAAAGCAGGAAAAACCCTGGATGTGGAGATGGAGGCCCTAGCTGGAGCAGAGTGGTTGAATGAGGAAGACCTGAGTTCTAATCCTGCTGTAGGCAATTGCCAGCCATGTGACTTTAGTTGATATTTCACCTTTTTCAGCCTTAAGGCTGAAAAATGATCAAATGAGAATATAGAAAAAAGCTACATCCTTATGAGTATGGTTGTTCTTTGTGATGCTGGGCAAATGACTTTCCCTCTCTAAATTTAGGTTTCCTCATGTTTCCAATGAATTGTTAGTGTTGGTCTTGTTTGGTCATTTCAGTTGTGTCTGACTCTTTTGTGATCTCTCTGGGATTTTCTTGGCAAAGATCCTGGACTGAACTGCCATTTCCTTCTCCAGCTCACTTTACAGATGAGGAAACTGAGGCAAACAGGGTTAAGTGACTTGCCCAGGGTCACACATCCAGTAAATGTCTGGGGTCAGATTTGAACCCAGGTCTTCCTGCCTCCAGGCCTGGTGCTCTATCCACTGTACCACCTAGCTGCCCACAAGTTGGTTGACTACTAGGGTTCCTTTCCAGCATTAAGATATCCAAAGGTTTAAAACTTGAGAGTGTCTTGAATGTCCAGCCAAGGCAAATGACAGCCATCAAAGGTTTTTGAGCTGAGGAGTTAAATATGCAAATCCATGTTTTCTGGAGATTAATCTGCTCTTTAATTTATCAGGCTTGTCTCTACTTATTGGTTGGTTACAAGGTGGGGTGGATGTGGGCTGAGTCAGTGGGAAGCGATATAGTGATGTCATAAGAAAAAGAAAGAAAGAAACCATAAAAAATAAAAAGCTTCATCGGCTATTCCCCCAGGCACCATCTCTTTGGCAGAGGGAGTGATGGAGCTGTTGGCATTTTGTCTGCCATGCAGGGAGCTGAGGTATTCGAGATGCCTCCCTGAGATGCCAGAATTCAATAACCCACCGAGCATTTTTGAGAATAAGTAAATAAATTAAAAATAGCCGTGCCCTGGACATGGCCCACTCCCTGCATTCCAAACTCCAGCTGGAGTTAAAGGCTCGGGGCAAACGGGGACAGTCTTGCAACAGGTGTCCCCTAACACCAGGCTGCTTCTGATTCTGGGACCAGGGGATGGGCAATGGACAATGTAGGCTTTTCAGGACCCCGTGTCACTGGTGCGGAGACGTCTGTAGAATCTGCTCTCTTCAGAGCAGCTCCTTGCCGAGCCAGGAAGATCAGCTGAGGGAACTGGGAGGTTTTCTAGATCCTTACCACAGCCTCACCCGGATCCTTCTCGCATTGCTTACGGGCCTCAAACTTCTGGGCACGCTGGGCTTGGATTGAACTTGTAGCCAGGTTCCCACATGTCACTTACCACATGATGAGCTCATCTTATTTTCTCATCTATAAAATGAGAGAATGGGACTAGATGGTCATTAAGGTTCCCCCCAGCCCTGACATCTTGTGTTCTAAGCTTCCTCTAAGCTCTGACATTCTGGATTCCAAAGATCCTCCCAGCTCTGACATTCCATGTTCTAAGCTTCCTCCCTGCTTTGACATTCTCTGTTCTAAGCTTCCTCCCAACTCTGACATTCTGGATTCTAAGGTTCCTCCCAGCTCTGATATTCTGGATTCTAAGCTCCCTCACAACTCTAATAATTCTGTGTCCCAAGGACCCTTCCAGCTCTGACATCCCATATTCTAAGCTCCCTCCTAGCTCTGACCACCTGGATTCTAAGCTCCCTCCCAATTCTTAATAACTCTTTGTTCTAAGGACCCTTCCAGACATTATGTTCTAAGGGCTCCCCCAGCTCTTGACATTCTGGGTTCTAAGGCCCCTTTCAATTCTAACATCCTGTGTTCTAAGGGGTCTCCTAGCTCTAACATCCCATGTTTTAAGGTTCCTCTCAGCTCTGATTCTGTTTTCTAAGGAAGCCTTAGAACACAGTGACCTGTGAACCCTATAATTTTTACCTATGAGGAAACTGAGACCCAGAGAAATTAATTTGCCAAAGGCAAGATGTCAAGTTCATGGGATGGAGAAAAGGAAGAGGGGGAAACTGGGAAAAGAAAAGAGAATGAATAAGGGATGTACTGAGATGAGAAAGAATTGGAGAAGGAGGCACTGGGAAAGAGTGAAGAATGGAGTTAAGGCATGAAGAAGTAGGGAAGGTCAGAGAGAGGCTGGGGAGAGAAATGAAGCATGGATGGTAGAACAATGGGACAGGAGTGGTAAGAACACTGATTGTGGAATCTGAGGATCTGGCTTCAAATTCTGCCTCTGGTGCTTTTCACCTATGTGCCATGAGACAAATCATTTAACCTCATTGGGTCTCAGTGGTCTCATCTTAAAAAATGAGGGTGTTGGACCATTTGAGAGCTGCCTCCTGTTCTAAATGGATGAGCCAATGAGCTGCAGAGGCAGGCTACTTCCATTGAACTAGCCTGAAAGTTACCGGCCTATAGGCTGGAGGGATGTGCCCAATTACACCTCACTTTGGGTTGACTTTTCTGTGCACATAAACCTTGGTAGAATACAAGTTCTTGGTGAGAAGCAGCTGTTTTGCTTTTTTTTTTTTAACCCTCACCTTCCATCTTGGCGTCAATACCGTGTATTGGCTCCAAGGCAGAAGAGTGGTAAGGGTAGGCAATGGGGGTCAAGTGACTTGCCCAGGGTCACACAGCTGGGAAGTGTCTGAGGCCAGATTTGAACCTAGGACCTCCCGTCTCTAGGCCTGGCTCAATCCACTGAGCTACCCAGCTTTTTATTTGATCTCCCCAATGCCTAATGTAGGAGCTGGGTATTTACTGAGTGTTGAGTTGAACTTAACACGTGGTGCCTTTTGAGTTTCTGAAAATATCCCTGAGCCAGTTTGAGAGGTTTTGGTCTTACAAGACCCTCTGCTTCAGTGACTGCACCCCTGCCTTAACCTCCCTTTTGTTCCTCTGTACAGCAGGGCACTGACTTGTCCCAGTCATTAGGGAAGGAGCCCTGGTCTGGACTTCCCCCATCTTGTTTGATTCTGTTCCCAAGAGAGGGGACCAAATGAAAGAGAGAGAGGATCAGTGTATCATTGTAAGGGTCTAGAGAGGGGGGAGAATTCACACTCCTCTCCCTCCCATGCAGAAGCACTATCCAGCCTCCATTCTGTAATATTTTTGAGGAGAGATGGAGTATTTAAAAAAACATGGTGCTTTTACCCAAGTTGGATCATCTGAACTTATACATCTCTCCTTTTACAAATAGGGAAACTGAGGCAAACCGACTTGTCTAGAATCCTAGAGCTACTGAATGTCTTAGGTGGGATTCAGCTGGTGATGTTCCCAACTCCCAGTCAGACACTATCCATTGTACCACACTCCCAACCATAGCCAAGCTTACATTTGAATCCAGTCCTTCGGATCCTTCTGCTCAATGGCACAGTGCTAGCCAGTGGTCCTGTCCTTCCACAGCTAAAATTATAGCCTCCTCACTATGTCAGAGGAAACTTGCTTTCTCAGTCTGAGACCAGCCCCTTCCCAGGCTGGGAGGGCAAAGGTTTCCTCTCCCTAATTAATGTTTGTATTTCTCTGCTTTCCGTGTCCACCCCGGGCCAGTGGAATGTTGGTGCCTCCTCCCCGGGGGGTCCGTAACGCTCCCCTGCGTCTGATTTATTTGAGGAATTCTCCGTTCCCCGGAGAGGCGCTGGACAGGGTCAGGCGGGCAGGCTGGGTGAATGGGAACAAGCCGTTCCCTTTCTTATCCAGAGCCCAGGGAATTGGGTATCATTTCTGGGAAGAGTCCCAGGAGAGCACGTGAGTTTCTGGGGGTCCAGGGGGCAGAAATCCTGTTTGCCTCTAGCTAGTTTGAGTAGCCCAGACCTGCTGGGAAGGGGATGGCTGCTGAGGATCGTGGCCCTGGACCATGAAAACCTCTCAATTCCATCCATGAGCCCGGAACCTCTTCTGCCATTGGCACCCACTCACGGGAGCAACCCGCAGCTCCTGCGTGAAGTCCTTAGGCATGGGAAGAGGGTGGATTCAAATCCAAGGCCAGCAGGCAGAGGCTTCGTTCTACCCCCCTCCCTTGGCAAGGCCAATTCCAGGCTCTTCCCCATCGTCTTCTCATTCATAAGAATCAGAGACACAGGAAGGACTGGAAGTCAGAGGCCTTGGATTCAACTCCTGCCTCTGCTCCATGCCCCCACTTAAATCGTTCCATCTCCCTCTGTTCAATGAGCGGCTTTAGTCTGAATGTCCTCCAATGTCCCGTCCAGCTCTAAATCTATGATCCTATTTATTCAAGAAATGTTTGCCGTATGTAGAGTTATTGGGATCACGACCAACGGCCCATTGGCTGACAACATTTACACATTGCCTCCCTGGGCACAGTGATGGCTGCTTACATCGGGCTAATATTTATAGTGATGTGGGAAGGCACGGATCTCATCTGGACTCGAAAAAAGCCAGATGTTTTTATTTTGAAGGAAGCGATAAAGGATCTAGGCTAGAAAAGTCCAGGTCCTTTAGTCTTGCCCTCTTTTTTTTTTTTTTTAACTCTTTACTTTCTGTCTTAATAATAAGTCTTAAGGCAGAAGAGTGAGAACTAGGCAAATGGGGTTAAGTGACTTGCCCAGGGTCACATAGGTAGGAAGTATCTGAGGCCAGATTTGAACCCAGGACCTCTCATCTCTAGGCCCGGCGCTGTATCCACTGTGCCAACTGATTAATATTAAAAATGATAAAGGCTTGTATAATAATATAAATTAGTAATTTAATTAAACATGGCTTTAATTAAATTATTAATTTATATTATTATACAAGCCTTTATCAGCTGCCCCCACTGCCCTCTCATTTTATGCATGAGAAAACTGTGATCCACCAGCTTGCCCAGGTGGCACCAGCAATAGGTACCAGCGACGAGATTTGAACCAGGTCATCTGCCTCAGGAGCTAGTGTTCTTTCCGTCAGGACATCAGTTGGAAAACTACCTGATCTCTGAGCTGACCAGGCAGTCGCATGATGGACATCTGGGGTGGGGAAGGAAGTGTCTCAATCGCAGGGTCCATTTCCTGGTGACAGCCGAAGAGCAGAGCTTCCAGGGAGCGAAGTGAGAGAGAAAACAAGGAAGAAGGACAGGAGGGGGTTTCAGAGTGGGCTGGGACTGGCCTTCAGCCGCCTGGAATGTCTTTGATGTGGTCCTGAGCAGAAACGGGAGGCTGGCCCAGATTCTTGGCCTCTGACTCCCGTACCGGTTAGGTTAGTGGACCTTCAGGTTGGCCTATCTGTGATGCATGCGACGTCACCCTCACAGCTCAAGGTGTCTTAGGAGGGTGCTACACCAAAGGCTGAGGGCTTCATACAGTAGGCGCTTAATAAGTGTTGGTTGAGTCAAATGGGCTTGGTTGACTTGGAATTTGAGGACGACAGAGAAAGCCTTGAGGTCACTGATGTTCTTAGAAGGAAGCAAGACTGAAGGAGTTCCTAGAAGGAAGTGAGCAGTGGAGGCCTGGCTTCCACCCTGCAGTCCGGCCAACTCTTCAGTTAAATCGATGTTTGTTGAGTGAAGGAAAGAATGAGTGAATGAATGAATTTAGAACAGGGAAGATCCTGAGGTCTTTCTAGGAAGGCCATCTAGTCCAACATAGACTTTTGTTTTGTTGTTTTTTTAAGTCAAAGATAACTTTATTTTCTTAATAATATAACATAATAACATCATGTACTTAATATCCATTCTATTTTATTTTATTTACTTATTTTTAAACTCTTATCTTCTGTCTTAAAATCAATACTATGTATTGGTTCCAAGGCAGAAGAGTGGTAAGGGTAGGCAATGGGGGTCAAGTGACTTGCCCAGGGTCACCCAGCTGGGAAGTGTCTGAGGCTGGATTGGAACCCAGGACCTCCCATCTCCAGGCCTGGCTCTTAATCCACTGAGCCACCCAGCTGCCCCCTTTAGTATCCATTCTAAAACAGAAGATACGGGTTAAAAAAAAGGTATGGGCATTTATAAAGTCAGATGAGAAGGGGCTTCTTCATTCACTCCCCCTCCAAATCCTGACCTGGTAGTTTATGTGCTAGTCTAGGAATTCTTCACCTTTTCTGTGCCATGGACTTCTTTGCACTCAGGCAAAATCTGGACTCCTCAGAAGAACGGCCCATTGTCTATGTTCATAATTAATGGAAATACAAAATCTGGTTAGAGGTTATTGAAGGTAAATGTTATTTTTTCCACATTGAAGTTCACAGAAACCCTGATATCGAGCCACAGACCCCTTCGGGGCTGGTAAACCTTAGTTTAAGAACCTCTGCCTTAGGCAGAAAGACCTACCTGGTTACCTACAGCCTGAGCTAGCTCTGCCTCGTCATTTCCTCTGGATCCAGGAAGGCTGAGATCTCACTTCTAGGCAGTACACTAAACCCTGCTCTTAGAGGTGACTTGACATTAGAAAGGGCACAGGACTCGGCGTCCGCAGACCTGGGTTCTAATTCTATTTCGATTACTCTCTGACCATGGGAGAAGCATTTCCCCTCTTATTTTTTTTTTTTATTTTCTCCAATTTAAAAAAGGTCTGTATTGAGTAACCTCTGAGACCCCTCCCCACTCAGATACTTTGTGTTATAAGGCCTCTTCCACCTCTGATTCTCTGTCCTATGGGCCTCCCAGTTCTGACAGCTTTTGTTCTAAGACCCTCTCACCTCTGATTTTTTATGTTCTGAGGGCTTTCCTAGCTCTGACATTCCATATTCTAAGCTCCCTCCCAGCTCTGACATTCTTGTTTTCTAAACTCTGTCCCAGCTTTGGCCTTCTGGGTTCTAAGATCTATCCCAGCTCTGACATTCCCTGTTCTAAGGTCTCTCCCAGCTCTGACATTCTCTGTTCTAAGGTCTCTCCCAGCTCTGACATTCTCTGTTCTAAGGTCTCTCCCAGCTCTGACATTCTCTGTTCTAAGCTCTCTCCCAGCTCTGACATTCTCTGTTCTAAGGTCTCTCCCAGCTCTGACAGTCTCTGTTCTAAGGTCTCTCCCAGCTCTGACATTCTCTGTTCTGAGGTCTCTCCCAGCTCTGATATTCTCTGTTCTAAGGTCTCTCCCAGCTCTAACATTCCAGTTCTAAGGTTCCTCCCAGCTCTGGTATTCTGGGTTCTAAGATCTCTCCCAGCTCTGATATTTTGGGTTCTAAACATCTTCCATGCTCTCTCTGTTCTAAGGCCCCTCTGAGCTGGAACATTCTTCAGCTCTAAGTTCTGTGATCACATCAAGTGTTTATTTAATAGCCTGGGGCTTTAACACTGCTAAGGACCATGCTCCCCACCTCTAAGGTGATGGCTGCTAACACTTTTCTTACATGAATGTAGAATTTAATTTCAAAGAGATCGCCTTGTTGCCACCCTCTCCAGCATTATAGCAGGGCACTGCCCTATCACTTCACTCCGTCAGAGGGAAGAAATGCAAGTCCAGAAAGCCCAGCCATGACCTCTGCACCTCTCTTCTCAGGTCTCTTCTCTGTTGTCTCCTGGAGAGCATGAAAACAAACATTGTTCTAGGGCCTGCTGGGATTAAGCTTGAAAGAAACAGAGAACTCTTAAGAGGGTCCTGGGACCCTGGGAGTCAAGAATATAGAGGAAATCCAGCGTGAAGGAGGAAACCACTGTCCTTGGAGTAGGAGTCCCGAGTTCAAATTCTACTTGGACACTTATTAGCTGTGTGACCCTGGGCAGATTACTAAACTTCTCTGGACCTCAGGTTCACCATTTGTAAAATGAAAAGGATTTAAGTGGCCTCCTAGGTCTTATCTTATCATCGGTGATTTCATCAGCACGGGACTTTCCCTGTATAAGAATTCCTTCCACCAATTCTGGTTTTACATGGTAACCTAGTAGATAAATCTCAGGAAGTTGCCAAGAATCATTGAGGTAAATGACTTGTCCAGGGTCACAGAGCTAGTTTATGTCAGAGGCAGTAGGATTTGAACCTGGAACTTCTGACCTTTAAGCCCAAGACTCCTGGACTTATTATTCTACTTGGCTACCTTAGAAAAACTGAAGTTTAATACCAGCTCTGCCATTAACTAGCTTTGTGATTAGGTAAATCATTATCCCTGCCTCCCCACCCCTCCCCACCTCCTCCACCTCCAGCACTGAATCTCAGTTTCCTCAGCTGTAAAATGAAAGGAGTGGATTAGACAATCTCTGATCTCTGATCTCCATCTAGTCCCTAAATTCTGTGTCTGAGCAGGGAACCTTTTCTAAGATTTTCTAAGCTTTTCTTTTGCTGGGGAATGATGGGACTTTTTGGCTTGGAAGTGAGCACAAACAAATCCTAGGGCTCTTTGCCTAAAAAGTAGGTCTGAGATTTTATAGCAGCAAGGTGGGGGATATTTTTTACATTTTTATTCATACATATTTAATATATATTTTTTATATTTTTATATATATTTATATAATATATATAACAAAATATATAACTTTATCTTCTGACAGAGTCAAAACAGTGTATTGGCTCCAAGGCAAAAGAGTGGTAAGGGCTAGGCAATGGGGGTCAAGTGACTTGCCCAGGGTCACACAGCTAGGAAGCGTCTGAGGCCAGATTTGAACCCAGGACCTCCCATCTCTGGACCTGGCTCTCAATCTACTTCACTAGCTAGCTGTCCCCTGGTAGAATTTTAAAGAGGGAATAGAAGAAAGAGATAGGGAGAACAATGGATCCAGAGTCAGAAAGACCAGCATTCAAATCCGGCCTCAGACACTTATTAGCTCTTTGACCCTGGGCAAGTCATTTAACCCTGTTTACCTCAGTTTATTCATCTGTAAAATGAGCCAGAGAAGGAAATGGCAAATCATTCTAGTATCATGGCCAAGAACACCCCAAGTGGGGCCACCAAGACAGACACAAGTGAATGAACAATAAACAAAAGAGAAAGAGACAACTGTTCAGGCAGCATAATACTTTGCTGTGCTTTAAGGAAAAAAATGACCAAAACCAAAGTCATTGAATCATAAGGCCCAGAGCTGCTAGTTCAACATGTCCATTTTACAGATTAATAAACTGAGGTCCAGAGTGCTTACCTTCCCAGGAGCAAGCACCATATTTGAACTCGATCCCCTTCTTCCAAAGCCAGTGATTATTCTCTGGACCGTGTTGTCTCCTCTGTACAAGAACTCTTAATTTCTTACGGTTTTCAGCTTCATAAAGTGCTTCTCCCTCACAACAGCTCCAACAGCTTGGCCAGGTAGGCAATGTAAGCATTAAGATTCCCATTTCACAGATTAAACACCTGAGGCCCAGAGAAGTGAAGTGAGATACCCAACATTACCCAGCTAGTAAGACTCAAAAAAGATACTTGATCCCTTTATCTTTATCTTTATCCTAGCTTCATCTCTTTATCCCAGCTCAAATTCATTTCCTTTTACCACCACTGGTATAGTTATTTGCTAGCTGTGTGACCTTGGGTAATTCACTTTCCCTCTCTGAAATTTGGTTTACCTCCCTGTAAAATGAAGAACTGGAACAAGTTCTGCAGCTAAGTGGTGTAATGCCTAGATTGCCAAGTTTAGAGTCAGGAAGGGCTAAGTTCAAATCCAACCTTGCATCTTTACTAACTGTGTGATACTGGATAAGTCCCTTAACCTATATGCCTCAGTTTTCTCATCTAGAAAATGGAGATAATAATAATACCATCTACTTCCCAGGGTTGTTATGAGGATCAAAAGAAATAATATTCTTAAAAATACTTAGCACCGTGACTCAAGTCACTTAGTCTCATTCAGCCTCAGTTTCCTTATTTGTAAAATGAAGAGGTTGACCTAGATAGCCTCCAACTTCTCTTCCAGACCCAGCTTTGTGTGATTGAGAGTCAGGACTAGAGATGGGAAGTCTTAGGTTCAAATCTGGCCTCAGACACATCCTAGCGGTGACCCTGGGCAAGTCACTTAACCCCCATTCCCTAGTCCTTACCACTCTTCTAAGTCAAAAGATAAGGGTTTGGATTGGCTTTTTCCCAAGCACTTTAGCACAGTGCCTGACTCAGTAGATCCTATATAAATGGTGGTTGTTGTTGCTAAAGTCCCTTCCCTCTCTGAAGCCATGACCCTACATGCTGAGCCCTATTAGGAGGAAAAAACTTCTCATTAAGAAAAGTATCCAACAGTGGAAGGACAGGTTCAAAAACAGCCTGTCACCCCACGCTTGCTGACCAGAGAACTAGCAAGAGTCTCTCGTTCCCCCTCATCCCCCCACAGGAAGGCCATCACCCAGAGCCACTCTGATCAGAACCCCCCACCACCCACTTCTCCATCTGAAATGCAAAAGGCCAGAGAATTGCTTTTACCCACTGGAGGGAGTTGATGTCAGCAGAGAGAGCAGCATTGGTAGACTTTGGCTCCCAGCATGAGAATAAGAGCCTCTGGGTGGGCCCCTTCGCTTTGTCCAGGCCCAGGACGCTTGCCCTGCCTTTCCTTCTCGGTGGTGGAGGCAGGTGGACGACGCTCTTCACGATCCCCATTGGATGGGGGCCGAGCCAAGATGGCGCGACGGGCAGCAGTGACGGGCGAGATCATTGGCCGAAGAACTGCCTGGAAGCCGCCCACAGTCTTTGTTAGTCCTGGTAGCTGGAACCACTAAATTGGGAGAGATCCTGAGTACCTGGTGCTTAAAGCAGGGTGAGTCCCGGAGAGCGGCAATGGTGCGTCTAGAGTGTTTGTATTACAAGGCTTCGATGATTTTAACAGCCTTCCTTTTGCATAACATTCCTTCACTAATACACACTCCATGCCGGCCAAGTGTGGGTAACAGATGTTAATTCTCGTTTGGAGATAGGGAACGCGTGTACAGTGATATTCCTTCTTCTTTATGAATATTTTAATATTAAAACAGCAAATCCCATAAAATGCTGAGACGACACTTTCCTTAAGTTATTTAATTCTAGGAAGCTGCCGAGAAGGCTCTCTTTGCCTTGTGCTAAGCCTAAGGCTCCTCGTGGGGCATGCCAGGCCCTCCTTCTGGAACTGAAATGCATTCCCTCCCTTCCGTCTCCCCCCAAAGAGTCCTGCCCAGAGGAATGATGGTTGCAGTGCCTTTGGGTTGAGGACCCAGTAAATAAACACTAGCGTTATGCTCTATCTTCTGGGAGAACTGCTAGCCTTGGCGTCCTGGGTTTATTCAGAAAGGACTTAGAGAAATCAGCATCTGGCTCATCTTCTAATAATGGGGGCTCCCCTGCTCTGTTACTTGGGTCCTTAGGGTGATAGCTCTTGGATTCCTCGTTAGGTCTTGGGGGTTTTGTCCTTAATGCCTCCTCCCGTCCTCCCCTCGTTTTAGTTGCGTCTGACTTCATGACCCCATTTGGGATTTTCTTGGCAAAGATTCTGGAGTGGTGTGCCACTTCCTTCTCCAGCTCATTTTGTAGATGAGGAAACTGAGGCAAACAGGGTTAAATGACTTATTTAGAGTCACACACAACAAAGATTCTAGAGTGGCTAGCCATTTCCTTCTCCAGCTCACTTTATAGATGAGGAAACTGAAGCAAACAGGGTTAAGTGACTTGTTTAGAGTCACACAACAAAGATTCTGGAGTGGTTTGCCACACCCATCTCCAGCTCATTTTGTAGATGAGGAAACTGAGGCAAACAAGGTTAAGTGACTTGTTTAGAGT
>NC_058132.1:50156165-50192183 GCF_016433145.1 Gracilinanus agilis
CTTCTCTGTTGTCTCCTGGAGAGCATGAAAACAAACATTGTTCTAGGGCCTGCTGGGATTAAGCTTGAAAGAAACAGAGAACTCTTAAGAGGGTCCTGGGACCCTGGGAGTCAAGAATATAGAGGAAATCCAGCGTGAAGGAGGAAACCACTGTCCTTGGAGTAGGAGTCCCGAGTTCAAATTCTACTTGGACACTTATTAGCTGTGTGACCCTGGGCAGATTACTAAACTTCTCTGGACCTCAGGTTCACCATTTGTAAAATGAAAAGGATTTAAGTGGCCTCCTAGGTCTTATCTTATCATCGGTGATTTCATCAGCACGGGACTTTCCCTGTATAAGAATTCCTTCCACCAATTCTGGTTTTACATGGTAACCTAGTAGATAAATCTCAGGAAGTTGCCAAGAATCATTGAGGTAAATGACTTGTCCAGGGTCACAGAGCTAGTTTATGTCAGAGGCAGTAGGATTTGAACCTGGAACTTCTGACCTTTAAGCCCAAGACTCCTGGACTTATTATTCTACTTGGCTACCTTAGAAAAACTGAAGTTTAATACCAGCTCTGCCATTAACTAGCTTTGTGATTAGGTAAATCATTATCCCTGCCTCCCCACCCCTCCCCACCTCCTCCACCTCCAGCACTGAATCTCAGTTTCCTCAGCTGTAAAATGAAAGGAGTGGATTAGACAATCTCTGATCTCTGATCTCCATCTAGTCCCTAAATTCTGTGTCTGAGCAGGGAACCTTTTCTAAGATTTTCTAAGCTTTTCTTTTGCTGGGGAATGATGGGACTTTTTGGCTTGGAAGTGAGCACAAACAAATCCTAGGGCTCTTTGCCTAAAAAGTAGGTCTGAGATTTTATAGCAGCAAGGTGGGGGATATTTTTTACATTTTTATTCATACATATTTAATATATATTTTTTATATTTTTATATATATTTATATAATATATATAACAAAATATATAACTTTATCTTCTGACAGAGTCAAAACAGTGTATTGGCTCCAAGGCAAAAGAGTGGTAAGGGCTAGGCAATGGGGGTCAAGTGACTTGCCCAGGGTCACACAGCTAGGAAGCGTCTGAGGCCAGATTTGAACCCAGGACCTCCCATCTCTGGACCTGGCTCTCAATCTACTTCACTAGCTAGCTGTCCCCTGGTAGAATTTTAAAGAGGGAATAGAAGAAAGAGATAGGGAGAACAATGGATCCAGAGTCAGAAAGACCAGCATTCAAATCCGGCCTCAGACACTTATTAGCTCTTTGACCCTGGGCAAGTCATTTAACCCTGTTTACCTCAGTTTATTCATCTGTAAAATGAGCCAGAGAAGGAAATGGCAAATCATTCTAGTATCATGGCCAAGAACACCCCAAGTGGGGCCACCAAGACAGACACAAGTGAATGAACAATAAACAAAAGAGAAAGAGACAACTGTTCAGGCAGCATAATACTTTGCTGTGCTTTAAGGAAAAAAATGACCAAAACCAAAGTCATTGAATCATAAGGCCCAGAGCTGCTAGTTCAACATGTCCATTTTACAGATTAATAAACTGAGGTCCAGAGTGCTTACCTTCCCAGGAGCAAGCACCATATTTGAACTCGATCCCCTTCTTCCAAAGCCAGTGATTATTCTCTGGACCGTGTTGTCTCCTCTGTACAAGAACTCTTAATTTCTTACGGTTTTCAGCTTCATAAAGTGCTTCTCCCTCACAACAGCTCCAACAGCTTGGCCAGGTAGGCAATGTAAGCATTAAGATTCCCATTTCACAGATTAAACACCTGAGGCCCAGAGAAGTGAAGTGAGATACCCAACATTACCCAGCTAGTAAGACTCAAAAAAGATACTTGATCCCTTTATCTTTATCTTTATCCTAGCTTCATCTCTTTATCCCAGCTCAAATTCATTTCCTTTTACCACCACTGGTATAGTTATTTGCTAGCTGTGTGACCTTGGGTAATTCACTTTCCCTCTCTGAAATTTGGTTTACCTCCCTGTAAAATGAAGAACTGGAACAAGTTCTGCAGCTAAGTGGTGTAATGCCTAGATTGCCAAGTTTAGAGTCAGGAAGGGCTAAGTTCAAATCCAACCTTGCATCTTTACTAACTGTGTGATACTGGATAAGTCCCTTAACCTATATGCCTCAGTTTTCTCATCTAGAAAATGGAGATAATAATAATACCATCTACTTCCCAGGGTTGTTATGAGGATCAAAAGAAATAATATTCTTAAAAATACTTAGCACCGTGACTCAAGTCACTTAGTCTCATTCAGCCTCAGTTTCCTTATTTGTAAAATGAAGAGGTTGACCTAGATAGCCTCCAACTTCTCTTCCAGACCCAGCTTTGTGTGATTGAGAGTCAGGACTAGAGATGGGAAGTCTTAGGTTCAAATCTGGCCTCAGACACATCCTAGCGGTGACCCTGGGCAAGTCACTTAACCCCCATTCCCTAGTCCTTACCACTCTTCTAAGTCAAAAGATAAGGGTTTGGATTGGCTTTTTCCCAAGCACTTTAGCACAGTGCCTGACTCAGTAGATCCTATATAAATGGTGGTTGTTGTTGCTAAAGTCCCTTCCCTCTCTGAAGCCATGACCCTACATGCTGAGCCCTATTAGGAGGAAAAAACTTCTCATTAAGAAAAGTATCCAACAGTGGAAGGACAGGTTCAAAAACAGCCTGTCACCCCACGCTTGCTGACCAGAGAACTAGCAAGAGTCTCTCGTTCCCCCTCATCCCCCCACAGGAAGGCCATCACCCAGAGCCACTCTGATCAGAACCCCCCACCACCCACTTCTCCATCTGAAATGCAAAAGGCCAGAGAATTGCTTTTACCCACTGGAGGGAGTTGATGTCAGCAGAGAGAGCAGCATTGGTAGACTTTGGCTCCCAGCATGAGAATAAGAGCCTCTGGGTGGGCCCCTTCGCTTTGTCCAGGCCCAGGACGCTTGCCCTGCCTTTCCTTCTCGGTGGTGGAGGCAGGTGGACGACGCTCTTCACGATCCCCATTGGATGGGGGCCGAGCCAAGATGGCGCGACGGGCAGCAGTGACGGGCGAGATCATTGGCCGAAGAACTGCCTGGAAGCCGCCCACAGTCTTTGTTAGTCCTGGTAGCTGGAACCACTAAATTAGGAGAGATCCTGAGTACCTGGTGCTTAAAGCAGGGTGAGTCCCGGAGAGCGGCAATGGTGCGTCTAGAGTGTTTGTATTACAAGGCTTCGATGATTTTAACAGCCTTCCTTTTGCATAACATTCCTTCACTAATACACACTCCATGCCGGCCAAGTGTGGGTAACAGATGTTAATTCTCGTTTGGAGATAGGGAACGCGTGTACAGTGATATTCCTTCTTCTTTATGAATATTTTAATATTAAAACAGCAAATCCCATAAAATGCTGAGACGACACTTTCCTTAAGTTATTTAATTCTAGGAAGCTGCCGAGAAGGCTCTCTTTGCCTTGTGCTAAGCCTAAGGCTCCTCGTGGGGCATGCCAGGCCCTCCTTCTGGAACTGAAATGCATTCCCTCCCTTCCGTCTCCCCCCAAAGAGTCCTGCCCAGAGGAATGATGGTTGCAGTGCCTTTGGGTTGAGGACCCAGTAAATAAACACTAGCGTTTTGCTCTATCTTCTGGGAGAACTGCTAGCCTTGGCGTCCTGGGTTTATTCAGAAAGGACTTAGAGAAATCAGCATCTGGCTCATCTTCTAATAATGGGGGCTCCCCTGCTCTGTTACTTGGGTCCTTAGGGTGATAGCTCTTGGATTCCTCGTTAGGTCTTGGGGGTTTTGTCCTTAATGCCTCCTCCCGTCCTCCCCTCGTTTTAGTTGCGTCTGACTTCATGACCCCATTTGGGATTTTCTTGGCAAAGATTCTGGAGTGGTGTGCCACTTCCTTCTCCAGCTCATTTTGTAGATGAGGAAACTGAGGCAAACAGGGTTAAATGACTTATTTAGAGTCACACACAACAAAGATTCTAGAGTGGCTAGCCATTTCCTTCTCCAGCTCACTTTATAGATGAGGAAACTGAAGCAAACAGGGTTAAGTGACTTGTTTAGAGTCACACAACAAAGATTCTGGAGTGGTTTGCCACACCCATCTCCAGCTCATTTTGTAGATGAGGAAACTGAGGCAAACAAGGTTAAGTGACTTGTTTAGAGTCACACAGCAAAGATTCTGGAGTGGTTTGCCACACCCATCTCCAGCTCATTTTGTAGATGAGGAAACTGAGGCAAACAAGATTAAGTGACTTGTTTAGAGTCACACAGCAAACAGGGTAAAGTGACTTGCCCAAGATCAGACAGGTAGTAAGTGCCTGAGGCTGGATTTGACTTCATGGAGATGAGTCTTCCTGGTCTGGCACTCTATCCACTGTGCCACCTGCCTGCCTCTTTAAAAAGTGATACCATTAATAAGTTGGGGGAGGAGGGGATAGGGACAGATACTATTTGTGACTTCAGAGGTGACATGGTAGATAGGACATTGGCCTGGAGTCAGTGTGATGCATACTTAGTAGATGTGTAAACCTCGCCAAGTCACTTAGTCTCATTCAGCCTCAGTTTCCTTATTTGTAAAATGAAGAGGTTGACCTAGATAGCCTCCAACTTCTCTTCCAGGCCCAGCTTTGTGACTCTATGACTCACTGTGTCTGTGGTCAAAGGTCCAGAATGAGTTATGGAGCTTCACACTGAGGGTTCTGGTGGAAGGGAACCAGTTGGAGTCAGAGGATTTGGCCTTGGGCTCTTATTCCCCATGGGAAGTTGGCCAAATCACTTGGCCTCTCCATTCCTACATATCTTCAACTATAAGATGAAGCTGATCTCAAGGGCTTCTTCCACCCCTACATTTACCATTTGGACCTGTAATGCTTTGGAATGTTTTATTGATCCACCCACCCCATCCCACTCCAAGCCTCACTCAAGGAGGAAGCTAGGTGGCCCAGTAGATAGAGCTCATAGTCAGAAAGACCTGAGTTCAAATCTGGCCTCAGACAGTTACTAACTGTGTGACTCTGGACAAGTCACTGAACCCTGTTGGCCTCAGTTTCCGTGACTGTAAAATGAGTTGGAGAAGGAAATGGCAAACCACTCCAGTGTCTCTGCCGGGAAGATCCCAAATGGGCTCACAAAGTGTTGGACATGTCTGAAACAACTGATCTCACTCATTTTCCAGTGACTATCTGCCTCCTTCTTCCCCTTGAAATATCTCGGTGAACAAAAAAGCATATAGTCTAGCAAAACAAACCATAGGATCACAGAGTTAGAGCTAGAAGGAACCAGAGAGTCCATTGAGTCCCACATGTTCATTGTTACAGATTTAAAAAAAGAAACAGAGATTCAGTGACTTGTTCAGGGTCACACAATTCACATGTGCCTGAGGAGGGATTCTAACCCAGGCCTTTCTGACTTCAAGCCCAGGGCCCTACCCAAGATCCTAGGCTGCCACATCTAAAAACTGCCCATTTCAGTACCTCTTAGAGAGACAAGAGGCTCACTTCCATCGCGTCCTCTGGCCACAAGTGGCTCCTTGTCTCCTTGTTGGCAGTGCTTTAGAGGGAAAAGTACTAGATGTTCTAAGACTCAGCTTCAAATTCTGACCCTTCCACTTGGGTGCCCCCAAGCTTGTCACTTGCCTTTTTCTTCGTGCCGTTTGTAAAATGAGGAGGTTGAACTAAATGATCTCGAATCTGCCTTCTGATCCGTGAGCATCTTCTGGGGCAATGGGCACATTTTACTGTCATGGCTGTTCTAGTTAACCCTCTGGATTCCGTTCACTGCTTTTTCCTTCCTCTTCTGCTCCTATCAAAGGAGGGACTTGTCCTTAGATGCACTAAGATCCCTTTCGGTTCCATCGTTCTGCGTTCTAAGGACATTGTGCCAGCTCGGACATTCTGGGTTTTCAAGTTCCTTCCTCTCAGCTCTGACATTCTCCACTCGGAGTTCCCCCTCAGCTCTTAACTTTCTGGGTTCTAAGCTCCCTCCCAGCTTAGGCATTCCCAGCTCTGGCATTTCTCTTTCAGGTCCACCTCGAGCCCTATAAAACGGTTCCATCTCAGCTTGGTGGATACCCACGATTGGGGATTTCAGCATTGCTCCGCTCTCACGTCTGCCAGCGCCCCTGGATGCTTGGGGTTGGGTCTTGCCTTTCCCCCTTCCCAATGCTTCCTCTCTGAGCTGTACGGGGGGACCTGCTTGTGGGATGAATTGCCAGCAGCCACCCAGCGCTGTCCTGGAGGACCTTCTAGAGGGAATTGTAATTAAATACCGGGCCGCTGCACTTAGGATAATGACACACTGTACTCAGAATTGCATTCCTCGCCTCTGGATTACCTGATGCCAGAAAATCCAATAACCCGGGCTTAAATTGAATCAGGAGGGTGGCGTTGATTGAATTTGTAAAAATCTGGCCAGCATTCCGTGTGGGTTTGATTATTCTTAGGCTTATTATTGTTTGTTTGGAGGTCCCGAGTCTTCCTCCACATTCTAGCTCTTCACTGCTTAGGGTTTCTTTGCAGTGTGGGGTAAGGGAAAGAGTTTTTAATTCTGGAATCAAGAAGTTCTGAATTTGAATCTTGCCTCCGACCCTTGGTAGCTGTGTGGCCCTGAGCAAATCACTTTCTGAGACTCAGTTTCCTCCACGACAACATAATACTGCAGGATAAGTAAAAGGATTGGGGGCAGCTGGATGGCTCAGTGGATTGAGAGCCGGGCCCACAGATGGGAGGTCCTGGGTTCAAATCTGGCCTCAGATTCTTCCCAGATGTGTGACTCTGGGCAAGTCACTTAATCCCCATTGCCTACCCTTCTGCCTTGGAACTGATACACAGAATTAATTCTAAGATGGAAGGGTTTTTTAAAAATGAGATAGTGTTTGCAAAGCTCTTCCTGGACTTTAATATAAGTTAATGAGAAGGAAATGAAATCATGCCCCCATAGGGCTTTGCACACTGATATAGTCAGCCATTGTGATTATTGTTGTCTTCTCTGAATCTTAGAGCCCTTCTCTTGGGTAGTTAAGAAAGCCCCCAAGAATGCCAGTGCCTGGAGCAGCAGCTGGCTTCTAGGCTGGAGATCAAGGCCTCCTCCAGGCCATCTGGTTCAACCTTGCACATCAATAGGAATTCATCCTTCCCTCTCCCCTTCTCCACAATATCCCCAATAGATGGTCAACTCTAGAAGACTTTCATGGAGGGGCACCAGACTTCCTGAGGTAGCCCTCAACTTTTGGGGCAGATCATTCTCAGACAGGGGATTCAGTGTCATTTTTTGAGGTCACCAGGATAGGAACAGTAGACCTGGACCTATTGTTAGAGAATGGAAATGTAACTACTCTTGTACTAGCTTGTACTAGTACTAGATTGGCTGCTACTAGTCCTCTGATCATGGCCATTCCTTTGATCTCTTTGGGCCTCAGTTTCTTCTCTAAAATGGCTTCCTGTGTTGAACGTTGGGATGAGGAATAGCACTTCACGAAGTCTAAAGAACCACATAAACTGAAACTTTTGGGGGGCTGTGTAGTGGAAATCCCATCAAAAACATTCATTAAACCCCAGGTACTGTGCTGGGCAGGTAGGTGGTACAGTAGCATGCTAGACCCAGAATGAGAAGATTCCTCTTCCTGGTTTCAAATCTGGCCTCAGCTAATTTTTAACTGTATGATCCTGATCAAGTCATTTTATCCTGTTGCCCTCAGTTTCCTCATCTGTCAAATGAGCCAGAGAAGGAATGGCAAACCACTCCAGTATTTTTGCCAACAAAACCCCAAATGGGGTCACAAAGAATAGGACAGGAATGAAAACAACTGAACAACAACAACATGGTGTAGTGGATAGAGAACCAGCCTGGAAGGCAGAAAGACTTGAGTTCAAAACCTGTCTCTGACCCATACTGGTTGGGTGACTCTGGGGAAGCCATTTAGTTCCTCTTTGCCCAAGGCAACTCTTAAAAATTCTTCTGTGTTACAGAAAATGTGCCAACCTATGTTGGTTTAAGGAGTTTTCTGACTCAAGAGTTCCCTGAACTGATGACATCACAGGTCCAGGTCATATCTGCCCATTCCTCATAAAACACACGTCCCTTATTCCCTGCTGTTTTAAGTAAAGTTAAGTGTGTGTGCAGAGGGCAGAGGCATGGGAAAGCAGAGTAAGGAATTCTAGAATTAACTAATTAACAATTAATTAGCCTGCCAAGGAAAGAAGGATTTATGTAGGCCAGGTTGGCAGGAAGAATGAACGTGGTATAGCTTGGTAGAAAGAAGGAAGTGTCAAGTAAGGGAATTTGAGGGCTTCAGTGCAGCCCTCCCTGAAGCAAGGCTCTTTCTCACACCCCTGCTAGTCCTCATGAAGTTTGAAAAGAGCTGACCAGAAGTGATGACGCCAGCTTCTTAAGGATCAGCTTTCTGTGGTGGGCAAAAGGCTGGATTGAGAGAGAGAAATGTGTCCAGGGCCTCCAGCAACTAGTAGCACAAGTAATGTTTCCCTGGTAATGTGGTAGGTGTTTTGGATGATATGCCTAGAGGAGGAAAGTGAGGACGTTGAGGCTGTGTTCAAAAGACTGGGCAAACAGGCAGTGGGGTAGAAGAGGGAAACAAAGTCAGTTTTCTCAATCATTTTTTCTTGACTGCTTTAATTACCCCAAAATTAATCCAACAAAGTTGAGAACTAATACCTTCGTTTTTTATGTAATTTTTCTCCAATTGCGTATAAACAAATATTTTTAAGATTTGTTTTTTAAATCTTCGAGTTCTAAATTCTCATCCTTCTTTCCTTCCCCCTTATTGAGAAAGCAAGCAATTTAATCTAGATTATACATGTGCAGTGCTGCAAAATATTTCCGTAGTAATACTTTTTCAAAGTACTTCAAGGTAACAGTGTGATGAACATTGGCTGCAGAGCCCATGGACCTTGGTTCAGATCCTGCCTAAGGTTCTGACAACCTCTGTGACACTGGCCATTCCCTCAGTTTCTTCCAGGAACAAGAATGGCCTCTGACATTGCTTTCCAGTTATAGACCTAGGACCCTGCAGTGCATTTTTTGTCACTGTATTCCCACAGAAGCCCAGAGTGACGGAGACTGATGGAGTTCCCATTGGGTAGATTGAAAAACTGAGAGCTAGAAATGTTTGTGACTTACTTACCAACAAATCACACAACTGGTCATGGGGGTAGCAAGCTGGGAGAGGAACTGCAAGTGTCCTAAATTAAGAGATATGATTATACATCTAGACCACAAAGTGTCTCAGAGGTCCTCTAATCTAACTCTCTCATTTTATAGATCAGTAGCCCAGGGAGGGGAAGTGATTTACCTAGGGTCACACAGTTCTAAAGTGCTAAAAGACAAGATACAAATCCAGACACTTTGATTCTAAATCCTACAATTTCCATTTTTTTTTAATATTTTAAACATTTTTTTAAAAGAGTTCTGAATTCTCTCCCTCCTACCCAACCTTCCTCACCCTTTGAAAAGAATTAAATCCTCCAGTCTTTTCACTGCATTATGTCATTAAGCTCAATAACTTCATTTTTACATGTGAGGAAACTGAGGCCCACAGGGTTAGGTGACTTGCCCAGAGTCACACAGCTAGTAAATATCTGAGGCTAGATTTGAACCCAACTCCTCCTATATCCAGGCCTGGCATTCTATCCACCAAACCACCTAGGTGCCCCTGAAATAAAATTTGAACCCAGCTACAACTCCAGTCTTCTATCCACTATGCCAGGCTATTTCTAATTCAGGGTTCTTAACCTGAGATCTTTGAACTGGGGGAAAAAATATTTTGACAACTGTATTTTAATAAAGTTATTTCCTTAAGTTAAAATCTTATGTATGGGGCTTTATGCATTTAAAAGAAATATTCTAAGAAGAGTTCTGCAGGCTTCTCTAGACAATATTCTGAGGGGTCCATGGCATGTGCAGGAAAGGTGAAGAGCCCCTTTTTCTAGATGTTGTTGTAGGTGTCCACTGATTTCCTTCCTTTAACACCATTTCCTAAGATCACACACTCTTGTCTCTCTATCTGTCTCTCTGTCTCTCTCTGCTTTTTTCTCTCTGTGTCTCTTTTTCTGCTTTTTCTCCATCTCTCTCTCTCTACTCTTTCTTTCTCTGCTCCTTATCTCCATCTGTTTCTGTCTCTCTCTCTGCTCTTTATCTCACTGCCTTTTTCTTTCTCTTTCTCTGTCTCTGTCTTTCTGCTCTCTCTCGCTCTCTCTCTTCTCTGTCTCTTTCTCTCTCTGCTCTTTATCCCCCTCTGTTTCTGCCTTTCTCTCTCTCCTCTCTCTGCTCTGTCTCTTTCTCTCTCTATGTCTCTCCAGCCTTTGTCCCTCAGCTCTTTACAGGGGATGCTACCAAGACAGAATCAACAAGACTTGGCAATTGATTGGTCATGGGGTGTCAGAGAGAGAATATTGAATCAAGAGTGACACCTAGGTTGTGAGCAGGGACTGGTGGCACCCTGGACAGCAACGGGAAAATTAGGAAGAAGGGAGAGTTTAAGAGTTGGGGGGAGATGAGTCCAGTTTGGGACACAATAAATTTAAAATATCTATTGGGGAGGGGGCAACTAGGTGAGAGCCAGGCCTAGAGATGAGAGGTCCTGAGTTCAAATGGGACTTCAGTCACTTCCCAGCTGTGTGACCCTGGGCAAGTCACTTAACCCCTGTTGCCAGCCCTTATCATCTTCTGACTTGGAACCAATACACAGTATTGATCCCAAATGGAAGATAAGGGGTTTTAATAAAATAACAAAATATCTCTGGGACATAGGGTTGCATACTTCCAAAAGGCAGTTGGAGATATAAGCTGGAAGTCAGGAGAGAAATTAAGGCTAGATAAGTATATCTGGGAATCAAAAGCATAGTGATAATAATTGAACCCTTGAGATCAGTTCACTGTCACCCAGTCTATAAATGGTTATTTTTATAAGCTAAATTTTGACTTAGTAAGTGCCCATTGGGCATTGCGAATACAAATATCAAAAAAAAGAATGACAAGCCCTGCCCTCCAGGAGCTTCCAGTCTAACCGGGGAGCACTGCCCACAAAAGGAGCTGAGCAGGGTAAGGTGGACACTGAGGAAAGTACCTGACACAGAAGCATGATGGGAAAGTTAGAGAAATCCAGGAGTACAGCCTGGTTAGAAATGAGGTGATGTCTTAAAGGAAGGTTTGGGAGTTCAGGGCTCCATTGTCCAATCATAGGGATAAAAGGTGGGGATGAGGCAGAGAAATCGGGCAGACCTTGTTTAATTGTGCTTCACGGAGAAGTGCTTGTTGTTGTTGTTGCTCTTGTTGCTGTTGTTGTTGCTGATGTTGTTTTAACAAGTGGAAGGTTTGTCAGCAAGTTTGTCAAAACCATTTTCCCGTCAGCCTGGCCTCCCGTTGTGTCTCTGTGTCACATTTTGGTAATTCTTCGAATAAACAACTTTTCATTGTTATTATACCTCTTATGATCTGCGATCAGTGAGCTTTGGCATTATCATAACTGTTTGGGGGTGCCTTTGTCCTGGAGTCTCCTCTGTTGCTCCTGGGGCCTGGAGCTGGGTCAGGGGCCCATGGGAAATTGCATAAGCCTTCCCATGGAGTATTTTGTTTCAGCAAATGTCATCTATTTTGTAAGAATAGCTGCTTGATGGGGCAGCAAGGTGGCTACACTGCCCAGCTGTGTGACCCTGGGCAAGTCACTTAACCCTAATTGCCTAACTTTTACCACTCTTCTCCCTTGGAGCTGATACTTTGTATTGATTCTAGGATGGAAGATGAGGGTTTAAAAAAATAATAATGGCTGTCTCTGGAGATTGGGCAGATAATGGGGAAAGGGACTGTCGCAAGGAAGGGGTTAAGGGATCGACCTTGAACAGAGATAGTTTATATAATGTGACTTGACTTGCTTTTGCAAGAGTCTGTCTGTCTACGTGTGTGAGTTTTTCACTGTGTGCACAGTTGCTAATAATGAAGATGATAATAATAAAGCCATACAGATATGAGTGAATGTTTACAAAGTACTTTCTTAATAACTGCCCTGTGAGGTCAGAATAACAAATATTAGCATCCCCATTTTCCATATTTGGAAACTGAGATCAAAGACACAGCAGGATTTAATTGTGGCCTGGTGGAAACCTCTCAAGTCTGGGGACCAGAGTGGTCTTCTGGAAAAAGCAGAAGCTTTGGTGTCAGAGGACCTGGATTCTAATCATGCCCATGAGGATTCCTTGGACTGTGAGGTACAGTGACTTTGGGAAAGTCACTTAATGCCCCTAGACCTTAGTTTCCTCATCTGTAAAATGGAAGGTTGGACTTGATAATGTAGGAGTTCCCTCCTCCATTTAGATCAATAATCCCAAATCATTTACCATCTTTGGCCTCAGTTTCCAATCTAGAAATGAAGGTGTTAGGCTGGCTGGTCTCAGAGGACCCCTCCAGGTCCCAGTCCATGTTCTTCTACTTCTATGACTGATCGTGCACACAGGCTGCTTCTAGGCGTGGTAGCAGTGGGAACTAGTAACAGGGACAGTCATGGCACCTGGTGGCACAGTGGATAAAGAGCTGAGTCTGAAGGGGAATTTCCGAGTTCCAATCCACCCATCTGATACTTACTAGCCAAGTGATCCTCCACAAATCACTTCACTTCTGTTTGCCTCAGTTTCCTCAACTGTAAAATGGGAATAATCATAGCACGTATTTCCCAGAGTTGTTACGAGGATCACATAATACTTGTAAGAAGCGCTTAGCTCAGTGCCTGGCACATAGTAGGTGCAATGGAAGTCCTTATCCCTTTGCATAGACAGGCAGACAGTCCACCTTGAAGGTCAGATCTGTAAGTCTAATCTGGAGCTTGGTCAGAAAGACCAGGGACACATTTGGTATGGCACCTCCTACCTCACAGGCTTTGGTGGAGAAAGTCATAGGAACAACCGGACAGGAGAGTCATCCCTCCTCTTCCCATTCAGCATCTACCATGGTGGGGCTATGCGGAGAAGGAGGGACCAGTGGAGTGAACAGCCAGTGGATGTGGGGGCAGGAGGTAAAAGGAAAGACTGAATTATCCTAGTTCTAGAGGTAGATGGGACCATTTAATCAGCTCCCATGCCCCCATTTTATAGATAAGAAAACTGAGACCCAGAGAAGTCAAGTGTTTTACCCAGATAATAAGGATCTGCAACAGAATTTAAACCGAGGAACTCTGACTCCAGAGCCAATTCTTCTTTCCATTGTACGTCATAGCCTTTTTATGACTCCAAGATCTCAACCCTCAATTTTTTGGAGAGTGATCTATCTAGCCATTAGTGGTTAGGAGGGAGGGCCTTTCCTAGGAAGCCTAAGGAGGAAGTCTTCAGGGTTCAAGTGCTGAGCCCACACTTGCTTGCCCATACTCGCTTCCATGATGTAAGAACTTGGGGAGAGAGCTGGGCAAGGTCGAAATCACAGTAGCCAGAGTCAGGAGGGATGTGGTTTGGGATCCTGGTTTAATCACTTACATATTTTGCATAGACCTAGGTGGGTACATGCTGTCTGCCATGATAGAAGGGCGTCACTTTGAAGGCAACACTCAGCAAAGTGCCCAACATATAGTTGGAGCTTAATAAATGTGGAGGGGGTTTGTTGATTGATATCCCTGTGCCAGAAGACAAATCATGGAAGCTCTTCAAGCCTCTGGTTCTTCATATATATATATATTCATTCTTCCAACAAACTTTCATTATTAAACACCTGCTGTATGCAGTATAAGAGGATAACCATACTGTAATAGAAAGAGGACTGATTTCAGAGTTAGAAGGCTTTGGCTGAAATCCTCTCTTCTCTGTAAAATAAACATTTATTCTTCCAACAAACCTTCATTATTAAACACCCTCTATGCAGTATAAAAAAATGTTGTACAATAGTAGAAAAAAGACTGATTTCAGAATCAGAAGGCTTTGGCTGAAATCCTTGCTTTTCTATAAGATAAACATTCTTCCTTCAAACCTTCATTATTAAACACCCTCTGTATAAAATATAAGAGGATACTGTACAATAGTAGAAAGAAGACTGATTTCAGAATCAGAAGGCTTTGGCTGAAATCCTTGCTTTTCTGTAAGATAAACATTCTTCCTTCAAACCTTCATTATTAAACACCCTCTGTATACAATATAAGAGGATACTGTACAATAGTAGAAAGAAGACTGATTTCAGAGTCAGAAGGCTTCCAGCTCCACCACTCACTAGCTGTGTAACCATGAGCCAATCTTTTTACCTCTCTTTCTTTTTTTTCCCCCTTAACCCTTACCTTCTGTGTGTTAGAATCAATACTAAGTATTGGTTCCAAGGCAGAAAAGTGGCAAAGACTAGATGATTGGGGTTAAGGGACTTGTCCAGGGTCACACAGCCAGGAAATGTAATCTAGGACCTCCAATTTCTAGACCTGGCTCCCTGTCTCCTGAGCCATCCAGCTACCCTCACCTCTCTTTTTTGTCTGCAAAATGGGGTCCGTCTCACCCTGCTCTTTCCCTTGCTAGGTGACTGCTAGAAAAGTGCTTTTAAAGCTCTAGAGCAGTGATTCCCAAAGTGGGCACCAGCGCCCCCTGGTGGGTGCTGCAGCGATCCAGGGGAGGTGGTGATGGCCACACTTTTTTTGTCTTACATTCTATTCTGAGTTCAATAAATAGTTTCATAATTTCCAGGGCGCTAAGTACTATTTTTTCTGGAAAGGGGACGGTGGGCCAAAAGAGTTCGGGAGCCACTGCTCTATAGAGAGGAAGCTGCTTAGTTTCTGATTTCTGCTCCCCAGTCTCTGGTTTCGCTTTTAGCCTCATTCCAGGCTCTCCAAAGTGACTTTTGCCCTAGGATATGACTCAGAAGACCTGCCAGCAGCCGAGCAGATAAAGAACCACCTGCTTTGTTGTTTTTCCTCCTGGGGCTTTCACATTCCTCTTGCTTAGGGAAGACAGAGCTCCTGACCTGTGGGGAAATGAGGGCGGAGGAGAGA
Organism: Gracilinanus agilis; assembly: GCF_016433145.1. Taxonomy (NCBI): domain Eukaryota; kingdom Metazoa; phylum Chordata; class Mammalia; order Didelphimorphia; family Didelphidae; genus Gracilinanus; species Gracilinanus agilis. The sequence continues at coordinate 50,171,112 of NC_058132.1, forward strand.
AGCAGGCTGGCGCATTCATCCCTGACTTCTTGGGACCCAGGATGGCAACCAGTTCAAAACCCAGGACGCCTTGTTGCTGTAGCAACCCCCAGACCTGCCGTGGCTCCGGCTCCCTCTGCCAGCCCTGGAAACTCGCCTCCATATGCAGCCAAAGGTCCCCACACACGTGGCCAACCTCACTTCAATAGACAGGGTTTCCTCACGGCTGCCTCTGGGGAGGAATATGAGAACTCTTTAAAATGTTAGCTCGTGATTTAGGGCCGGAAACAGTTTCTTCCCTCTGCTCTCTCCCCTTGGTGTTTGGACTGATAGAGCTGAAGCCCGGATCAACCTCAGCCAAGGGCTCTCTCTTCTCTGTCTGTGCAACGGGGGAGGACCAGGACTTGCGGACCCTTCCAGTGGGATCATAGCATTTAGATCTGATAGCTAGAAGGGCCCCAGAACATGGGATAGCAAAAGTGGGCAGGGAGGGCCTTTAGAAAATCGAATGTCAGACCTAAAGATGGGAGGTCCTGGGTTCAAATCTGGCCTCAGACACTTCCTAGCTGTGTGACCCTGGGCAAGTCACTTGACCCCCATTGCCCACCCTTACCACTCTTCCACCTAGGAGCCAATACACAGAAGTTAAGGGTTTAAAACAAACAAACAAACAGAAAATAGAATGTCAGACCTAGAGATGGGCGGTCCTGGGTTCAAATCTGGCCTCAGACACTTCCCAGCTGTATGACCCTGGGCAAGTCACTTGACCCTCATTGCCTAGCTCTTACCACTTTTCTGCCTTGGAGCCAATACTCATTATCAATTCTATGATGGAGGGTAAGGGTTAAAAAGAAAAAAAGAAACTAGAATGTCAGAACTAGAGGATCTTTATAGCATAGAATGTTATATAGAAGGCTAAACATAAAATAGACTACGACTACTACTACTACTATTGCTACTACTGCTACTGCTACTAGTTACTACTATTAATAGCACTTAAAGGTTTGCAAAGCTCTTTACAAATATTATCTCTCATTTTCATTATTACAAATGTATTTGTATTAATTATTGTATTTCATTGGGTTATCCCAAATTTATTTGAAATACTTTTTATTTTCTATTTATGTATGTTATAATATACAATGTATCAATGTTATTACAATTTTTAAAAATAACCTTTACCTTATATCTTAGAATTAATAATAAGTATCAGTTCAAGGCAGAAGAAGGGCTAGGCAATGGGGGTCAAGTGACTTGCCCAGGGTCACACGGCTGGGAAGTGTCTGAGGTCAGATTTGAACCTAGGACCTCCCATCTCTGGGCCTGACTCTCAATTTCCTGACTCACCCAGCTGTCCCCTTGTTTTATTTTCTAGTTCAGTAATATAATTTTTAACATTCATTTTCTTTATTTTAAAAAAAAAACCTTACTTCTGTCTTAGAATCAATACTGAGTATTGGTTCCAAGGCAGAAGAGTGGTAAGGGCGAGGCAATGGGGGTTAAGTGACTTGCACAGGGTCACACAGCTAGGAAGCATCTGAGGCAAGATTTGAACCCAGGATCTCCCATCTCTAAGCCTGGCTCTCAACCCACCAGGCCAGCTAGAGACCCCTAATATTCATTTGCTAACATTGTGAGTTCCAAATTCTCTCTCTCTCCTCCCTCCCTTCCCCCTTCTCTGAGATGGTAAGCAGTTTGATAGAAGTCATACATGTGCTGTCATGCAAAACCTATTTCCATCCTCGTCATTGGGTGGAAGACACATCACACACACACACAAAAATAAGAAAAAATAAAGTGAAAACTATTCTGCTTCGATCTGCATGCAGACTCCATCAGTTCCTCCCCTGGCAGCAGACTGCATTTTTCATCATGAGTTGTCTTTGGATCATTGTATTGCTGAGAATTGCTAAATCATTCCCAGTTGGTCGTCCAACATTATTGCTGTTGACCAGTATGTTTCGGATTTGGCACACTGGAAGGAGCACTTGACTTGCAGACGGGAACACGGGCAGGCCATTTTTCTAGCGCTCCGTTTCCCCATTGGCAAAGCAGGGATAACACGACCTGCGTGGCCGATCCGGTAGGGACCTTGGGTGGCAAACACCTTGGGAAGGTACCTTTTGTGAAGTCGGGGATTCGGGCTGTTCTTCTTTTGCTAAGCATCACTCAGCCCATCAAAATTCTAGCCCAAGGAAGGAGCTAGAGCGGGTCCCTGAGAATTTACTGTCATGGGCTGTGTGTAATTGCCTTCTCTATTCTGTTGGTGCCCAATCGCCAGTGCTCCCGAGACCCCCACCTAGAACACATTGCTGACAGATAGCCATAATACTCTTTCAGCCTGATTAATTTCTCCCAGTGGGAAGGAGTCTTTGATTGAAAAAACATGCCCTGCGATTGCTCGATGAAATAAACACCCAAGTTCCACTCCTTTCCAAAGCCCAATTCACCGTGTCCCCTCTCCCAAAGATCACAAAATCTCTTCTAGAAGGCAGCCCCTCTAGTAGCCACCAGTGCCTGATATCTGATGTGAGCCTTGGCAGGTAGTACCTAGCAAGCAGCTTTTCTTCTCTGGTACTGCCTCATAGGATGCAGGAAGTGAGTGAGAACCCAAATGCTACAAATAACAAAAAAAAAAAAATTAAAATAATAATTGCAAGAAGCAATATAGTATAGTGACTAAAGGGCTGGACAGAAGGATCTGAGTTCAAGTTCTTCCTGACACTTGCTAGCTGGGTGACCTCTTGATGTCTCAGTACTCAAAGCCAGTGGGGTCGAACTCAAATAGAAATGGGTCCCTGAGGGGCTCAGTGGATTGAGAGCCAGGCCTAGAAATGGGAGGTCCTGGGTTCAGATTTGACCTCAGACACTTCCTAGCTATGTGACCCTGGGCAAATCATTTAACCCCATTGCCTAGCTCTTATCCTCTTCTGCCTAGGAACTAATATCCAGTAATGATTCTAAGGTAAAGAAAGGAAGGAAGGAAGGAAGGAAGGAAGGAAGGAAGGAAGGAACGAAGGAAGGAACGAAGGAAGGAAGGAACGAAGGAAGGAAGGAAGGAAGGAAGGAAGGAAGGAAGGAAGGAAGGAAGGAAGGAAGGGAGGGAGTCAGGGAGTCCCTGCAGTCATCTATTGATTTAGAAAACCACAAGTTAACATTATCTATGCTATATTATATTTTATGTATTTCATTAAGCATTTCCCCATTACATTTTAATCTGGTTCCTGCCTCATGCCTCTGAAGACCATAAATTTCAGAGAAAGTGCTGACTTATAAGGGTAGAGGGAATTCCCTCTATAAATGAAAGCATCACTAAAATCCTTTCCCCCTAAGGGTATCCTGTAACTACTTATGGACCTATGTTGGTTCAATCAACTAGCATTACTTACCAGGCACTGTGTGCCAGGCACTGTGCTAACCTCTTGGGGATACAAAGAAAAAGCATAAACAGCCCTTGCTTTTAAGGAGTTTGCAGACTAATGGGAGAGATAACGTATAAGTAACTAGGTCAATATAAGATATATGCCAAATAGATGAAAGGTAATCTCAGAGGGGAAAGCATTAACAGGAGGCGGGACTAGGAAAGGTGCCAGTTTGCCTTGATAGAGGAAATTTTCCTTATCTGAAAGTTTCATATGCAGTGAAGTTATAATCTTATCAGTCTCTGTCTCTTTCTCTCTTTGTCTCTCTATCTCTCCCCCTTTCCTATTCTGTCTTGCTCCCCTCTCTCGTCTCCTTTTCTTTCTCTCTCTTCTATCTCTTCTTTCTTACTCTCTCTTCTCTGTCTCTATTCTTCCATCTTTCTGTCTTTGTTTCTCTTTGTCTTTCTGTGTCTTTTTTTTTTAATCCTTATTTCTGTCTTAGAATCAATACTGTGTATTGGTTCTAAGGCAGAAGAGAGGTCAGGGCTAGGCAATGATGGTTAAGTGACTTGCCCAAGGTCACACACCTAGGAAGTGTCTGAGGTCACATTTGAAACCAGGACCTTCAATCTCTAGGCCTGGCTCTCCATCCATTGAGCCACTTAGCTGCCCCTTTTTCTCTCTGTCACTCTTTATAGACAGACAGACAGACAGATAGATAGACAGACAGACAGACAAGTAGATAGATAGACAAGTAGATAGATAGATAGATAGATAGATAGATAGATAGATAGATAGATAGNTCCTAGATAGTAGATAGATAGATAGATAGATAGATAGATAGATAGATAGATAGATAGATAGATAGACAGACAGAGTTGTGTCATTTCAGGCATGTCCAACTCTTTGTGACTCCATTTGTGGTTTTCTTGGCAAAGATACTGGAATGGTTTGCCATTTCCTTCGCCAGAAAACCTGAAATGGAATCAGGAAGAGTTAGCTATGACCAAAAACGACTGAACACCAAATTATGTGCCACTGAGGATACCAGACTTAAGGAAGTGCTTCTCCCCTCAAGGAGCTTGCATCCTATTCTGGGAGCAAACACTACCCATCTAAGAATGTTAGTCACCAAGCTTTTCTTGTGCCAGTCAGTTGGCACAGGAGCATGTGTGGATTCAAAACCTGTCTAGAACAGGTAGCAGGTAATTCCAGAAGGGCAGGGACTAAGCGATTGGGAGAGCTGAAGCCGTCCAGCTCCACGAAGATTCCTAGTGGGTTGGACACTTAGAAAGGGGAACCAAGGACTGAGTGAAAATGGGTAGCGGGTTAAAAACTAATGGAAAGAGAACACAAGGCGAGAATAAAGACACGCAGACATAGAAAGTTTTGGCATAAGGTAGACAGACAGTGAGTAAGCCCTGATGGTCAAGAGCTTAGATGGTTCAGAGCTCTGATGGTCAAGAGCTTCATGGTTAGGAGCTCTGATGGTTAAGAGCTTCCATCGTTCAGAGTTCTCTTCTCAACCGTCCTATAGCTACTTTTACTGGGGTTACAACCATATGTGGTGGGAAGGGGAGAGTCAAGTGGTCTGATACACACGTAATCGTCAGGAGATACAAACTGTTGGAACCTGAAATAACAGGTAGAGCAAACTTCTAGATCAGGAATCCATGAGGCCTTGATACAAATGCCGATTGATTGAAGGTAAGGCCGGGAGACTGAGATAACTGACCAGACTTCCAGAGTGTAGCCTTAGGGAAGGGCTAGGAGTTTGGCAAGGTTGAAGTTCAGTTTAACTCAAGGTTACAGAAATCAATCATAAGCGATACAAGAGTCATCTTTTGAGCACTCTTTAAAATAATATCAAGATTAATGTATACCTGGATTGCTACAAGAGCCAGGAAAGAGAAGTCTCTTGGAGAAGGCGCATTTGGGCAGAGAAAAGAGGCAAATTTGGATTTCAGATATTGAAAACCTTCCTGGCAATTAGAACTACCCCCAGGAGTAATGGACTACTTCATCAGGTAGCCATTTTTCTCCTCCCTGGAGATCTTAAAGCAATGACTTTGTTGTTGTTGGGTCATTTTTCAGCCTTATTTGACTCTTCATGACCCCATTTGGGGTTTTCTTGGCAAAGTTACCAGAGTGGTCAGCCCTTTCCTTTTCCAGCTCATTTTATAAAGGAGGAAACTGAGGCAAACAGGATTAAGTGACTTGCCCAGCATCACGCAGCTAGTGTACAAGGCCAGATTTGAACTCAAGAAGATGAGTCTTCCTGACTCCAGGGCCCGCCCTTACCACCAAAGTGCAGAAGGGTGAGGTGATGAGGGTTTCGCCCCTAGCCTGAGAAGCCTTCCACCCCTGTGCAGCATTGTGCCGGGGGAGTTCCTTCCCTGTTCAGCCGCACTGAGTAGTGTTGGCCTTTTTGAATCAATCAGTCTTGATGCAGATCCTACTCTGTGCCAAGCACTGTGCTAAGCTCTGGCCATGGCTCCCTCAGCCCCCATTTCCCATCTCCCCAGTGGTGCCAGCCCTCCAATGGCTTAGAGGCTTTATGGTACCCTGAGCAAGCTACTTCTTAGTCACCACAACGTCCCCAGCTTGCCCCCAGCTGCAGAAATTGCCTCGTCACCGGCTTCGCTGGGAGGTCCGTGCCCACGGGCATCGCATGACCACTTGGGTGACGCCAAGAGAAGGAAGCTGCAGCCCCTTGAGCATTTCTTTCTCCAGCTCTCCCATTTGTGGCTCTACACCTCCTCCTTCCCTCTCCCCGCAGGCCTTCTCATTCCGCCAGTTTTACTGCAAAAGGGAGCACTTTCTGTAAATCATTAAGGTCCCTAAATTTGCCGGTTAATTAGGATAAGTTGTGGCTGTCAGTCTTCGTTATTTAATTACATTCTTGGCTGGCCTCCTTGAGTTGGCCTGCTGGTTATAAAGTAGCAGCAGGCGGGGCCGGCCCTACCCTCAGGAAGGCTAGGTGAGTGCCAGCGCAATGCGATGCCACGGAAAGGGGCTGAGAAGGGCTGCCCAGAGCAAAAATTTCCCACCCACCCCTCAAACTGCATTTGTTTTAGGGCCAGAAATTCTCACATTATCAGCATTTCTTCAGGCCACGGCTCTGGATTCTCAGGACAGCGTTTGTAAGAGATCCTGGCATCTAAGCATCGCAATCCTCTTTTGTTTTCCTTAATAAATATTTCCTTAATAAATATAAAAATTTGTTTTCCTTAATAATAAATTCCTTAATAAATATTCCTAAATAAATATTTCCTTAATAAATATTATCTTTCCCTTCATCCCCTGCCACCTCCCCTTACAATAAGGAATTCAGAGGGGAGCTGGGGAGGTTCAGTAAAACTAAACAACATGCTAGGCAAGTCAAGCCTGATAGAGGGGGTCCTATACCCATAATCCCCTCCCTCTGCAAAGAATAGGGAGGATGGGGGAAGCAGGGGCCTTCTCTCCTCTCTTCCTCGGGACCAAGTTTAGTCATTATCATTTTACAGTCTTTCCTTTTGGTTGTTTTCTACCCACCTCCTTTTACAAAGAGGGAAACAAAGGCTCGAAGAGACCAAGCCAACCAATTGTTTAGTAAGCATTTAATAAGTGCCTTCTATGTGCGGGATACCATCCTGAAAAGTGCTGGGACTGAATGACTTACTCAAGGCAGAGCAGAGGAGCCAGGATTTGAGCCCAGTGTCCCCTGACCCCAAGTTCTAGTGCCAGCTGCTGGTCATCTCTCAGAGAAGCCCCTGTCCCACAAGGAGGTCCTGCCCGCTGAGGGCTGCCCTGGCTCCTGGGGAAGACGTGCGGTTTAGCTCCAATAAATCCCCGTCCCTGTGGACTTTGGGCTTCAGGAAATCCAGGCCTTTAAGGAACTGGCATTTGCAGGGATGTGCGTTCACTGGACATGCAGTGAGTTTACTGCTGCGTTAGCAGCTGACCCCTAAATACGGGAGAGCCCGGCGGCGTGGGTCTCGTCCTGTTTGGACTCGCCAAACGCGCTCTGCTCCTCTCCTCCCTGGCTGGGAGCCCTGGAAAGAGAGTGCGGAGAAGAGAACAGAGATGGAGCGAATTGGCCCCGTCTGAGAGAAGCCTTTCTGGCTGGCTGTGATGCTCCTTACCTGAAAGCCCTCTGCCTCTGCCCGGCTTGCTTCCTCCCCAAGCTCCAAGCGTCCTTGTTGATGGATCGCCTGCACCAAACATGACGATATTGATGAGAGAATCCGATTGCAGGTACCATCTGTTCCTGGGTCTCTCCTCGCTCCTCGCGCAGCCTACTTCCATTCACAGACCCCACTCCCACCCCAACCCTTCTCCAAGGAGCAGGAGCCCACCTTTGAGGCCCTCAAGCAAGACCAGACCCACCTTCCTCTAGCAATACCACCCCCATGTAGGGAGAGAGAAACACCCGGGGAAGCCTGCTCTTGGATTTTGGTGTGAATGCAGAGAATACAGGATAGAGCCCTCTCTCCCCCTGGGGCCACCTGATGTCGATGCCAGACAAACTTCCTTGCACCCTCACAACAACCCTGGGAGACTGGACTTTCACAATTGAGAAAACTGAAACAGAGAGAAGATGAGTGACTCGCCCAAGATCTCTTAGCTAGGCAGGATCTGAGGCTGCATTTGAACTTGGATCTTCCCGGTCCAGTGCTCTCTCCATCAGTTGACTTAATCTCCAAACCAATGTGAATTTCTGGAAAACAGAGATCGTTTCCCCATTCTCAACCAGCACAGTGCCTGGCACATGGGAGACAGGAAAGGAGAGGAGGGGAGGGGAGGGGAGTGTGTTTGATGAGTCTAAACAGATCTGTTCTCTCTGGCATTTAGGGGTCAGCTGTTAATGGATCAGAAAACTCACTGGACCCATGAATTCAGGGGAATGGGCAGCTCTCTGGAGAAGAAGCTTCCTCTGCCAGGGAGATTGGCACCTTCTCTGCAACTGACAGGCTTAGAGCATTCCCCTGAGCACTGAGATGCTAAGTGGCTTAGGGGCAGATGGGGGGGGGGGGATCAGTGGATAGAATTCCAGTTCTGGAACTGGAAACACCTGCAGTCAAATCTGACCTCAGATGCTCCTAACTGTGAGACCCTGGGCAAGTCACTTAACCTCATTCGCCTAGCCTTTGCTTTTCTCTCTTAAAGTTATTACTAAAAAGTAAGAGGTTGCTTTTCTTTTTTTTTAAGATGTTATGTGACTTGTCCAGGGTAACATAATCATTAGCCATCAGAGGCAGAACTTAAAGCCAGATCTTCTAAAGCCGTGTCACTCCTTTACTCCTTGTTGGTTGGTTGGTTGGTTGATTAATTGTTTGATAGAAAAAGTATTTGAATATGAACCAAGACCATAAGAGCCAGGGTGGCACAGGGTTAAGGGCCCTGGCTACAAAGTCAGAGGACCTTTCTTCAGATCCTCTCTAGGACTCTTGCTAATTCTGTGGCCTTGGACAAGTCACTTCCCCTCTGTGGGTCTCAGTTTCCTCATCTGTAAAATGAGAGGGTTAGGCTAGATGGTCTCCAAAGTCCTCTCTGGATCTAGAACCAAGATTCTATGGACTTTTCAATATGCTGGACATAGTATGTACTGGCAGGATTACAGATTCACAATCGAATGGACTGAGAGGAACACACAGTTAATAATAAGGGCCTGTTTAATAATTAATAATCATAAAATATGAAAATAATAATAAAATATAATATAAAATATAAAAATCATATAAAAATAAAATTACAAATGTAATACAATATATAAATATAATAAAAATAATATAAAACATTTTTAAATATAACAAACAATAAATAATAATGCAAGTACCAAGGAGAAGCCCACACAAAGTGCTAGAACTTCGAAGAGAGTCACAGTCAGGCAATCAGGGAAGACTTCATGGAAGAGAGGGTATTCATTTAAGGTTTTTTTGTTTGTTTGTTTGTTTTTAAACCCTTAACTTCTGTGTATTGGCTCCTAGGTGGAAGAGTGGTAAGGGTGGGCAATGGGGGTCAAGTGACTTGCCCAGGGTCACACAGCTGGGAAGTGTCTGAGGCTGGATTTGAACCTGGGACCTCCCATCTCTAGGCCTGACTTTCAATCCACTGAGCTACCCAGCTGCCCCTCATTTAAGGTTCTGAAGGCATGTCCATTAGAATATATGCCCTCCAAGGGCAGAGGCCTTTTATTTGTGTTCTAAGGGCTTGGGATATAAGGCAAAAAACAATCCTGTGAGGGTTGCTAGGTAGTGCAGTTGCTAGGTGGATAGAGCACCAAGTCTGGAGTAGCGAGGACCTGGGTTCAAATCTGATTTCCGACACTTCCTAGCTGTGTGACCCTGGGCAAGTCACTTGACCCCCCATTGCCTAGCCCTTACCACTCTTCTGTCTTTTGGCTCCCAGACAGAAGGTAAGGGTTTAAAAAAAAAATGATTATACCTATTTTCCAGATGATAAAACTGGTTGTAAGCCAGGAGTTAGTAAGTGACTTATATATGGTCACATAGCCAGGTAAATGCTATGTTAATCACATCAAGAGGATGGAAACAAAAGATTTTTCTTTTAAAAACTCTTAACTTTGATTGAGAGCCAGGCTTAGAGACGGGAGGTCCTAGGTTCAAATCCGGCCTCAGACACTTCCCAGCTGTGTGACCCTGGGCAAGTCACTTGACCCCCATTGCCTGCCCTTACCACTCTTCCACCTATAAGTCAATACACAGAAGTTAAGGGTTTAAAATTTAAAAAAACAAAACAAAACAAAAAAAACCTAACTTCTAAGACAGAAGGGCAAGTGCTAGGCAATGGAGGTTGAGTTACTTGCCCAAGGTCACACAGCTAGGAAGTGTCTGAGGTCAGATTTGAACCCAGGTCCTCTAGACTTCAGGCCTGACTTTCTGTCCACTGTGCCTTGAAACAAGCACTCTTAAGGGCTACTATATTAAATGCTTAGGATACAAACAAAAAGGTGGCCCTTGCCCTCAGAGAACTTACTTTCTAATGGAGAAAGACTACACACTAAAAAGAGTTAAAAGTGAGTAGACGGAGGAGAGAAGGTACTCCCTAGAGCATCGCCTTCAAGCCTGGAGCCAAGCAGAGAGGAGACTAAAGTGTGGGCCTCTGCCAAATGGAAGACCCAGGAGGTACTCAGCCATGGCAGAACAGGGCCAGCCTGATGAAAGGATTTTCTGCAGGGAGAAGGCTGGGGGACTTTCCAAGGCCTCCAAGAAATCCCAGGATCAGACAGCAGCTGAGGCACGATTTTCAAAGACTAGAAATCAGGAGCAGCATCAAGAGGGGAAATCAAGGCCTCCTACCTTGCAGTCTAAAATCTCGACTGAGTACTTCAGATCCAGGAAACACGAACCCACTCATTCCCATGTTTCTCAGCCTTCACTCTCAGGAAATCCTTGCTAAGTCCTTTAGGGCATGACTTTGCCCTTGTTCCTCCCTGCAGGGCTTCGTGGGGACCAAAAGCAGTTGGTTTTTTTACCACCCACAGAATATTTGCAATCCAGCACTGTCATCCATCAGCCTTTCCTCTTGTCACATGGCTGAGCAGCTTCATTCCTCAGAGATCTCTTCTTTCCAACCCTGGAATGGGTTTTTGTTTGCTCTAACTTTTCCCAACCACACCCATCCTCACCCAGGACTAAGACTTAGAACTCTGGAAGGGTCTGAACCGAGATGGAGGGAAGGAGGCTGATGAGGGAGCCTGTCGGAAAGACAACAGAGCAGAAAGAGAATATAAAGGAAGAAGACTGGAGAAAGAAGAGGAGAGAGAAGGGGGTTTAGGGAATGAGACACCATTTCCCTTTCCCTTGTTCTTAGGAAAAGTAGGAGAGCAGAGACCAAAGACAATGGCTCTGTCCAGGGGCCCACAAGGAACTCTTGTCTTAAGAAGGTTTCTTGTTTGGGAATGAGCCCGTCGAGGGCTATTTGTCTACCCAAGAGGAAGGACCGTGGAGAGGTAGCACCAAGGGAACTCCCAGAGATGACACCATCCCATCACAGTGGTGGACAAACAAGATGCTGGAGTTGGACAAGCATCTCTTTATCTGGAACATCCCTTCTTTGGTGACTTTGCAGACTTGGGTTTAAATAGTCTAAATCAGCGATTCCCAAAGTGGGCACCACCGCCCCCTGGTGGGTGCTGCAGCGATCCAGGGAGGCGGTGATGGCCACACTTTTTTTGTATTACATTTTATTCTGAATTCAATAAATAGTTTCATCATTTCCAGGGGGCACTAAGTAATATTTTTTTTCTGGAAAGGAGTCGGTAGGCCAAAAAAGTTTGGTCTAAATAGAACTAAATAGTTTAAATAGAACTAGTCCGTACCCACCCTTCTTCCATCAGACCACAGAAAACAATCTAGCCAAGTTGCCCCGCTAGGACTCCAAAGTGACATTGTCCTATTAATGGGGAGGATGAGCTAGTTTCCTGTCAAGTTTGGAAGTCTAACATAATTAAGACCTCCATTTAATATTTAGATCATCATGCCTAGAGATATTAATGATTAAACATTTACGTGTTAATGAGTGTAATTAGATGAAAGATTAGTTGAGCCTTTCACTAAATATACAATCAGGACTGATAAACTTTGTAATGTAAGATTGTAAATGTGTAAGCAGATACGTATGTATATAGATTCACCGCTGGACTTTGATCTGCCGCTTTGAATGGTACTTGGCGAACCATTTGGCCCAGTAAAAGGAAGATTGTCTGGCCCCAGTGAGACTGTAGGGACCAGAAGAGACAGGGATCCCATGCTGCTCTGTGGTGGACAATCAAATAAAAATCCCTCCCCCACATGGTAATTAGAGAGGAAAGAGAGTAGGTGGGTGGAGGATAGAAATGAGGTCTTTTCTGACCTCTGGCCTTTCCATCCCTCCATAGCTGTCCAAAAATATTTGTCATTGCAGCTGCTGGCATGTTTTGTCTGCCTTGACTGACTTCGAACTCCTCAAGGGCAGAGGCTGTCGTCGACTCTCATGCTTAATAAATGCTAGTTGACTTGGCTTTGGGTCATAACTCTTCATTTGAAGGGCCCTCAGAGGTCACCTACTCTGTCCTTCTTACTTTACAGATGTGGAAACTGAGGCTTCGGGTGATTGAGTTGTCCAAGGTCACCCGGGTCATAAGTGTAGAAGGCAGTAGTGGGGACAATGACTGAAACTGTAGACGGGTAGCTTTGGGCAGAATGATAGGAAACATTTCATGCCACCATGCCAAAATGCAATGGACTGTCTAAAGAAATTATGACTCTCCACACCGGAGGTCTTTGGCCAAAGGCTGGTTGACTCTGGGAATGATGTAGGGAGGGTTTTTATTCAAGTCTGGGTTGGGCTTGATGGCCCTTCCATCTCTGAGATTCTGGGATTTAGGAATCTGTGGTAAGGGCCAGGAAGTAGGAGTATTTAAACTTGAGGGCTGAGTAAATTCTAATATATGCTAGAGAAAACAATATGGTGCAATGAATAGCATATCAAGCATGGAATCCAATGACCTAAGTTCTAGGCCTAATTTCCCTTCTTATTGACTTTAGGAACAGTTCCCTTTCCCAAGCCTCAGTTTACCTAGTCTTTGGAATGAAAATTGGTTCATCTTTTTTTTTTTTTTTTAACCCTTAACTTCTGTGTATTGGCTCCTTGGTGGAAGGGTGGTAAGGGTGGACAATGGGGTCAGGTGACTTGCCCAAGGTCACACAGCTAGAAAGTGTCTGAGGCCGGATTTGAACCTAGGACCTCCCGTCTCTAGGCCTGACTCTCAATCCATTGAGCTACCCAGCTGCCCCCTAAATTTGGTTCATCTTGAATGGGATCAAGGCTGTGACTTTAGCCTCTGTCCTGGACCCTTCATCAGCCACGGAACCCTTTAGGGCATCTGTTTCCAAGATGGACTTCTGGGCAATAAACCCAGGTCATAGCTGTATTCAAAACTTGTCATCTTGTAAGATTCCCCAGAACTAGAAATGAATCCACTCATGTGACTATCTGAGGACCAATGGCTTCAACTGGCAATCTTAGAGTAGCTACTAACGGAGGAGGTGAGAGTACTGGATTTGTCCTCCTCTTCTTCCTCCCTTCTATTTACTCAATTTAGGGGGGGGGGGGGGGGACTAGGTAGCTTAGTGCACTGAAAGCCTGGCCCAGAGAGCCAAACCTGGAGATGGGAGGTCCTGGGTTCAAATCTGGCCTCAGACACATCCCAGCTGTGTGACCTTGGGCAAGTCACTTAAACCACATTGCCTAGCCCTTGCCTCTCTTCTGCCTTGGAACTAATACACAGTATTGAGTCTTAAGACAAAAGGTAAGGGTTTAAAAAAAAAAAAAAAAAGGTCCCAGGCAGAGTTCTAGCTATATAAAGTGAGTTGAAGCTGGGAAATAGCCGAGCATAATTGAAGATTCACCTCCTTGTAAATATGTCGTCGGTGGTATCTTCCAGCTGGGGTCCAGAGAGATAAACATAGCACTGTGGATTGGACCTGATCCCAAAGGGACTTTTCAGTGCACAGAGGAGATGCGCCCCTCTCCCTGCCCCTTAGGACGCTGAGCCAGGCCCAAAAGTTGACCTCATAGAACAACATGAAAATTTAAAAATAGAGCCCATTGTGTGAAGGAATTATTGTGGAACATTCATTTCCAGAAAGTCCCTTCCAGAGTTCCTGTGTCGAGGGAATGTCAGCGTCCTGAGAGCCCCATCCACTTCTATTTTTAGTTACTGCTGGATTGTGATTCAGAGGCAAAAGGACTCTTCCCGGACCCCTGCCCCATCCCCCTACTGAGGCCAGGAAAACAAATATGCTCCTAATTGCCATATGAGATTCCTCAGGCTCACTTTTAATAGAAAGAGGAAGTTGAGTTCTGCCATCGCTGGGAATCAGCTTTGTACAGTGGAAAATAAACACAATCTAGTCACCACACAGCTACCACGTTGAAAGTCCCAAAGCCTAGGTCTGACTGAACCATCTCCTGCTCAAGTAGCTTCACTGGCTCCCTATTTCCTCTATTTTGCATCTAAAGACTTTCACAGTCAACCTTTCTTTCCAGACAGATCACATGTTATTCTGCCCCACATGCCGTGTGTTCCATCCATACCGGCTCTTCCATGACTGGTCTCTGTACTTAACTCTCTCCCTGAACTGGTACCATTTCCAACTTCCATGCCTTTGTCCTGGAATATCTAGAATTCGTTCATTTTGCCTCTTAGAAGCCCTCTTTTTTTTTTTCAAGGCTCAACTCAAGGACTGTCTGATTCCCAAGACCTCTCTCTTGTTTCCTCCTCATTCCAAAACAGTGTATATTTGCTTTGTCTGTATTTTGGATCAACTTATCCAAAAATGTTGCTTATCTCCAAAAGAATAGACGCTCCTATGCTTTAAACATAATAGGCAGAGGGGCATCGAGGTGGCGCAGTACATAGAGTGCCATGCTTGGAATTGGGATGACCTACGTTCAAATCTGGCTTAGCTGTGTGTCCCTGGGTAAATCCCTTAACCCTATTTACCTAGCCTTTGCCTTTCTGTCTTCTTAGAACTATTGCTAGGACAGAAAGTAAGGGTTAAAAAAAAAAAAGTAGGCATCAATCGATGCTTGTTGAGTGGGTCATTGGAGAAACGGATGGACGAATGGCCTCGTGAATTTGTAAGCTGGAACTGAAGTTCAGAACCTGGTCCTGATACTTATTACCCTGGACAAGGGAAATAAGAGAAGGAAATAAGCATTTATGTAGCACCTACTGAGGGCCAGGCACTGTGCCAAGCCTTTTCCAAATATTCTTATTTGATCCTCACAACAAGGTAGGTGTTGGTATTGTCCTCATCTTACAGTTGAGGAAATGGCGTCAATCAACGATTAAGTGACTTTCCAAGGTCACCGCTAAGAAGTATCTGAGGTTGGATTTGAACCCAGGATCTCCCATCTCTTAAGCCTGGCTTGCAATCCATTGAGCCAGCCAGCTGCCCCCTTTCTAGTGGTCTCTATCATGACGTCTGAGACTCGATTCCCTCAACTGGACAATCAAGATAATAGTAGCACCTGCCCCACTGTTGTAAGACTCTGTTCTGCGTACATTTGGGTAAAGCACGGTGCAAAAGCCATGCTTAAACTTAGCTGTTATTACTGTAGGTTCGTTGAGAGCCAGCCGTGGGTGGTGTCTCTCGTTCTCTGCCCATACGGAGTCTTACGTACGGTGGGTCCTTCACCCCTCACACGAATGAATGATGGGATAAGTGAATGGACCGGGTGCTCTGGCTTCTGCCTCTGGTGGTTTTCCTCCACTTTAGACCAGCTTTGCCGACTTACCTGCCCACCCTCAAGCCCGCTTTCCTCATCTTCCTCCTCCTCCTCCTCCTCTTCATGCCCTTCCCCCTTCCTGCTACAGATGTGCGCACTGGTTTAACTGAAACCATTGACCTTGCCGTCTCTACTACTGACAGGCAACTCCATCTGTGACTTATTAGCATTTCAGAGTCAGTCTTTAATAGGCTACCTGGGAAGGAATTTGGAGGCTGGAGCAAGAATGTACATTTGGCTTCAAAGGGGGCCATTTCCAAGTGGCACTGACCCCAGCGCTGGCTTAGCTTTGATTCTTCCTCTTTGGACTGCCTGAAGGCAAGGAAAACAGGCTCCGTGGTGACGTGCCCTGGGAAGGGAAGGCAGGGCATTAGGTGTGGGAATTTCAGGGCTCCAAAGGAAAAGAAGGCCGTCCCTCTGACTTTGGGAAGTGAAGACATTTGCCTTACTCCAGGAGCATGAAGCTCCCACTGGAACTTTGAAACTAGACAGTACTCCCTCTCCTGCATGCCTGCAGCCCTTATTCTGGACCTTATCTAGCTTTCTGCCCCTACCGAAACTGACCTAGAATCCTAGAATGTAAGAGCTGGGAGGGGCTCTAAGAGGAGGACCTTTAGAACAGGGAAAATCTAAGGGGAGGCCCCTTAGAACCCAGAATGTCAGAGCTGGGAGAGACCTTAGAACAGAGAATGTCAGAGGTGGGAGAGACCTTAGAACAGAGAATGTCAGAGCAGGGAGAGATCTTAGAACCCAGAATGTCAGAACTGGGAGAGACCTTAGAACAGAGAATGTCAGAGGTGGGAGAGACCTTAGAACAGAGAATGTCAGAGCTGGGAGAGACCTTAGAACAGAGAATGTCAGAGGTGGGAGAGACCTTAGAACAGAGAATGTCAGAGGTGGGAGAGTCCTTAGAACAGAGAATGTCAGAGCTGGGAGAGATCTTAGAACAGAGAATGTCAGAGCTGGGAGAGACCTTAGAACAGAGAAGGTCAGAGCTGGGAGAGACCTTAGAACAGAAAATGTCAGAGCTGGGAGAGACCTTAGAACACAGAATGTCAGAGCTGGGAAAGAGAACTTAGAACAGAGAATGTCAGAGCTGAGAAGGTACCTCAAAATCTAGAATATGTATTAACTAGGGAAGGCTTCAGGACATAGAGTGTTAAAACAGAAGAGATTACAAAGATCATATCATTTTGAGGACAGCAAAGAAGCCGTAACTATCTCAGGGTCTATTTCTGAGCTCAGCCCAGAGATGTCAGTTTGGTTTTGTTGTCCAGTCATTTTAGCCATATCTGACCCTTCATGACCCCATTTGGGTTTTTCTTGGGAGAAGTTCTAGAGTCGTCGGCCATTTCCTTCTCCAGCTTATTTTATAGATGAAGAAACTGAGGCAAACAGGGTTAAGTGGCATAACCAGGGTCACCCAGCTAGTAAGTGTCTGAATTTCAGTGACCCCATTTGGATTTTTTTTTGACATAGATACTGGAGTGGTTTGCCTTTTCCTTCTTGAGTCCATGTTATATATTAGGAAACTGAGGGAAACAGGGCAAAGTGTCCAGGGTCACCCAAATAGAAGTCTATGAGATCAAATTTGAACTGAGAAAGATGAGCCTTCCAGATTCCGGGTAAGGCACTCTATCCACTGCCCCCCATAGCTACTCCCTAATATACTAGTCTTGTCAGAGTTTGGACCAGAAAGACCTTCCCAGGCTTCCATTTGAGCTGGGTTGAAAAGGGTGGGGGTGGCCCGTCAGTATCCAGAAGAAATCAGTTCCAATAATGGGGTTCATTCTCCCTGGCAATGCCCACCCTCCCTCTGCGGCCCAGAAGAGGGGGGCATCCCCTTGCCTGCATCTTCCCCCCTGGCGGTCCTGGATCCAGCCCAATTCTAATTTCATTGTACTACTCAACATGAAACGGGCCGTTTGCTATGATGTTTTCAAAGTTAATATAAAGGTTATTACTCTAGCTGGAGCGCTGGAGACTGGTGATAAACTGAGTGTGGGGCTGCTTTACATTTCTATCAGCCGGGGCCAGGCAGCGTGGCTGTCACCAATAAGGGAGGCCTGGAAGCAGGGGGCCTCCGAGGCTTCTTTGCCCTAAACAAAAGTGAAGACCACTGCCTGAATGGCAATCAGGTTCAAAGGATCCCAGAGAGAGCGAGAAAGAACCTTCAAGGTCATCCGGTCTAAGCTTCTTCTCATTTTACAGAGGAGGATATTGAGGCGTAGCCTAGAGAATGCCCCAAGTCACAGAGGCAGTCAGTAGCAGAGTGGGGGGCAGGAACCAAGGCCCTCTGACTCCAAATCTAGTGCCCTAACCATTGTACCATTCTGCCTCTGACAAGCAACCTGTTTGGAAAATCCAAAGGCTTGGAGGAGAAAAGAGATTGCTGTCTGTTTCAGTTCAGTTGGTCCTCCTTCCAGGAAAAAAATTCATATATTCTGAGTTCTAAGGGTCTTCCTTGCTTTCGAATTCTCTGTTTTAAAGGCCCTCCCAGCTCTGGCATTCTCTGTTCTAAGATCTCTCCCAGCTCTGACATTCTCTGTTCTAAGGTCTCTCCCAGCTCTGACATTCTCTTTTCTAAGGTCTCTCCCAGCTCTGGCATTCTCTGTTCCAAGCTCTCTCCCAGCTATGACATTCTCTGTTCTAAGATCTTTCCCAGTTCTAACATTCTCTGTTCTAAGGTCTCTCCCAGCTCTGACATTCTCTGTTCTAAGGTCTCTCCCAGCTCTGACATTCCCTGTTCTAAGCTCCCTCCCAGGTCTGACATTCTCTGTTCTAAGGTCCTTCTTAGCTCCATCATTCTATCTTCTCATTTCTGATATTCTCTGTTCTAAGATTCCACCCCCCACTCCAGTCCTGATGTTCTGTGTTCTAAGGGTGCTTTACCCTGTTCCCTAGGAGCCAGAAGACCAGTGGAATAGGCTGGCAGCCTTGGGAACAGGGTTTTCATGGTGATAGTTCCCAAGCAGAACTGGGAGCTGCTATTTCTCCTGAGAGCTCTTGGCGACTTAGCTTGTACAGTTTGTGAACAAAAAGGGAAAAGAAAGTATCATCGATTTAGGGCTGGAGGGGACTTTTGAAGTCAGTGCAAAAAGAGCACTTTGAATTGACTTTAAGGAACATCTTTCCTCCCACCTCCCTCCCTTTTCTATCCCACCAGCCACTGCCCAGAGTTAAGAGACACCCACCTCCCCCCTCACCCCTTGTGCAGAATGCTCACTCCTTAAGTATTGTCTGTCCTTCAGGGCTCACCTCCCAGAGTGCTCCTACCCCTTGGTAATTGTGGATGAGGAAAAGCTTCAAACCTAATCAAACAAGACAAGGGTGAACCAGGGAAAAGAACTCATGACTTTGGGTTTGCTCTACCACAGTTAGCTCTGTGATCATAAAGGAATAATTGCCCTTCTCCACCCCTAATTTTCCTTCTCTCTAAAATCCTTTGACTATATGTTCTCTGAGGCATCTCCTAACTCTGCCACCCCATGTTCTAAAGCTTCTCCTTTTCAGCTCCAGCACTCTGTTCTAGACTTCTTCCAGCTCTTAACATTCTCTGTTCTAAGTCCTCTCCCACCTCTGATATTCTTTGTTCTAAGGTCCTTCCTTTATAGCTCTAACATTCCCAGTTCTAAGATTCCTCCTCTCCAGCTCTGACATTCTGTGTTCTAAGGTCCCTCCTTTCCAGCTCTGATATTCTCTATTCTAAGGTCCCTCCTTTCCAGCTCTGACATTCTCTGTTCTAAGGTCCCTCCTTTCCAGCTCTGACATTCTGTGTTCTAAGGCCTCTTGAAGCTCTGACACTGCATTCTGCTCATGTGGATATTGGATGGTATTAGTACTTCCTTGATAAATCAGTGCTCAGGCTGTCCATAATGCCAGGTCTTTCCTCGTGGGTCCAGAGGTCCATTTGCAAAGCTTTCTGCATCATCCCCTGTACCTTCTCTATTCACCGTTTTCTCCCCATCTCTCATGGGAAGCTAGAAAGCCCGGAGAAAGATCCATCCCTGAGTCCTGACCCCTACCCAATGTTGAGAATATCCCAGAGCCAGAGCAGCAGAGGCTGGTGGGCCACTTAAAGCCCTGGCTCATAACAGAAGACTTTCTAGGAGAGACAGATTGAGCTTCTTTCCCCCGGGCAGGAAAGACATGTGGACAGGCCACCTGGCAGGGGACGGATTTTCAGAGACCTTTTCCTTAGCAGACATGTGGGCTACAAGAAGGCAGATTCCTGGAGGAGGGAGGAAGGAGCCAAGGCCAGGAATGTTGGCTGGCAAAGACAGCCTGTCCCCCTGCTGGGACTGGGGGGAACACCCTCCTGACACAGTGATCCAAGGCTGCAGCTGGTCTTTATAATGGGAAAAGGGTGTGTTACTGGTACTGAGGCGGTTCCTCCCCACCCCTTAAGAGTGCCTGGGTTCAGACTTTCTGGGAAATCTTTGCTTCTACAAGAAAGCAGTATGTGCGAGGGAAGAGTTTTAACATTAAAGTCGGAAGATTTGAGTTTGGCACCCGGAGGACCTTGAAATACCAGATTCCCTGCTTGGCCCTCAGTTTCCCCTTCTGTAAAATAAAAGGACCTAATGATCCCTACCGTCTTTTCTAGCAGTACATCTTAAAATAATAACAATAGCAATAATGGTGTATATATATTTTAAGCCCTTGCCTTCTTAGTCTATTATTATTAGTCTATTAGCTAGTCATTTGGAGCTATATGACTTACCCAGGGTCACACAGCCAGGAACCTTCTGTCTCCAAGTCTAACTCTCAATCCCCTGAGCCACCTACCCTCAGTCTGTATATTTATCATGGGTTAGCTGAGAATATAAAGGCATTTGTGGGCCAGGGGCTTTTTGGAAGGATGGCAACCACTTCGTTTCTTAGCCTGCACATGTGCCTTCTCTCCATCTCTACCCTTTTCCCCACCATGTGCCCAAAGCATAATTTTTTTAAGTAGTCCCCCCCCACACACACACACTTCATGTGATTAAATCAATTATTCATAGCAAATTTAAATAATTTTTATAAGTATATTTTGTTTTCATGTCATCTACATTTCCCAATATGCTCTTTTCCTCTTACGTTGTTATTCAGTTGTCTTCATGACACCATTTGGAGTTTTCTAGGCAAAGATACTGGAATGGTTTGCCATTTCCTTCTCCAGCTCATTTTACAGATGAGAAAACGAGGCAAACAGGATAAAATGACTTGCCTAGGCTCACTCAACTAGTAAGAGTCTGAGGCGAGATTTGAACTCCTGAAAAGGAGTCTCTCTCTCTTTCTCTCTCTCTCTCTCTCTCTCTCTCTCTCTCTCTCTCTCTCTCTCTATATATATATNTCTCTCTCTCTCTCTCTCTCTCTCTCTCTCTCTCTCTCTCTCTCTCTCTTTAAACCCTCACCTTCCATCTTGGAGTCAATACTGTGTATTGGCTCTAAGGCAGAAGAGTGG
>NC_058132.1:50207124-50225881 GCF_016433145.1 Gracilinanus agilis
AGGAGAGAGAGAGAGAGAGAGAGAGAGAGAGAGAGAGAGAGAGA
This sequence comes from Gracilinanus agilis, assembly GCF_016433145.1. NCBI lineage: Eukaryota > Metazoa > Chordata > Mammalia > Didelphimorphia > Didelphidae > Gracilinanus > Gracilinanus agilis. The sequence continues at coordinate 50,207,169 of NC_058132.1, forward strand.
GAGAGAGAGAGAGAGAGGAGAGAGAGAGAGAAAGGGAGGGAGAGAGAGAGACAGAGAGAAAAGGGGAGAAAGGAGGGGGAGAGAGGGAGAGGGAGAGAGGGAGAGGGAGAGAGCCTGGGACAGACAGACAGAGGCAGACAGAGAAGTGAGTGAATAAGACATCTCCACATAGGACCATAGGTTTAAAGTTGGAAGGAATCTTAGATGTCATTCCATCCAACTTCATTTCTTTGCCTCCCTAGAAGTCACAAGCTGGGGAACCAAACAGAAAACTAGAAGTTTCTTTCCTAGAATAGAAGGTTCCAGATATTGTCAGTTAGGCTACAAGTATTTCTTAAGTACTGACTCTGTACCAGCACTGTTGAGCCAGGAGCTGGGGGTGCAAAGAAGGGTGAAAGACAGTCCCTGCTCTCATGGAACTCAAGAGAGAGAGAGACAGCAGGGAAATAGCTGTATGTAGGAATGAGATCTGTGCAGGCTTTATTGGAGATAATCAACAGTGAAGGCAGCAGATGGTGGGAGTAATCCAAGACTGAGGCATGGCCCAGTAAGATTATATTAGAGGGGTGGGCAGAGAAGGGAAGGAAGAGACAGAGAAGGAAAAAAAAAAAAAGATACCGGCATAAGAGGAGGAGCTGACAACAATGGTGGCAGCCTGGAGACAGAGAAAGCCTCAAAGATCAAAAACATCTCTGATCTAGCAATGAGGCCCAGAGAGGTGAATTAACTTGGCCGAGTTCACACAGGAAGTAAATTGTTGAGCTCCTCCACACTGAGAGTGGGAGTTTTAATACGCCTTCCTTGCCCCCAACACACACACACACACACACACACACACACACACACACACACCACAATTTGAGAAATACTAACGAGCTTCTTTTTACTGCAAAACTGTGCTTTCTTCTGTTCTAACTCAAACCCAAGGACCACGTCTGTCTGTCTCGCCCACTATGATGTGTTAGAGTCAGCTTCTGGCTGGGAGATTGATGGGAAGATCCAAAAAGGTTGCCACAGGGGCCCCAGATTTGACTGAACTGCAGGTTCTTCTTTAGCTAGAGGGGGTCACGGCCATCCAGAAATACCTTGGAACCAGCAGAGCACAAACCCAGCGTGGGGGTTGTGTACCTCATTTAGGGGAGGGGGAAGGCCACTCAGCTTTGGGATGGATTCCTCTTTCTCCCCGTGAAAAAGCAATCGCAAGCCTAGGAGTAAAAAGGAAAACCCACAGCCCAAAGTGGAGAGTCCGAGTGTGGCTTCATGTGTGATGGGCTGGAAGGGTGGGGAGACCCTAGATGGCCCCTCACCACTTGGTCAGTGACTAAATTCATAGGGTCATCATCACTACAGAATTGAAGGAGATCTGAAAAACTTTTGGCTCCAACCCCCTTACTTTGATGGATGAAAAATCTGAGACCCAGAAAGACCCTGTTGAGTCAGGATTATACAAATCACAGATTTAGAATGGGAAAGGACATTCGAAATGATCAAGTCAAATCTCATTTTACAGATAAGGAAACTGAGGCACATTGCTGGAGTGACTTTCCCAGTGTCCCCAAGGTCATAAATACCTGAGGCAGGCAAGATTTGAACCAAAGTCTTCCTGACTCCCAAGTTCAAGTTCTATCCACCCCCTCTCTATAATGCTGCCATCCTCCCTCTTCTTTTGGAAATCCCGACTGATTGCCCCATCCTTTCTGACCCTGACTGCCAGCCCTTTCCACCCCCTCCCCTTCCCTCAGGGCCCCAAAGTTCACAGCATCACAGAATGAGAGCAGTGCCATGTAGGTGGAGACCAGCAAACCCAACCCAGCCAACAGACTCTGAGCTCCTTGAGGGCAAGAACTGGGTCATTCTTCCTCCTTGTATCCCCAGTGCCCGGCACAAACATAACGGGCTTTAAGAAGTGTTTACTGGCCAAGCAATTGGCTTGCACATAGAAAGGGGCTCCGCAGAAATAAGGAGGGGACGGTCCCAGGGTCTCTAGCCAGGTGCCAGCCAGAGAACAGCGTGCCACCGCTCTGTACACTCAGGTGTGGCGCAGCCTTGGCCAAGCCCAGAGGAGATGCTCTGCAGCCCCCTGATCCTTCTCTCTCTCTCCCTGCTTTCTTTCCACAGGAGAGTGAGGATGCAGTCAAAGCCCTGGCAAAAGAGAAGGACCTTCTGGAGCGGGAGAAGTGGGAGCTGCGCCGGCAGGCCAAAGAGGCCACGGACCATGCCACATCCTTGCGCTCACAGCTGGACCTGAAGGACAACAGGATGAAGGAGCTCGAAGCTGAGCTGGCTATGGTGAGATGCTCTGGCTGGCTGGTCCCCTGCTCTGTTCCAGCCAATGAGGAGAGAGAATAAATAGTGTACAGCAGTAGTAGTGGGAGGAGGAGGAACAATAGTAATCCTAGCAGTAGTGGTGGGGATGGTGATGGGGATGGTGGTAGGAACAGCAGTGGGAGTAGTAGTGGGAGGAAGAGAAGGAACAGTAAAGAGGTTAATGCTAGGCAGTATGATGGATACAGTGCCAGCTCTGGAATCAGGGAGACTTCTCTTTCTGAGTTCAAATCTGGCCTCAGACACTTCCTACCTGTATGACCCTGGGCAAGTCACTAGACCTTGTTTGCCTCAGTTTCCTCACCTCTAAAATGAGCTGGAGAAGGAAATGGCCAACCACTCCAGGAGCTTCCAAGAAAACCCAAATTGGGCTCATGCAGCATCAGACGCAACTAAAACGACTGAACAACAATAATTCAGAGTGTAGTAATAATAACCACAATCATAACGTAGGGTCTTACCATCTTCATGGTCACTGGAGAGTAAGCCACTCTCCAAGCAGCCCTCCCAGCATATGAACACACTCAGGAAAAGGCCAGATCCAGGTGTTGGAGTCCTGGCAAAAATCCCTGCTCTACTATTTACCCCCTTTGTGAGTTTGGGTAACAGCCTGTCTGAGCCTCAGTTGCCTCATCTGTCAAACGTGGACCTGGATTCGATGACCACTTCCATCCCTTCCAGCTCTCAGTCTGTGATTTTCTGACAGCAGCTCAAATTTCACCCAAGAAGTGTCTGAGGCCAGCAAAGAGACTTTTTAAAAATAAATTATTAGGGGGCAGCTGGGTAGCTCAGTGGATTGAGAGCCAGGCCTAGAGACAGGAGGTCCTAGGTTCAAATCCAGCCTCAGACACTTCCCAGCTGTGTGACCCTGGGCAAGTCACTTGACCCCCATTGCCTACCCTTGCCAATCTTCCACCTATAAGTCAATACACAGAAGTTGAGGGTTTAAAATTTAAAAAATAAATTAAACAAAGAAACAAATAAATAAATAAATTATTAAACTCTTACCTTCCACTTTAGAATCAATACTGTGTATGGGTCTAAGGCAGAAGAGTGGTAAGGACTAAACAGTAGTGGGGGTTAAGTGACTTGCCCAGGGTCACACAGCTAGGAAGTGTCTGAGACCAGCAAATAGACTCTATTTTTCCATTAGTAAACTCTCACCTTCCATCTTAAAATCAATACTGGTTTCGAGGCAGAAGAGCGATAAGGGTAGGCAATGGGGGTTAAGTGACTTACCCAGGGACACACAACTAGGAAGTGTCTGAGGCCAGATTTGAACCCAAGACCTCCCATCTCTAGGGCTGGCTCTCTATCCACTGAGCTACCCAGCGGCCCCTGAAACTAGAGATTTTAAGAGGCATCGATGAGGGGAGAGTGCCTGGGCATGGGGTGGGAGCCATGCAAAGTATGGAGATAGAGAAAGTCTCATTACTTGTAAAGAATAAGAAGAGAATCCTGGGGTGGCAGTGGTCCTCCAGACTTTTACTGAGAGATCTCCAGAGATGGGGAACTCCCTGGCTGCCTCCCTTGGCAGCCTGTTCTGACTGGGGACCACGTCTGCCGGGAAATCTTTCCTGGGAATTTTACAAAAATCCCATTTCTCTCCTCCCAGCATGTACCCATTGCTCTGACCCCCTGGGGCCAGACAGACAAGGCTTTCCAGGCTCTAAAGATCCTGTCCTGTTGGGTTTCTCTCCTTTAGACCATGTGAGATGTTCTCTGAGGTTGGGACCGTCATCGGTCCCTTCCCCAAGCTGGGCTTCGTTGCCCAACACTGACACCTAGTGGACAGATTTCTCTTATCACTCCCTGACGTTGGAGGAGAGCATTGCCTTTATGCTCATTTTACAGATAAAAGAGACTGAAGGCTAGAGGAAAGGAAGTGACTTATCCAAGGTCACATGGGTTTAAGTCCAAAACTTCTGGTCCAAGCAGATCTCACTCTACCACTCTAGGCTTCCTCCATTCCTTTAGGAAGCACGATGGTCCAGTGGATAGACTCTGCTGGCCCTGGAGCCACACTTGACTTCCTTCAATCTTTTTTTTTCCCCCTTTAAAACAAAAATTGATGCTGGGTATTGGTTCCAAGGCAGAAGAACTGTAAAGTCTAGGCAATGGGGGTTAAATGACCTGTCCACAGTTACTCAGTTAGGAAGTATCTGAGGCCAGATTTGAACCCAGGACTTCCTATCTCCAGGGTTGGTTTCCTGTCCATTGAGCCACCCAACTATCCTTGACCTTTTTCATTCTTATAAGGAGATAGGTGGTTCAGAGCACTGGGCCTAGAGTGAGGAAGACCTGGGTTCAAATGTGACCTCAAACACTTACTAACTGTATGGCTCCAGACAAATCACTTAACTCCCCCCCCCCTTTTTTTTTTTAAAAACCTTCACTTTCCGTCTTGGAGTCAATACTGTGTATTGGCTCTAAGGCAGAAGAGTGGTAAGGGCTGGGCAATGGGGGTCAAGTGACTTGCCCAGGGTCACACAGCTGGGAAGTGTCTGAGGTCAAATTTGAACCTAGGACCTCCCGTCTTTAGGTCTGGCTCTCAGTCCACTGAGCTACCCAGCTGCTCCCAAATTAACCCCTTTTGCCTCAGTTTCCTCATCTGTAATGATAGGGATAACAGTACTTCCTTCCCAGGGTTGCTGTGAGGAGCCAATGAAGTTTATTTTTAAAACACTCAGCCCAGGGCCTGGCACTCGATAATATACTCATTTCTTTCCTTCTAGACAATAGGAAATGGGTATCATAACTGGCCTTAAAAGTGAATTTGGATAAAGATTCATAGAATTTTCAAAATTGGAATCAGTGTTCTAATTCATCTAAAGTGCCTTGTTTTACACTTGGGGAAACTGAGGCCCAAAGAGGGGTCACACAGACAAGTCAATGGCAGAACTAAGCTTTGAATCTAATTTTCCTCTCTCCATTCTCACAGGGGAATCATGGAACTTTATGAAGGAATTAGGGAAACAAAAATTTATTAAGCACATATTATGTCCCAGGCATTGGTCTCTTCTTCCTTGTTTTTCAGGCATTTCAATTGTGTCTTATTCTTCATGATCCCATTTGCAGTTTTCTTAGTAAAGATACTCAAGTGGTTTCCCATTTCCTTCTCCAGCTCATTTTACAGATTAGGAAACTGAGGCAAACAGGGTTAAGTGACTTGGTTAGGGTCACACAACAAAGATAATAGAGTGGTTTATCCTTTCCTTCTCCAGCTCATTTTACAGATGAGGAAACTGGGGCAAACAGGGTTAAGTGACTAGGTTAAGGTCACACAGCAAAAGTAATGGAGTGGTTATCCTTCCCTTTTCCAGCTCATTTTACAGATGAAAAACTGAGGCAAATAGGGTTAAGTGACTTGGTTAGGGTCACACAACAAAGATAATAGAGTGGCTTAACCTTTCCTTCTCCAGCTCATTTTACAGTTGAGGAAACTGAGGCAAACAGGGTTAAGTGACTTAGTTAGGGTCACACAACAAAGATAATAGAATGATTTATCCTTTTCTTCTCCAGCTCATTTTACAGATGAGGAAACTGGGGCAAACAGGGTTAAGAGACTTGGTTAGGGTCACAGCAAAAATAATGGAGTAGTTATCCTTTCCTTTTCCAGCTCATTTTACAGATGAGGAAACTGAGGCAAACAGGGTTAAGTGACTTGGTAAGGGTCAGATAGCTTATAAATGTCCGAGGCCAGATTTGAATTCAAGGAAATGAATCTTCCTGACTCTAGGCTCAGAGTACTATCACCTAGCTCTCCAGCACTGTGCTAAGTAAGGACTTTCCAAATAATATTTGATAGTTTTAAAGCTGGATAAGACTCTGGAAACTCTCTAGTCCACCTGCCTCATTTTACAGAAGATGATCCTGAAGCCCGGAGAAGGGAAATGACCTTTCTATGGTCACAGAGCAAGTTAATGGCAGGGACTTGAACCCACATCACTTGACTCTCACGCTAGAGTTCTTTTCCTTTATTTTCCACACTGACCAGATGTTATTTCTCTGTGAGAAGCCAATTCTCTCCTGAGTCCCAGCTCTTGGCTTGTTTTCTCAGAATGGGGTTAGGATTAAACCATGGCCAGGCCAGATCTGGGGTCTCCCGTGAGACAGAACCCGACGATCGGCCGTGCCTGAAGGCAAACTAGCTACCTGCCCTTCTAGCCTGTAAATCTGCGGCTCTTTCCTGGATGGGGGCCATGTGCCATCCTCCACGGCCCTCGGTCTAGTTAATTAGTACCTCAGGGCTGGATGCAGCCGAAGGTCAGCAGACGTCGGTCCTGGCTAATGGTTAGCCAGAATTCCAAAGGCAGGGGGGACTGCTCCCTAAGTCCCAAACCTGTGCTGCCTTCTGTCCCACGGAAAACTGCCTGTCCTTCCTGCAATCTAGAGCATCAGAATATCCAGATGACTTGGTCTAGACCCTCTTTGAGCTGAGAATCTTGAGGAAACTTTGTTCTCCCCTTTCTGTTGTTAGGTAAACTGAGGTCAGCAGGGAAAAGGATTTACTTCAGGGCAAAAGCAGGAAAAGAATGCTGGGTGTAGAGACAGGAGATCCAGTTGGGGGATCCCTGATTTGCCACTACATTAGACCTAGTTGTGACTAGAGACATCAGCGACCATAAGCCCTCACTGTGTGTGAGATAACACAGTGCATCGTGGGGAGGGAATGCGCTTCGGGAAGTCCTTCTACTTCTGCCTGCCTTCCTTTCCTCCTCTGTAGAATCAGGGTTTGGACTAGTCGCCCTCCACAGTCCCTCCTGCCTTTCAATCTAGATCTTAGGATAGGTGTCAGAGGGAGCATTTGAACCTGGGTCTTCCTAGCTCCCAAGCTGAGGGTTGAGACTGGAGGATCTTTCTTTTCTTATTTCTTTTAAACCTTTACTAAGTATTGGTTCTAAGGCAGAAGAGCAGTAGTGGCTAGGCAATTGGCGTAAAGTGACCTGTTCAGGGTCACACAGTTAGGATGTATCTGAGATCAGCTTTGACCCCAGGACCTCCTGGCTCTCTGACCACTGAGCCACCTAACAAGACCCTTCTACCTTGAACTCCTATGATCCTCTCAATCTGAGCATCCTCTGGTCCTCCCAGGCTGCTCCTTTCTTGCTGCTAGACGATAGGGCTGGCACGCCTCTCTCGCCACTGACCCGGTGACTTCTGTACCTAGGCAACTCCCATGGACCCCCTCCCTCTTTTTTTTTTTTTTTTAAACCCTTACCTTCTACCTTGGAATCAATACTGTGTATTGGCTCCAAGGCAGAAGAGTGGTAAGGGTGGGCAATGGGGGTCAAGTGACTTGCTCAGGGTCACACGGCTGGGAAGTGTCTGAGGCCAGAATTGAACCCAGAACTTCCCATCTCTAGGCCTGGCTCTCAATCCACTGAGCTACCCAGCTGCCCCCAGGCCCTCTCCCTCTTAAGCAAGCCCAAGACATTTATTCCCAGCTATGTCTCCCAGGAAAGAAGAGGACCTATGCCAGGAGCCTTGACACCCTAAGTTTCAGTATCTGCCTCTTTCTGTCTATCTCTCCCTCCCTCTTCTTCCCTCCCTCTTCCTCTCTCATCAGTAGTTTAGATTTTAATTTTTTTCAAATAACAAGTTTTAAAATTCATCTGTCCCTCCCACGAACCATGTTAAGCACTTCCCAAAACAAAATGTTTAATACATGTGGTAGTGATGGTGGTAGTGGTGCTAGGGGTAGTAGTTAAAAATAATGTCTATACAGTGCCTTAAGGTTTGCGAAGTATTACCTGTTCTCCCATTTAACCTTCTATAACCACAGAGTCTGGCAAACCCAAGTTCCCATGTTAGTCCCATCAGAAAATGTCTCTCTCTTTCCTGCAGCATCTCTTCTTCTTAAACCCTTACCTTCTATCTTAGAGTAAATGCTCTATATTGGGTCTAAGGCAGAAGAGCAGTATGGTAAAGGCCAAGCAGTGGGGGTTAAGTGACTTGCCCAGGGTCACACAGCCAGGAAGCATCTGAGGCCAAATTTGAACCTCCTGTCTCCAGGTCTGGCTCTCCATCCACTGAGTCACTTAGCTGCCCTTCTGCAGCATCTCTCTTTTAAAGTACTTGCTCTAAGGCAGCTGGTAGCTCACTGGATTGAGAGTCTGACCTAGAGACAGGAGGTCCCAGGTTCATATCTGGCCTCAGACACTTCCCAGCTGTGTGACCCTGGGCAAGTCACTTGACCCCCATTGCCCACCCTTACCATTCTTCTGCCTTGGAGCCAATACACAGAAGTTAAGGGTTTAAAAAAAATAAAAAAAATACTTGCTCTCAATCCCCTTGCGGAGGACTATCTAGATTTAGAGTCGAGGGCTTTGGATTCATATCCTGACTTTGTCACACTTACTACTGGTGTCATCCCAGGCAAATCCTTTCGATTCCTTGGGCCTTGATTTCCTTGTCTGTAAAATGGGAGGAATTCAGCAAGGTGATGTCTAAGGTCCCTTCCAACTCTGAATCTGTCATTCTCAAGCTCATAGGGTTGTAGATGAAGAGTTGAGAAGGACTTGAGCAGATGTTCTGGCCCCAACCCCTTTCTATAGATTAGGAAACAGACACCCCAAGAGTGACTTAGGTCCCACAGTTAATTCTTGGTGTTCAGTTCCACAAGTACTTCTGACTTGGCCAGAGAGTCTGGTGAGCAGCAGAGACGAAAAGGCAACCTTGAAAGCAGCCCCTGCCCTCCCCAAGCTACAGCGTCCTGGGAAGGAGCAATATGTTTGCCCAGAAGGGAATACAAAGTGCATACAAAGGCATTGGGTGGTAGGAGAGGATGCTGATGTTTTCAGAGAGCCACGAAGGCGCCGTGTCCGAGGCCGTGCCTGAAATGAGCCCCCAAGGAAGCTCCAAGAAGAAGGCGGGAGGCAGGAGAACAGGCATTCTAGGCATGGAAGACAGCCTGTGCCACTGCATGGAGGCCAGAAGAGCCAAATAACGTGGCCGGGGAAACACCAAGCAAGTTAGTTTGGCTGCAATGAGATAAATGAAAAGTCAGCTCAGCCACCTGCTGTTATTAAGCTACACACGAAGCAGGTTTGCCCCTTTGGCCTCTTATAAAGACTTCCCACCTGGAATCTCCTCTGAGGAATATACTGGCACCTTCTTTTCTCAGTTTACCTCAGTCAACCAGCAAGCAGTCGTTAAGAATTTCTTATGTGGGGGCAAGTAAGGTAGCTAAATGGATGGAGAGCCAGACCTAGAGATGGGAGGTCCTGGGTTCAAATCTGGCCTCAGACACTTCCCAGCTGTGTGACCCTGGGCAAGTCACTTAACCTCCATTGCCTAGCCCTTACCACTCTTCTGCCTTGGAACCAATACACAGTATTGACTCTTAACTCCAAGACAGAAGGTAAGGGTTTAACAACAAAAAAAGAAGTGATTTTTTTTACGTATGGGGTCCCATGTTAAATTCTGAAGAAACCGAGAAAGACAAAAGCCTGGCCCTGCCCTCAAAGAACTTATACTAAGGGTGGACACAGCCAGAAAAGTATTTGATCCGTTTAAGATATGGACAGACAAGGTGGAAGCTGGGCAGAGGGAAGGCACTAGAATGAAGACGGGCTGGGAAAGCCTTCTTGCACTAGCTCTGATTTTAGCCTAAGACTTCAAGGAAGAGGCAAAGATGAGGAGGGAAAGGCGCCCCAGGCACAGGGGATAGCCAAGCAAAGTGCCTGGAGTCAGGAGGCAGAGCAGCCCTGTTTGGATCAGAGGACTTTGTGGAGGACAGTCAGGTGTAAGAAGACTGGAAAGCTAGGAAAGGGCCAGGATGTACAAGGCTTTAAAAGTCAAACAGCAATTATATCTTCTTTTAAAATCACTACTTTTCTGTCTTAGTAACAACACTTAAACAGAAGAGCAGCTAATGGCTAGGCAAACAGGGTTAAGTGACCTGCCCAGGGCCACTCAGCTGGGAAAATGTTTGAGGTCAGATTTGAACCCAGGACCTCACATTTTTTAGGCTTGGCTCTCAACCTGCTAAGCCACGCAGCTACCCCAGTCACTAAACAGTTATTAAGCATCTCCTGTATGTCCAAATAGTGTTATGTTCATTTTACAGTTGAGGGAACTGGAGCTCTGTGTGATACTGTGACTTGCCCAGTTACCTCCCTGCCCATTGTCGGAGGTGGTATTTGACTTCTCATCAAATGCTAAAGGGAACTCCCAGGTGAGGAAACTCCCTTTCTTAATGCAGATAGACACATCTTCAACTTCAATTGGTAGAGGGCTGTCTGGAGCACTGAGCTGCTAAGTGTGTGAGCCATGTGGCTCGCCTGGGGCCCACAGCCAGGAAATGTCAGAGGAGAGATGCCAACCCTGGTTTTCTTGAGTCTTAGAAGCCAGCTCTCTAACCCCTGTGGCATACTCTCTCTTTTGAAAAAAAATTTTGTTTTTGTTAAATCTTTCAAAATTTTTTTTTCTAAAATTATTTTCCTCCATAGAATCAATACTGTGTATTGGTTCCAAAGCAGGAGAGTGGTGAGGGCTAGGCAAAGGGAGTTAAGTGACTTGCCCAGGGTCACACAGCTAGAAAGTGTCTGAAGTCAGATTTGAACCCAGAACCTCCCATTTCTAGACTTGGCTCTCAATCCACTAAGCCACCTAACTGTCCTTTTTTGGGGTTACATTTTGAATTCTGAGCATTCTCCCTCCTTCCCTCCCTCTCAACCCCACCTTAGAGAAGACCAGCACTTCACATATACACACATACATACATACTATAATGTTGATGGGTTTAGGGGATGGGATTTGATGGTTAATTAGGACCAGTAACAGAAGATTAACCTGTTTTGGGAAGGCCACCCAAGCCCAGGGCAGACAGAATCAGACATTGAGATGACTCACACAGACCACTAAGATAGTAAATAAAAGTTGGTTTTAATTAACGAGGGAAAGGTTAGAAGGGATTTGGATAAACTTAATCTATAATGGCAATTACCTAAAACTCCCAGATTTAAATATCTCTTCAAGAGATGTCCTCGGAGTGATTTTCCTACTCTACCCCTCTCCTCACTATCTAAATTCCCAATTCCTGTACTTGGCTGAACTAACACTAAATCCCCCTTTGCTGATTTTAAGGAAAGGGTCTGTGTAAGCCTGACGGGCCCAAAGAAGGTCCAAGATCCAAAAGGATCTATTCCGAATCTCACAATCAGATACCAGATGTCTCAGGACCACCACAGGATCTCAGTAGATATCAACCAGCCATCAGGGAAGCAGGATAACAGAGCAGCAGGCAAGATGGGGAGATAAGGTAGAAACAGCCACAGGAAAATAACTAACCTCCTCAGATCAAGACCTCAGAGAGAAAGACTCAGCCCAAAGTCCAACTGTCTCTTAGTAACAGCTCAGCTCTCCCCTGCAGAATTCCAGAATCTTGTACTCTGCTGCCCCGTGCTTCTGCCCTCTGCAAACTTACACTTTCCTCCTTAACTTTTCTTATAAAAATACATATATACATACATACAATCATATAATTCATTTTTCTGTAAATCAGCTCTTTCTCTGGAGGTGGCTAGCATCCTCCTTTATAGGTAGTTGATTTGAACATCCATATTACTCAGAATAACTTGGTCACTCCCAGATACTCTGGAACAAGGTTGCTGTTACCATATACAACCTTCTCTTGGTCCTGATTGTGTCATTCTGTTATTTCATGCATGTCTTCCTTTCCCTGTGTTTTCTAAAAACATCCCGCTCGTCATTTCTCACTGCATAGTAGTATTCTAACACCATTGTATACCACCACTTATTCAGCCATTCCCCATTGGATGGTAACCCTTCCGCTTCCAGTTTTTGCCACCACAAAGAGAGCTGCCATAAATATTTTAGAGCACTTGGGTTCTTTTCCTTTTCCCTTGAACACCTTGGGAAACAGACCTCATTGTGGCATTGTTGGGTCAAAGGACATGCACAGTTTTATAACTCTTAGGACGTAATTCCAGATCATTCTTCAAAGTGGTTGGTTCCAATCATAATTCCACCAGCAGTGTATTAGCACCCCACATTTCCCACATCCCCTCCAATTTGTCATTTTCCCACAATCCTTCCATTTATCATTTTCCCCTTCTAACATTTTAGCCAATCTGCTAGATGTGAGATGACATGTCAGGACTGGTTTAATTTTCATTTCTCTAATCAATAATGATTTAAAGCATTTTTTCCTATGACTATTTATAACTTTGATTTCTTCTTCCCAAAACTGCCCGTTCGTATCCTTTGGCCATTTGTCAGTTGGCAAATGACTCATATTCTTATAAATTTGACAGTTCTCTATATATTTGAGATATGAAGACATTATCTGAGAAACTGTCTATAAAATTTCCCCCCCTAATTTTCTGCTTTCCTTCTAATCTTGGCTACATTGGTTTCATACTTTTGACATTTATATGGCACCTTAAAGTTTGTAATGTGCTTAATGGACATTATCTCAGAACTTCATAATAATTCTAAGTACCTGCTCATGATAATAGGTAGAGTGCTAGCCTTGGAATCAGGAAGACTTGGGTTCAATTTCTGTCTCAGTAACTAGCCATGTGGCCCTGTATAAATCACTTCACCTCCTCTCAGCCTCAGGTCCCTCATCTATAGAATGAGGATAATAATAATACCTCCAATATAGGATTATTGAGGGGGATCAAATGACACAACATATGTAAAGCACTTTGAAAACCTTCAAGTTACTTGTCATTGTTTTGGTATTACAGGAAATGGTACATACTTCAGTGATGGGGAACCTTTTAGAGGGGTGGTGATGTGAGAATTGTCCTCAGTTGAGGGGGAAGGGAGCAGCCTGGCCCCACATCCCTTTGGCTTTCTAGTAAGGAACTCTGAAAAACTCTGTGCTGGGGCGATGGTGCTGTGTGTGCCCACAGCGAGGGCTCTGAGTTCCCCCTCTGGCACATGTGCCATAGGTTTGCCACCACGGGTACATAGAGATTAGAGAATAGCTAATAATCTATTTGGGCTACAAAACAGAAGCCATAAAGGGGATGTGAAATCAGGCTGGATGTCAGGAAGTATCTGATCATAAATCAGAGAATCACAGATTTAGAAGTAATCTTAGAGACCCTCAAAGCCAATCTCCCTTTTCCCACTACATTTCACAGATGAGGAAACTGAGGCACGGAATTTTTATTTGGAAGTGACTTGTAGGGAGAAGGGGGTCATCATAAAGCTAGTAAGTGCCTGGGTCACATTTTGAACCTAAGTCTTTCCTGCTGGCCTTTTCCTCAGACTCAGAAAAGACCCAGAGGGCCTCAAGAGCTCCAAGACACCTTGTTCCAGTTTGATCGTCCCATTTGTCCTAATCTGGCAGTGCAGAGGTTCTTAGCCTAGAGCTTATGATTTTTTAAAAAATAATTTGATAACTATATTCCAATAGAATCGTTTCTCATGTAATCATGTATTTTAATTTATTCATTTTTATTTATATCAATAACTAGCAATTACATATCACTGTAGAGTTTGCAGAAAGCTTTAAATACTATCTCTTTTCATCATTACAACTCTGTAAAGGAGGTGCTGCTATTATACCCATTTTACAGATGAAGGAATAGACCAGGGGTCGGCAACCTTTTTGGCCGTGAGAGCCATAAATGCCACATTTTTTAAAATGTAATTTCGTGAGAGCCGTACAGTGCTCACAGTGCCGCTCCTGTAACAGCGCCTGAAAAAAAATGGACTTTATGGCTCCTGCAGAAAGAGCCATATCTGGCCCTCAAAAGAGCCAGATGTGGCTCGAGAGCCATACGTTGCCGACCCCTGGAAAAGAGGATAAGAAAGATAATTTATTCAGGTTCCTACAGCTAAGTAAGTGTCTGAGGTAGGACTGGAGTTCAGGTCCAACACTCTTCTCTGTTATACCCACACTTAGCTGCCTCCTTCTCAGAAAGGGTCCTTCAGCTTCTCCGGACCATCAGAGAGTTCCATGATACAGAAATGACAAGGGACTTGTGCTGTTGAGGAAGGAGGGAGATGACCCCTTCCTTCTGGGTCTTAGGACATTTGTCATGGGGAGATGCCCAGCAGGCACTCTTTAGGCTCAGTCCCATAGGCCAGGTAAGGCTGAAACCTTCCCCAGTTAGCAGCATTCTCTCTCTTCTTTTTTTTTTTTTTTAAAACCCTTACCTTCTGTCTTGGAGTCAATACTGTATATTGGCTCCAAGGTAGAAGAATTGTAAAAGTAGGCAATGGGGGTTAAGTGACTTGTCCAGGGTCACACAGGAAGTGTATGAGGTCAGATTTGAACCTAGGACCTCCCGTTTCTAGGCCCGGCTCTCAATCCACTGAGCTACCCAGCTGCCCCAGCAGTATTCTCTTGATGGAGATCACTCAGGAAGAGCAGGGGATACTGGGATAAGAATTCAGCAGCAGCAGCAGCAAGAAGAGATTCCATTCCATTTCTGAGATCAGGCAGGAGCCTGTGCCACTCACCCTGGAGAGATGATCACATACCTAGCTAAGGGTGCTCGTGCAAGAGTTGTGTACACGTGTGCCCTTTCTGAACTTGCCTGGTTATACCTATCTCAGTCTCATTCCAACTGAAGGAGATGTGATTGTTTGCTCCAAAGTGTTATTTCGACTTCTGTCAACATTAATGAAACTCTTCCCAGAGACAGAATGAAGAGCCAGAGAGCTGGACCCAGAACCAGAAACTCTGAGTTCACATCCCACCCCAGATACTTACTAGCTGAGTGTACTTGGGCACATTCTGCTTTTTTCTGCTAGATTTCCATGAAGGATTTGGCCTAAATGGTGTCAAAGGTCCCGTCTAGCTCTTAACTCTAAGAAGGTATATCTTAAATCTAGGAAGGGGCAGCTAGGTGGCACAGGGGATAGAGCACTGGACTCATTTTCCTGAGTTCAAATCCAGCTTCAGACACTTAATAGCTAGGTGATGCTGGGCAAGTCACTTAACCTTTTTTGCCTCAGTTTCCTCATCTGTCAGATGGGCAAGAGAAGGAAATGGCAAACCATTCCAGTATCTTTGCCGATTAAAACCCCAATGGGACACAACTGAAACTACTGGACAACCATTTTTCTTCTGTCTTAGAATCAATACTAAGTATTGGTTGATTCCAAGATAGAAAAATGGTGAGGACTAGGCAATAGGGGTTAAGTGATTTGCCTAGAGTCACACATTTAGGAAAGGTCTGAGGCCAGTTTGAATCCACGACCTTCTGTCTCTTGGCCTGACTCTCCATCCACTGAGCCACCTCTCTTCCCTGACAATAACTTATAACCCTCAAATCTGATGCTACCTTCAGGGGACATCATTGTTGACCATTTGCCCAGCTGCCTTTTCTCTCGGTCAGATTGTCGGGTCTCTGAGGGCAACAACCATGCAGAAGAGTACCCATGGCGGTGCTTAGTGAAGGTCATTGATTTTCTGATGATGGATTATGCAGGGGTGGGAATGAAGGTCTTAAGAGCCCCATGTAATCCATTCTCTTTTTTTTTCTCCTCTCTGCTCAGGCAAAGCAGTCCTTAGCTACCCTGACCAAGGATGTCCCCAAGCGTCATTCCCTCGCCATGCCAGGCGAGACAGTTCTCAATGGCAATCAGGAATGGGTGATGCAGGCGGACCTCCCTCTCACTGCGGCCATCCGGCAGAGCCAACAGACGCTCTACCACTCACATCCCCCCCACCCCGCAGACCGGCAAGGTGAGTCCCAGCTGGGCCAGGAGCACTGGCTGGCTTTTAATGGAGCCTTCCATTAAAGAAGAACGCCAGCACCCCTGGAGAGTTCTAGGGAAAAAAAAAAAAACCCAACATTCCATTCCTCTGGAGCTCCAGCATCTGAACCCACTGCCAGTGGTCCAAACTCCAGAGATCCAACAAAGGGGCAGTAGAGTATGGTATGGTGGGAAGATGATTGAATTAGTCAGAGGGAAGACATGGGATTGAACCCTGGCCTTGCTTCTCACTGCCTCACCAACCCCAGACAAATCACTTTACCCATTTAGATTCTTCGTATCTTCCATCAGGGTTTCTTAACCTTGAGGGTCTCTGCAGTTGGCTTTTAAAAATATTTTTATTATTACATTTCAGTATAATTCATTTCATTTATAGCTCTCTGCATTTTATACATTTAAAAACATTCTTCTTTAGAAGCAGTTAGATATTATTAATTGCTCATGGAGAGACTGAGCCAATATTTTTATTTTTATTTTTTAAGGGTGTGTTTTTTTTAAGCTATAATGTACTTTTTTATTTTTTTGAATTTGGTAAATTTTATTGAATTAATTAATTTAGAGTATTTTTTAACGTGGTTACTAGAGTCATGTTCTTTCCTTCCCTTTCCCCCACCCCCTTCTGTAATTGAAACACAATTCCACTGGGTTTTACATGTGTCATTGATCAAGACCTATTTCCATATTATTGATATTTGCACTAGGGTACTCATTTAGAGTCAATATCCCCAATCATATCCTCATCAACCCATGTGGTCAAGCAGTTGTTTTGCTTCTGCATTTCTGCTCCCACAGTTCTTTCTCTGGATGTGGATAGCGTTCTTTCTCATAAGTCCCTCAACATTGTTCTGGATCCTTGCATTGCTGCTAGTAGAGAAATCCATTAAATTCTATTGTACTACAGTGTATCAGTCTCTGTACAATATTCTCCTGGTTCTGCTCCTTTCACTCTGCATCACTTCCTGGAGGTTGTTCCAGTTCACATGGAATTCCTCCAGTTCATTATTCCTTTCAGCACAATAGTATTCCATCACCAACAGATACCACAGTTTGTTCAGCCATTCCCCTATTGAAGGGCATCCCCTCAATTCCCAATTTTTTGCCACCACAAAGAGAGCATGAACCAATATTTTTAAAATGACAATCCTAACTTAAATTGATTTACCTATTCAGTGTCATACCAACCAAATTGTCTGAAAATTTGGACACTATGAAAATTGGAGGCAATTAGGTGACTAAGTGTGTAGAATCCTGGACTTGGAGCCAGGTATACCCAGCTTCAAAGCTTATCTCAGATAGTTATAGCCATATGACCCTGGGCAAGTCACTTAACCTTCTTCTATCTCTATTTCCTCATATATAAAATGGGGATAATTAAAAGTACTTACCAACCAGCATGGTTGTGAGGGTAAAATGAGGTAATATATGTAAAAGCACTTAGCACAATGCCTGGCACAGTGTAGGTACTTAATAAATGCTCACCAAGATTATGATGTTTAGTTCTAGCCACCACAATTTAGTAAAAGCATCGGTAAACTGGGGAGCATTTAGAGAAGGGTGACCAGAATGGTGAGAGGACTAGAAATCATTCTCATTTGAAGATCAGTAAAAAGAACAGATGTGAAGAGAAGACAGCAAGGCAGAACAGATGCAGGTTTGGACTCGGAGACAGAAATACCTGGGTTCAAAACCCCCTTTAGGCATTTACTAGCCATGTAACCCTAGGCAAGGTCCTAGGTCTCTTGGGACCTCACTTCCTTCATCTGCAAAAATAGGAGAGTTGGACTCATTGACCTTCACATTCCTTCCCAGCTTGAAATCTATAACCCTATGTTGGCTCATTCATGGAAGAAATGAGAGTTGGTTTCAAGCATTGTAATTGTTGCCTTAGAAGTGGGATTCAACGTGTTCTGTCTGGTCCATATCAGGCTTGTTGAATTTAATCAAATTGGCTCTGGTGGCCCAAAAGACTATGATGCTTTGTCATACTCATGCTTCCATGGGACTGAATTCTCTTTCTAAGATATAGGCTCCAGCCCATCCAGACCTTTAGATTCTGGCTTCTTTCTCTTCCCCGCCCCCCATCTTTATTGAAATCTCTTGGTAAACTATTCACTGTGCTGACATGGTCCTCTGATTTTTGTTATATTTGGTAAATTCCAGTGAAACTTTTCTTGAGGACTTGCTCTGGATCAGACACTGTCCAGGGTGCTAGGGGCACAGAGCTAAAAAGCAAGCAATCTCTCTCCCCGAAGACCTCACATGTGGTTGGGAAAACAACATGGCCACATCAAAGTCTGTACAGAATACATTCAAAATCAGTTCAAGCTCATTTTGAGGAAGGGAGTTCTTAGGGCATTGGTAGAGCAAGTATCTGCTTCAGAGAATCAATTCAATATAGTCAGTAAACATTTACTAAGTGTCTACTAAATGCTCAGCACTCTGTTGATAGGGATACAAAACATAAAGATTAAAGAGTACTTCAGATAGTATTTTAGCTATAGTAATACAGCTGAGTATTGTAGATAGAGTACCAGACCTGGAGTTGGAAAGGGTTCAAATATGACCTCAAACACTTCCTAGTTATATTAAAAAGAAAAGGAAGGAAGGAAGGAAGGAAGGAAGGAAGGAAGGAAGGAAGGAAGGAAGGAAGGAAGGAAGGAAGGAAAGAAGGAAGGAAG